>NC_090879.1:13287106-13312106 GCF_036669935.1 Montipora foliosa
TGTAGATTCGTTTACCGTTATGCAACACAACTAGGGATTTTTCTTAACGGCAATTGATCGCCACCTTTTCCAGCATGTAATAAAGGTCTAAAGCGCAGCGGAATAAGTTATCGTCGTCAAAATATCATTCTTACTTACAGTCGATAATTTAGTGGTACAAAAGACTGTTTTTATGTTCGTTTATATTAAACTATCGTGCCGTTATGTACAAAGCAAATTTGAAGAAAAATTCACCAAAAAATAATCATTATTTATATCCAATGTGTGCGGTCTCACTACAACGTTTGTCCATGCCTCCCAGCGGAAAGAACAAGTCATTCCTGTTTTTACTTATTTGGCCTTCCTTTGGAAAGCGAATTGTTGAAATGGCAAATCAGTTTCTTTTTTTTTTTCTGGAGACCATATTAACCACTTAAAACTTCGCTCTCCGACTCGCTTTTGAAAGAGCTTAGAAATGACCTACCGATAGGTGGAGTTCATGGCTGGAAACAAGCAACTGCTGACCCTCTTTGCATTACGTGATGCAAACGGAGGAATTGTGCGTTGATTGGCGAAAAGGAAAAATTTGGCGGGAAAGCTATTCTTCTTTTGACGGTGTCAGGAAACGATGACCCTAGGGGGTATGGGAGTTGTCGACTCCAGGGCATGAGCTCCGCCGATAGATGAGACGTTTAATGCTTAGTAAACTAGGCATAAGCCCAGATTCAGGTTGCAGCTCATGTACAAAACTTATCAGGCTTGTGGTCAAATTGCATATGATTTCAATAAATAAGTGATGAAGTTTATCTACCTATTGACAGTTTTTTTTTTCTTAATCAGCTCACTTGTCTCTCATGCCTCACGATGAAACAGGTTCAGCGTGTTTTCGATAGGCGCAGCAAATCTTTTTACGAACCAATAAGACTTACTTCAAAAGAGACGAGCATGACAAATGAAAAAGAACTATGATCGGGTTTTTGCAACTGTTAGGTCAAAGACGATTAAATGTAGTGTCACTTTCTGTATGTTCTTTTTTGTGAGAACGTTTGCTCGAATACTCCTGCGGTTGTAGGTCAATCACCAGGGCTGGTAAACATCTTTCATTCTTTGCTGTGTGAAAAACTGTAGGTTATGATCCTGAAAACACAAAATGCGAAGGGTTAAAATAACATAATTACAGCCATTCTAGTAGACATAATCCACTTTTCTTTTTGCCAGCACCAAGAACACGGACTCTGGCCTCAGCCAAAGCACAAAGTCTGCGAATCACGAACTTCCGCAATCTTCTGCGCATTCTCAGAAATTCGAAACAATAACGATTGTCAATACAACATTAGGGAATAGTACTAGGGAGCTTAAGATCTACGACGGCGACGTCGACGAAAACGTCTCCTCAAAATAGAACTTTGCTTCGGTATAAGTCTTTGGCGATTATTCCATCTCGTTCACGTCGCACAATGTGCGCGAAGTATCCTAAAAATAAATTGGTACGAGCGGTTTCAGACTGAAAATAAAGAATGAAAGATTCTCTGTTACATGCCCACGTTGTCGTCAAAATCTAAAATTTAGCGATTTCACGTCGTTGTCATGCAGAGAACCGCAAAAATATGAGCTAAAATCCGTGCCGCACGTGCAGCACGACTATTTATGCTCTTTTAACCAATGATATCGTTGTTTTGAGGCGTTTTCGTCGACGTCGTCGTCGTAGATCTTAAGCTCCCTACTTTAAAGGCCATGGTACACGACGCAATTTTTCTTGCAACTCGCGTCGCAACAAACGTTGCGTTGCAAGTTGCGAGAAAAAATTCACGTGTAACACCCCATTTTGCAACTGCAATTGTTGCGTTGCGAGTTTCTTGAAAAGTAGAACGACCCCCTACTTTTCGCAACGTTGCGTGTGACATCCCCTCTGCAACTCGCAACGCAATTTTGTCAGAATGGGTCAATCAGAGCTCATCTTTCGGCGACTTCGCGCGTCCGTCATCTTGTTTGTTATTGTACGCGTTGCAAGTTGCGAAAGAAGTTGCCAACGTGTAACATACCCTCTGCAACTTGAAAGGTTTTTTATTCGTCATCGTTGCGTTGCGAGTTGCAAGAAAAATTGTTTCGTGTAACATGGCCTTAAGCTCTACGACGCGGTCGACAACGAAGATGCCAGGAAACAACAATATGATTGGTTAAAAGAGGAGAATAATCGTGCTGCACGTGCCGCACGCATTTTAGCACATAATCCGCGTGCGTTGCTCTTCACACCATCGACGTGAAATCACTAAAGTTGACATTTTGACGACAACGCAAGCGTTCAAATGTGAATCTTTCATTCTCTATTTTGCTCTGAAACCGCTCGTACCAATTTATTTTTAGGATACTTGGCCCACATTATACATGACGACGCGAACGAGATGGCCAAACCGCGAGAAACTTACGATAATCCTAAGTTATATTTTGAGGTGACGTTATCTTTTTCTCAAACCGGAATTTGTTTCGTAAACGCATGCGCAGTTGATCAGAGAACGAGCGCGAAGAAGGGGGAGGAAGACCTTCGATGGAAACAACAGTTTGTGCGGTGATTTTTGCTTGTGAGTGGGTTTTCTTGTTAGCTCAGGATATGATGACGTCAGTCACCGGAAGTAACATTTCCCTTCCTTAGCAACGCGCGAAAAATAAGTCTGAGGGCCCTTAAACTCCCTACTATACCATTACCGTGACTGCGCGTGTTTTTGGATGTGGCCAAAGTCCGTGTTCTTGGAAGGGTTATTTGGCGCTGACCAAAAGAAAAGCGGGCTCTGGGAGCGAGAATGAATTACAGGCAAAGGATCTTTTTTTAATGCACATATGTTCTGCCCATCGAATGATCGTCCCAAAATCGTTCCTTTTAAGATTCCAGTACTCCTTGTTTCAGGAAGAGGGTTCTATTTGAATGACGCCAACCAAAGTCTAAGAAATTAAGTAATGGACCAGCTAAAAGGTAGGCAGGAGTACGGCAAAACTCATTAAAAAGGTGCGAACAGTTAATTGTTAATTCCATTTAAATTGGCTCATCTCATTGGCTAATACCAAAAAAACCCGAAAAAACTAAGAACAAATTTTAAAAAAACTTCATTTTTAGGCCTTGTCTTTTCCCTACCCCTATTATCTGTCTCTTGGTGAAATTTGGCTTTTGCTCTATGCGCCAATTAGCACCACAAAATTATTGACCCTATTGCCGAGGGCTATTGTTTTTCTGCCTGCTTCTTAGCCGGACCATTACTTAATTTGGCCAATGACAACGCACGCAGTCTCAATCATTCGCCATTGTCACACAGCGGCCATATTGTCCCGGGAGACCAAAAAAGCTTTGTTTTACCACGCCAAGCCTCACCCCCATAGTTTCCACTGCGAGGCTTGGCGTGGTAAAACAAAGCTTTTTTGGTCTCCCGGGACAATATGGCCGCCGTGTGACAAGGGCAAATAACGTAAAGGGAAAAACATTTAGTCGGTGCCAAGCGTCCGTGAGAGGAGTGCGATCTGGGGACAAGTCACAGTTGGTTTTGCTCCTATCTGTGATTGGCTGAGAATATATGAGTTATTGACCAAGAGTTAGGTCAAGATGGCGGAATATTGACCAAGTTCTTTTCTTGGCGTGTTTATGTCGAGGTCCATAAACACGAAAAAAGGAGTCCAACATCCAGCCACCTTGACCGAACAAGCTTGGTAAATAAAGGATTTATTAAATGGGATAAAACACCAAAAAATGATCTTTGATCTTGCTGGACCTTAGCAAGAAATCCGGAGCGGGCAAGATAGCTCAATCTTGCCCGCTCGGATAGCCAATCACAGCGCGGAATTTGGTTCATCTTGCCCGCTCACGGAGCAACAATAGTCATATAACAAGGTCACCAAGCGAAGAAATGCAAGCAAGAGTTGACCCCTGAATGGCAGAATTTTGTCACTTTTATTTTCAAGTCCTTTTTACGCCTGTTTTGATCGCTGCTATAAAACAGAAGCCGTAAAGACCGCAGCCATAACACAGACAACAAAAACAAAAGCGTTTAGACAATAAAGCAATAGTCTACTTACCCGGACAAGGAATACAGCAGCTTTTCATGTCGCTGTCAATAGAGTTCTGACAATATCCTTTGGGGCATACCGTACGTCTACAGCTGGTTATACCATCCTAGCAGGAAAAACATAGTTCATGCCGGCAGAAAATGATGTTACTTTGGTGACTGGTAATTTTGAACTTTCATGGTTCTAATTGGGCTAAAATTGGTATTTATTCTTCTCACAAGAATGACGTATATACTGACAAGATCCATTTGATGACAATATTTAGGAAAAACCAAGTGTGGCGCGCGTGGGGAGTTTGGACGAAGATTCATTGCTATAGAGCGACTTTCATATGACCTTGACAAAGAAACGTAAAAACAGAACGTAACCAAAAGTGCAAAACATGCTTATCGAACAAGAACTAGCGCGAATTTTCATTGGCTTAGCGAACGCGGATGCAAGCAACGTCATCTCCCAATGGAACTTTCTGGAAAGTTTTGCTTTGACGTCATTTGAAATGCAGTAATGTAATTGGGCAATTGAACTGTCTACTGTCCATCTTGGCGGGAATAAGGAGAAGTTTTGTTTTAATCTTGCCAAACATGAAACAAATTGCGAACACTTTTTCAAGGTCATACGAAAGTCGCTCTATCTATTTCGTTCGAGTTCGCTGTTTTCAAGGAATAATTGGAATCTTTTTTCTCCACAAAAGTCAAAGAAAAATGTTCAAATTTGATTGCTGCCCAATTTCATGCTCGAAACGAAGACTGTTGGTGTTGTCTTAATGGAAATTTGGAAAAATTCAATCTCACCTTGCAATTACATGTTATGCATCTGGACAGTCCGAATAGCGGAAAATATGGCTGCCATGTTTGACCGTCTTTGAACTTGCTACCGCTGAAAGAACAGCCTACAGAATGATAAGGAAAGACAACCACAATTTTAAAAGACCCATTTTCTTAGGCTAATAGTATCTCTGAATATGTCTTCCACGCAATTTTAACTTTTAGCCCCTTACTAACTGAGTGCGATAGCTGTACTGGCCAATATTGGCCCGAGGTCGTGGCAGTGCGGAACTAGCGCAGACCGACCGAGGGCCAATAATCCCCACTGAGTACGGTCCTGAGCAAGTGAGGTTTGTTAGTTGTTTATTATAGACCGTATTCGTAAATGGCGGTCGAGAAATTATTATTCTTTTGTCTTTGTGCTAATCACCCTCACTAGTCTCACTTTGGAACAAAAATTATTTTGAATTTTGCTCGTGTTTACGAGGCTAGTTAGGATGATTAGCAAAAAATAAAAAGACAAAAAAATAATTACTTAGCCGCCATTGATGAATACGGTCTATATGGCATCGTTTCCATCAGCGAACTTTGAACGGTAGCCTTTTGCATGTAAATTCCGCTTGCTATAATTGTACTGTTGTGATGAAAAAATTAAATTCCGCTTTATTAAAACTTCTTGTGTTTCGCTCGACTTAATTTTCTCGGGAGAGAGAAAAATGGGGAAACGGACCGTTTCCATGGTAATGGTCCGTATTGTAAAATCCCGACGGAAAACCAGCCAATGAGAGTGCTCTGTTTAGCCTGAGACTTGCTTGCCAGATAATAAATAGTATTATTCCCAGAGGTCAGTACTTTTTGTATCCTATTTATCTTCTTCTCTAAATTATACGTTCACCTCTTAGTGTACAAATTATCATCCGTGTTCGCTGATGAACTGTACAATAGGTACATTAGGAACGGGAGATCTCCAGCGTGTTGGCAAGTCATTAGGGAGCTTAAGCAAGCGTGCTTTTGAGACACGGACGGACGCCGGAAGACAACATTTCGCGTGCCAGGACAGTGGTATCTCCCAGATTTTTATACTAATCATCTCTAAGGGAGAAAAGATACTTTGAAAAATAAATGTGGTTGTGTGAAGACGAGTTAAAAGAGAATACAGCTCACTTCCGGTTGCCGTCCTCGTCTCAAAAACGCGCGTGCTTAAGCTCCCTATTGTTAATCTCACACCTGTCTCTTTAAAATATTGCAACTCATTTGTCAAACAAATGTGTGATGTTGTACTTTAATTACCTATCGTCACCTAAAACTACAAAATCCTTATCCTACTAGTTTGGCACAGCACGCTAAAAGGGTGACATTAATTTGATGAATAGCCCATTTCCGAGTTGCTGCATGCCTCAGTTTTAAAGCGAGTCCTGGTGCACAACCATTCAAATTGAAATGAGTTGCGTATTCTTATGCAAATCAAACTCATTTCCCTTACAAAAGTGGAGCACAAAGACTCACTTCGAAACCGAGACAAACAGCAACTCGGAAATGGCCTATTGTATGGGAATTTACCTGCTGAACATGTGACCTGAATATCGAGTTTCTATTGGCTATCATTCTCGTAACGTTTATACATCTTATTAGACTATAGAAGTATAACACGAAAAAAGTCCTACCTTTTTTACTACTTTTCTTGTCTTTAATATTTCCTGATTTGCCGTCTTCGTTATCTAAGGCAGAAAGAGAAAAATTTCAAGGGGTAGTCTGTTACATCATTTCCAGAAAGAAAAATCCTAGCTATTAAAAGTTAATAAATTCAGTGACATATTCGATCAGATGCTCCTTGTGACACATCCATTTTAAACAACATATTTCCGGTATTCCGTAGTATTTAAGCTCATTCATCCAAAAGAGATATTTATATTTTACTGTGTTTTACCCGTCAAATTGCGACTCTATTCAAATGGTTAAAACATTTACGTTACTATGCCCGCGCTTATTGCACTGAAATGGGCACTGTGCGTTTATCATATTCAATGCAAGCCAGGAGCCCATGACTTGGAGCGAACAACTCTCATACTAATGTCACGACATTTTTACAGACCTATCTATTTTTAGACTACCTTTTCAGTGACACTATGACGTCAAGTTAGTTTCTTGTAATTGGTCATCGTGCTCCTGCAGCCGCGGGAGTCTCATTAGCGTTAAATTCAATCTAAAAATAAATCGGTCTATAAAAACGCCGTGATAGAAATATAGGGCTGTTGTTCGCTACCATAATCAAGAGAAAATGAGGGGACAGAGAAGGAGGCTCCTGGTCCAGCCCTCGGGATATGTCATGTCCACGAAAGTTATTTTTAGACGAGCGGAAGTCTTCCGAGACGTCCGCATGCAGGCCAACCTCGGTCCGATGTTTGAAAGAAAATATATATTCATCAGCCTTCCACGTGCGCCATCATTTTCTCTTTTCACTAAGAACCTGAGAGCGAGGCAAGACTGCATGCGGACGTCTCAGAAGACAGACTTCCGCTAGAACAAAGACTTCCGCTCGTCTAAAAATAACTTTCGTGGACATAACATATCCCGGCCAACGCCTTGAACCTCCCTCTCTGTCCCCTCATTTTTTCTTGCCATAATCAAACTCACCAGGACATCGCATACAACAATCTGTCATGCGCAGTTTCATGGGATTTCTACAATTGAGGTTTGGGCATTTTACTTTTCGACAGGATATGTTCTTGGTGTCTTCCTGTGGTCAAAGAGAAAACAAAAAGAGTTAGCATTGTGATACCGTACATCAGTTATAAGCTTAGAGAGGATTTTTTTCAGTCACCCTCAGACACAAAGGTACCCTGCAAGAAGAATCTCTTTCGATCTTCCTAGATAAGTCGGGAAGAGGAAAGTAGACTCTGCCAGCCGCCTCGACATTTCGTGTTGAACATGCGTTAAAAATTCAAACGTATTCGGGAGTCAGTCACGCGTGACTAGTGAACAAACAGCTGGGATATTTTCGAATAACTCTGGCAAACACACGACAAACAAAGGAATCATTTCCTTGGAAACCAGGAGCCCATCTGGAGCGTGCAACTTCTATACAGCGTCTGTGAAACGGCGTTTTCACAAGTAGGTTTATTTTTAGACTAGCCCTTCCCGCGAATTAGGTCAAAAAACAAAGGCAGTTCCGGTTCGGTGACCCAATGGCGTCAGCTTAATATCTTGTAATTGGTCATCGGGTTCCAGTGGGAGTCTCGAGAAATTCAATCTAAAAATAAATCTGTCTTTGAAAACGCCGTTACACGAACACATTAGAGTTGTAGGCTCCGGGTCATGGGTTCCTGTGGGTACTCAAGATAGTTCTGGTTCTTAAATTGCCATGTCAATTTTTACTGAAAAAAATTTACAGGTTTCTCAATTCTGGCAAACTAGTTTCTGTAACCGACATACGGAGGAAATACTCATGGGGATTTAGACAGTTAAAAATTGTCATGCTGTTGCAAATTTAAACAAATATTAATGACGCATGGCGACTGATCATGCGCACGAATAAAAAAAAACAGGTTTGACAAGTGGAAACTGGACTGACTCATCCATTTCTTTGGATGAGCGGCAAATCATAGAAAGTCGAGGCGGCTGGCAGAGTTTTCTTTCCTCCGCAGGGTGACACAAAGGTAAATCAAAACATGGAAACAAGTGCAAAGATACTCACAAAAAGCACGGGGAATGTGCACATGTGCAATGCTGTGTTTTGGGTTTAGGCGAGCTTTTTTGTTTCCATCAGTTCTTTTCAAATTGTATAGCTCTTGTAACAAATGAAAACGCCATCGGAAGACGCAAGGGTTGCAAAAGAAAGGAAACTGTTTTGCACACGGGTCTCCTATTTCGATTTTCCTTTGCATCTACGTCATTGTCTGTGAGTGACATACATTGTCAGTTTATCAGATAGGACCTCTTATCGAAGGCCAAAAAAAGAAAGCAACACGACCGCTTTCCATGACGTTAACGGGAAAATTAAGATTTGAGTGAGGCTCCGTCCACACATATCCCTAACCCTAGCAAATGCTAACCCGATTATCATGCGCGCGGTTGGTATGAGGCATGTAACTGCTTCTCATCTGACCAAACAGTTGCATATGTCGGTGCAAATACTGGTTTTATGCTAATTTCTAATTCTTTTTACTGCGCGTGCTCAGAACAGAAAACCCATACGTCCTCGTTGTCCTAATCGTACTCCAATCTCTGCTTTGAAAAAGAGAATGGTACCGTGAGTGCGCTTTCTGTGAAGAATATAACCGCTTACCAGGCATGTGCATGCATGACATCTCATGTAACCAAATGGTTGCACATATGGATGCCAAACAGCGCCTGATCTGTAAACTTTCCGGTCTCTTTTTACGTAGCAGCCATCTATTGCCGGCCGATTCTTCTTTTCGTAATACGTAACAACATTGCTTTCCAAATCTGAAAGGAAAGGAACTTTATTTAAATGTCTAGTTGTTCTAGCGCTAGAGCACTAATTTGGGACACTGAAAACTGAAATTAACAATAAACGCAAATCAAGTCAAATATTGTTTTTTGAGGAGAGGGGAAAACCGAAGCACCCGGAGAAAAACCTCTTTTTGCAGAGTAGAGAACCAACAAACTCAACCCACATATGACGTCGAGTCTGTGAATCGAACCCGGGCCACATTGGTGGGAGGCGAGTGCCGTCACCACTGCGCCATCCCTGCACCCCAAAAAAGAAAACATAAGAATGATGAACGTCGCATGAGAGTTGTAATAAATCTCCGGAGGGTATTTTGTATTTTCTCATTTCGGTCTAGCATCCTAACGCTTGATGACGGGCTTCTGATTGGTTTAAAAATCTCGTGCTACGTTCATTTAATGTGATTTTTCGCGCGCTCAGTGTTGGCTGCATTCAGTTAATTTGCCTCGTGTTATGATTGGCTCATTTGAATGTCTGTGTCTTTGTTGTGGTTTCAATCCTGTGGCTCTTCGCTGAAACTACTTTAGAACCCATAGTACTTTTAGGAATGCGTTTATCAAAGGAAAATAAACAATTTGTTTTCCGTTACCTGGACAAACTGGGCAGCATAAATGAGGAACTACGATTGGCGCTTCAGTGCAGTTTAATCGCTGACATTTTATCTCAGAACAAGTGATTTCTTCATCCTAAATGATTGAAAAAATAAAATATAAAAATGGACCTTTAAAGAACCTTGAGCTAAGCTCATGTAAGGGGTAAAAAGCTCTGAACAAATCAGATTATCACAAGGGTGATAATAGGCTCTTTGCATGTGCATGTCACGTGACCTTGTCAATCATAAAAAGTGGTCTTGGTACAGGATAGATCCCAGAAATGGAAAGAGCGAGATGAAATTAGCAAGGATGTCAATTTTGAGGCCACATTTTAGAGCGCTTTGAAAGTTTAAAAAATGTAAAAGATTGTGTGCTGGATGGCAAAGCTTGCCATCCAGCAACTGTTTTATTTTCATATAAATCTCTGTTAATGTTTAAGCATTTAAATCACGGTAAAATCTCTCACCTCAATGATAGTGGCCTTAAAATTGGTATTCTTACTAATTTCATCACGCTCTTTCCATGCCTGGCATCTATTTTGTAACAAGACCATTTTTTATGATTGAAGAAGTGGTTTGTAGTGAAGATTCGAGTTAAATTGTAACTAGAAGAATGTACGTTTACTTGGGCTTCCCGTTATCCCTTCAACATCCCCAAAATCTTAGACAAGTTCGAAGAAATTCTCTCTGTTTATATTTGGTCAAATTATTACTGGCTTAGAATTCGCATCTTGTTTCAATTTGATTAAAAATCAATAATCACGGATTGAAAGATGATAAATAATGATTATTGTGGCCGGCATGACTATTCCGGAGGTGAGGAGTATGGGGTGAGGGGTAGGGGGTCGGGGTAGGGAGTGAAGGGTACCATAGGTGAAACAACCCAAACCTTTACAAAAATGCTAACCTTAGGCCTAAACACTGTGCTTCAGATAATGTTTAGTCCTAAGGTTAGCATTTTTGTAAAGGTTTGGGTTGTTTCAGCTATGGTACCCTTCACCCCCGAACCCCCCCCCCTACCCCTCACCCCCTTGTCGTACCCCTCACCCTTTACCTCCTCACACCCTACCCCCCCCCCCCCCCCCAACCCCGGAATAGCCATGCCGATTGTTGCAGTTGTCTTCAATTTAATGAAGATACATGGCTCAGTGCGAGGGGCTGAAAGTTTTCTTTCACGTCAGTGCTCTAGAAAAAGAGCTGGCAAGTTTCTATTATTTACCTGACACCGGCAAGATGTACATTTATCATCCGGTGATGTCCAGCTAGTTCCATTGTAATGTTTTGTATTTCCATCATAACAGGTTCCAGCTTCTGCAGTGTGGTGTGGCTGCGGTAACCGCCGATTACAAACATCGCCGTTCACCAAGACCTGGCTCCTCAGCTCTCCCTGAGGGACCTCCTCACTGCTAACTTGCAAATAAACCAAACCGTCGATCAAATTCCGTAAGAAATATGGTTCGAGATTACGAGCAATACCTGAAAGCTGAAAATAATAGGCAATCAAATCAGTCAAGCAGCGCTAAAACGGTAAATATTTTATTAGATTTAAAGTTTGAGTTTGAGTGAGGCTCAAGCACTTGGCTAAGTAGCCTGGCTTCCGGCTGTTATACAAAATTGTGGTCTCATTCACAGAGAAGCCCTTCAAGCTAATCCTGCCAAGCGCTAGCCGACCACATGCTGGAAAGCTAAGACCCCAACACCGGGAACTCTCTGCCCTAGTCTTTTCGAATAGTGTGTGGGATCTTTATCGTCCCACAGAGTTAATGAACAAGGGCTGTGAGACGGGACCTCTGCTTATCGTCCTTATCCAAGAAGACTTGAAAGTCTAACCATTTGCGGATGTAATTACAAAGGCAGCACTTTCTCCTCAGTTATTTAAAGACCATGAGTACGTGTTGGTCCAACCGGAGTTGAACTCACGACCTACCGCGTGACAGCCCGTTACTCAACCAACTGAGCCTCTGGTGCGCGGTTTTCATGAAGAAATCAAGGTATTTGCGTGTAAGTGCCGAGCTTTCAAATTGCATGACGGTTTCGTAAAGGTACTTTTCAAAAGAGAGCGCATTTGGTACACTTCCGGTTACCCCTTAAAATTTTAAGGAATTTCTAATTAAAATTTCCCAATTTTAACCACTTTTACCAATTCATAATAACATTTGCTGGCTCCCTTCTTGCAACGCTAGCCAAGCCTTCCGGAGTTCTAGAAACAATCTTTACATACCATTTCCCCTTCAAACTCTCGTAGTAAGTGCACATGCTCATCGTAAGGCTGAGGAACCTCCCCAAAGTCAGCGAAACCTTGAAGTTCTGCGGTTACCAATTTCCTACGCCCACGGTCAAGACCGCTAAGCATCAGATGATAATGCAAAGCACAGTTTTTGTCCAATAAGAACCAGGCCTGCCCGGCCGCTCCAGTTTGGATCCGTGGAACTACCTCGTTACCAGATAAAAGTACAGGCGGGTCTAAGGAAGAAGGAAGAAGGGATTACCATTAGAGAAGAAACTTACCCAAGAGTTAAAATCATTAGATCAGGCCTCGGTGTTCGAAAGGTGGAAAATGCTATCCACCGGATAAACAACTATGCAGCGGATAACCACTAGCAAAACCAATTGAGTTATCCTGTGGATAGCGATGTATCTACCCTTCCAACAACTGGGGACAGAGCAGTCAACACTTGAAGCACGCACCATGTAAATAAATAAATCAGTGTTCTTTTTGTTGAGGGTTAATCGTTAAAGAAAACCAGGCTCATTGGAAATTGTCGCCCTCAAAAAAAGGCAGACGGTCCAATTTACGCTTTAGGCTTTACGCTGCCTACATTCCGCAAACCGCCGCTAAGCTACAATAGGACTATGTAATATATTTTCTAGTTCGTTGCTCATAATTGATTCCCTTGTTGATTTCACCTTTAATCTGCAGAAAAGTCTAGTAACTCCTAAACGATTAACTCAATTTTCTTGCCGAAGCCACGGAACACAGTCATCCCACATCCAGCTAGCTTTTTTAATGCTAAAATTCGGCTAGTCAAACAAGTCTTTTTTCAGACTCAATAAAAATTTAATATTGGGGAGTTGTTGTTGGTGTGCATAAATAGGGCCTTTGCAGTTTGTGATTACAGTACAAGAATTGCGCACTAGGACATCTAAAACAAAGAAAATTAAAAACAACAAATGAAAAGGATTTCATAGTTACCATGATATGATAAATGATGTCCGTTGTACGGGAACTGTTTCAGTTTACCATGAATATCCCCATTGCTGTTGAATTCGGTTCGAACATTGAGATACATATTCCCATTGAATAACCAGCAGGTTTCTAGGAACGATGGTCTCTCCCAGACACCTGAAACCTGGATCAATTTGCATGCTAGTCATCATTAACTCAAAATAGGCTCTTGCAAATGTCAAACATTTCTTTGGCGCCTCGCGCACACATTTGCCAAACATTGCTTGTCTCCACGAGGATGCACAACTTGGAGATTAATTCTCTCTCTGTCCAGTTGAGACTTCACTCGATAGCTGTCATAAACACTGACCGTGGACTGGAAAAAACGCGAATTCCAGCCTTCCAGGTGTTTTCCGTTTCCCTAAATCCCTACGAGGTTCTAAATCTCTCTGCTTTAATTAAGTAACTATAAACAGGCAAACTTCTTACAATGCCGGGAATCTTGTTGCTTACGCGGACAATTAAGCACCCTTGTCATTGCACTCATGCCCAGAAATTCACCAATTAAGATGCACACCCAATTTTTACATTCAACACGATGTGTCCCTTCGTGTCTGCGCCATGCGCAATCAAATACAGCGATGAACTGGGGAACGCTTTTATGACGCCCTGCAATAATCATTTTAAAACTTTTACCTTTGCTCGTCCGTGCTCATCCACAGTGAGCGGCAATCTTGCCACTCGTTTAACATTGCGTCGATTGCTTGTTGCTTGCAGGGTAATTTCTTCTACCGGATTAATAAGACCCGATAAAAATATCTGGAATGAGATTCCATGCAAATTAGACTTACTTCCTGTTCAAGGAACGATTATTTGAGTCTATAATGAAATGGTATCTGAATGGATTTTCCATGAAAGTCAACTTTTGTGGTAATAGTAATATTAAAATCCAAAGTATCGCAGAAAATTTCATCACATAATGATATGTAAGAAATTGGTGGATGTATGGTCATATGAAACTATAGCCAATGTCTTCTAGTAACTACAAATACAAAGTTATACGAGTTGACTGTTTGCTTTTAGAAAAGAGCAATAATTCCAAATAATAATGATGCAAACAATTTACTTGGAGCAGGGATATTATGCCATATTTCCTTCCCTTAGCTTCACACTGACTAGGTAAGATCCGAGGAGATGCACCCTTAAATGTATAAAATTCTTTCTTCGATTCTTTCTTCCGGAAGAATCGACTACCGGAAGTTACGATTTTGTTATCACACTTTTTAACTATTCACCAGTTCCTCGCTCTAGTTTTTTAAAATTCTGTGTAACAGTTTTAACCGTCACTTCTGATGATGTATGCTGCAACATACGAAACGTCAAGTATAAAATGAAAATGTTTGTAACCGCTGTTTGTTTTCTTTTACTCTTCTACTAACAGTAATACCTGGTAATGGACTTGTCCCTTGTTATCAATTTCAAATGAGGCATAACCGCTAGCACCCGTCATTGTGGGTCTAGGCGCGTCTCGACCGGACAACTGAGAGACAATGGCTAAGAATGAACAAGATTATTGTTAACGACACAGGAAAAGAAATTACTTGCACATTCAGTGACTGGCTGCCTGGCTAACGATTGATTGATTGATTGATTTATCGATTAATCAAGTAGTCCTATGATTGCTCAGTTTCTTCAGTGACTCATTGAATGTTCCATAAGTGAGTGAGTGAGTAAATTAGTGAATGAATAAATGAATGAATGAATGAATGTGTTGCAGAATTCTGGAACTCACAGTTGCAAGTCCTCTTGATGCTTATGCGCCCCGTAAGTTGAGTTAATTGATCAGCGGTGTTCAAAATCACGGTGATGTTCAGATGACCACGTGACATCCACTTAAGCGAATGTTCAGCTGGGTTCAACCACCATGCCTTAAAATTTGAGTTCTGCAAGAAAAATGTTAGATTAAGCCATTACATATTCCCCGCACAGATTACTGTAAGGTACAAAAAAGGCTGTTTTATTTTTAATCAATTCTTTTTATACGAGCAGACTGCCATAAAAGAGGCCGAACTAGATGAAAGAGTAAAGAAGCCAGGGTCATAATCAACGAAATAGTGGTCATCTACGACTGACAACTTCTTTGGTGGCAAAAGCACTAATTGTGCACAAGGAATTTCTAGGAAAATAAAATTATCGATTAGAAAATGATGAGTTTGTGCTAATGTACCAAATTTAGTAAACAAATGTTCCCCTTTAAAATGGCGAATCTATCATCAAGTACCTCTCTCTTGACGTCACTTGCGCTGACAACTTTCACCGTTTTTTTCTCCTTATTGTTGGTAGGATTCCTTATAAACTGGATCGTTACTTTCGTCCCCGCGCCTTTGAATTGAGAACAAAAAAACGCTAACGAATTGAGAATTAACATCTGCTTGCGTAAACAATGTTAGTAGCTGACTAATTAAAGAAACGGATCTTTAACTGGATTCAAGCCCATATGACCTTTGGCTTGAACCTGGGAGTCGTCTCAAAACTTGATAAGATCGTCCGGGTGAGAGTTTAGTGTCCTGAGAAGCCGAGTGTTAACGTTGCTGATACTGAGCATTGACTGACGTTTCGACAACCTGAGCCGACGGAAGTCCTCGTCAGAGTGGTGTCGCTGAATGGTGTAATAAAGGCATTATCAACCTGGTTGTTATCAGTTGACTCTGGGGACGACTTCCACTCAGGTTGTCGAAACGTAAGCGAATAACACCAACAACAGTCTTTACAATGACTATAATTTCACCCGGAAGTTCTTTCTTCGTCAACATTTGAAAAATGCCTTCAGAAAAAACACCTTTAGACCAAGAGTGAATTAGATAAGAATGTTGATCTATCACTTTGTGGCCTCCTACCGGCACAGTCACAAATGGATTTTATTTTCAGATACACTTTGCGAGCGAAACAAACAAAGGTCCACCAATTTTAACCAATCAGAAGAGGCCATGTCACGCGTAACTGCTTCTGCCATGACAACTGATTTTCGCGGGAACGAGCATTGTAAAAGTTTTTGGTGCATGAGGGCAATCTCGTACCCAGAGTCCTCGGGTTTTTTGGTCAGCGGGTGAGTGCCTGGAGAGACTCTGGTATAATGAACTTAAACTATTTCTTTGATTGGTCGCTTGCATAACATTGGCAGTCCGACAGGAAGTCGGTCCCCAGAATTTGGAGGGAGATTCAAAATCTAAACTATTTTCAGTGCTGTTTGTTTTTCCTACCTCAGAAATATATAAATCACAAAAATAATAAAACGACGGGGTTTGAATTATGTCCAATACCGCACGGGAATTTTCCCTCGCTGCTTAAAGCTGATTATAGTTTTAAAAGTACCTTGGGAAAACATTACATCGGTCTCTTTGGGGAGAAATCAGTGGAAGAAGGTCTTGCCGAAGCCATTCAGAATTACGGTAATATAAATTGTAGTAGAAGAGGACATTGGTGTCGTTTCCACAAAAATTTGTCGATCGTGTTGCTTGCACGATGGTATTCTGCACGATGGAATGCACGCTGAAACACTTTTACGGTGTGTAAGGCTAAAATCTTTGTTTCTCGAACACTTTAAACCCGCCATTTCTACTGTTTACTGTTTCTATTTTCTGTTTCCGATAAATCCAAGCATGCGCAATAAGACCGGAACCCACGTTTTCTGGGAAAAGGGAGTCCATTATCCCAGGGTCTCTCCGGGCGCTCACCCGCTAACCAAAAAGCCCGAGGACTCTGGGTACGAGATTGGCATGACGGGGTTTAGGTTGATGTCTATAATGTTGCAGGTAAATTATCCTCCAGTCGGAAGTAAACTGTCCTATTTAATATTTACTAATATTTATATACATTCTTCGTCTTTTATATGCATTGATCTTATCCTAATTTTTCATCTTGTCTTTCCTCCTTAACTACAACATAACCCTAGTTATATGAAAACCACGTTTGTGTTATGTGGAGCTACCACTTGAGGAGGTGTCGAAAACACCTGCGTGGTATAATAGCTACGCCATGCTGGTGAGACCCAGCAATTCTGAAACAGCTGTCCATGGCAGCGAATCGACCGGGTGACATGGTTGTGCGCATGCGTGATGTGTTGGCCACACCGGGTTGCATTCTCGTCACCAGAGCCTCGGATCGACCCAAGGCTCTGGGAAACTCAATGTCGAGAACATCCGCCGTAGGGTTCTTATATCCAAAAATTGGCCATTTGAAGCTGCTCACTCCTCGTGCTAACATGAATGAACCAATTAGAGACGCCTTTGATTGTTCTTCACGAAAACCAATGACAAGACACTATGTTTCAGGGTTCCCCAGAGCTCTTCTCTCCCTCAGTCAAAAGAAGAGCTCTGGGGTCGAGAATGCACCGAGTTGGTGTTATGGTGTGTCGCCTTGGTTTTTTTGTTTTATTTTTCACTAGTTATATGAAATTTCTTTATTTATTTTATGTTTATCTTATCTCTACAACGCCTAGATTAGCTATGCTACTTGCAGTGTAGAGTTATCTTTCTTTCCACTGTTTTTAATTCGAATTTAGTTTGAACTTAATTTCTTTTAAAGCTAAGTAAGAAATATTGTGTTCAACAAATGATGGGTGTCTGACCTCTCCAAATGACTGCCAGTGCTATGCACTCATTTGGCAATGGCCTCTCCAACCGACTCCTCCTTGCATCTACACTTACCTACGTTGTGTGATCCATTATACAAGAGCTGTATCTTCAACGCCCTTCCATTTCTTGCTAAGTTAAAGGAAACTAAAGCACCGGATGTTTGATCCTCGGACTGCAAGAGTGCCTCGTAGGCCTCTGAAAAGAGAGTGATGTGACATAATAAAAATTACTAGTGATACTTGCGACAGCTTCCGAAAATGAATTCCGTCTAATCGAAAAGTGCAAGGCAAATTCTTTGTATATCGTGCCATTGGCTTGTCATCTCTGATATATGAGAGTTTGTCTGAGAGTTTGTCTGTGCCTTGATGAAATGACTAATTTGGCTCCTTAAAAAGTTCACTTTTTTAATGATTAACTTAGAGCCACGGTGGGAATATTTTTCAAAGTATAAAAGTTTCAAACCGTATGTAAGCTGTCTCAACTTGTCTAGAGTCTGTAGTGACAGTATTTGTTTTGTTGATTCTGAGAGCGGTTCTGGGGATTGGACGCATTCGTAGCAAGAAAATAGTGACATGACGTAACATGACAGACAACACAGGAGCCGATGAAGTCATCAGTATTGGATCATCCGAGAAAATATGACGTCAAGAAAGTGAAATCACAGCGCGCTAATCTGCTGGTGAGTATTGCAATCGCTTTCTCAGGCTGTATACAATATCTCAAATCCCAGCCGCTTATGCGCGAACTGACCTTTTTCGAAAGGGAAAGGTTTACAAGTGCCATTGTTTAAAGAGAAGAGCTGATGTTGCAGCTTTAGAGAGGCTTTAAATTTTGAATTTTATTTAAAAAACTGTCTTGGAAAATATGATGGTCAGTGTACATGATATTACGAGACACGTCTATCAGGTGCATGTATGATTTCCCAGAGTGTACTTGAATCATGTTTTACCATCTGTTTTGGTTTTAAGTTCTTTCTTTATTCCATGAATAAGCTTTGTCCGACGACAAGAAGTATACAACTTAAGTTTCCCACGCAGACGAGTGTCTGGTTTGAGTGCCCAAATTAAAAGTGTTTTTTTTAATATCAGTGAGCATCTCAACAAGATGACGGAGCTTCCCACGTTCGATGATTTTATAAACAAAATATTTATATTGATTACAGGGCAAAAACTACGACAGGCAGTTAATACTGAACCGGAACCGACGACAGAATGAGTCTTGCCGACCGCCGGGCTTTGAAAAAACTACACACCTCTTATTTCTCAAACCAGGGTATATATATTGCTTTATAATTTTCTGCGATGAGCTTACCTTCTGAATAAGCTTTGTACATGGAGATATCTCCCACGAGACCAGCTGTATTCTTCCGTTTTAGCTTTAGTAGGAAGCTAAGTTTTTCCTGTTTAAGAGACTGGATTTGTTTTGGGGTCATGTGATTCCATACCAAGCAAATCTGTAAAGATGAAACAATCAAATCACGCTGAAATATTAATAAACAAATCATGGAACGAAGAAATTACAGGCAGCCATAGCTTAGCGCGGGAGATTAGGGAATGCAATAATTTGCCTCTGTTTGGCTGAGGAAATGACCCGTCACTTTGCGGCTCAATGAAAGCAAGCGCTGAACAAACTCAAGGCGTTAATTAAACATGGAAGAAATTAATTAGCTTGTTTCTTAATTACCTGGCTTCCATTTATAGCTTTCCTTTGGATGTTTATTTCTTCAATCAGCGAACCTTCTGCGTCCAATACTGCTGCTGCTCGTAGCTTCCTTGGCCTAAGAATAAAAACAAATTATTCCATTAAAAGAAAACGTTTTATATTGGATATGAAATGAAAACTATTCACAACGGCCCTCCAACCAGCTCTAATCACTTAAAATATGTTCTGAGCTAATCCTTGGCATTTGATCAACGCTTCCATATTTCTGTTAAGCAATGAGTGCGAGTGAGAGTGTTATGGCATCGAGGACTTTTTAACTTACCCTTCATAGAGAATTGACATGTGAAGAGAGTTATGCACCAAAGTGAAGTGTGCGCGAGCGATGCCATTTTGGCGGGAACTGAAGAGAGTAGGAGTCATAAGAACTGATACGAACTCTGAATACAAAAGTAAAAGCAAATTTAGTGTAAAAATTGGAGCTTTATTTTGTTTTGTATTTTTTTTTCTTTTTTTTTATAAATTAGAACAAGAGCCAAATACATCGAGACGGCGTAAGGAGCAGGAAAATACGTCAGACGCATTGACCACTAATTATTGAATTAGTGTGGAACAAGACTGTTTGGGAATCACTGGGGCATTTGATGTAACATTGATCTTAAGACAACTATGACGAATCGATATCAGGTGGGAGAAATCGAAATCAAATAAATGATTATAGGCAGTGCAAATCATAACATCCGTACCATCAGGGCACGATGCACAGCAGTGACCTGCTTCAATTTTCGGTCGAGCACATGATGTTGTTGGACAGCGGTCTCTTGTGTTACGACATGATACTTTTCCTGCTATTTCAGAGTTCGAAACCTGTCGAAAAGAACAAACAAACGAATTTCGTTAATTGAGAAGTCGATTGCTATATTTGATAACCGAATTGTACGTGTTGAGATAAGCAGGATGTTTATTACTTCTCTTCGGTATTCGCATCGAGAGGGGTAACCCTGTTGGAAGTCACCCAAAGTCGATCACATATCTCAGAAAGAATGAACTTTATCAGTTTGATTCGTTTAAGCAAGGTTAAAATACAACTTATTTCATGTATTATTGCTTTGCTTGTTCTGCTTTCTCTTTTTTTATGCGGGGAGTCGAAGATTTGCAACACAACGGTCAGCTTCACTTATTCTTTGCGACAATTCAACAATGGGCAAAATTATTCGCAAAAGTCGACCTCCAAAGATATTTTGTCCTTTCTCTCAAGTCGCTTTGCGTGTGGTAACGTTCTTTTTCTTTGCCGAATACGGGTATTTAAAACTCAAAAAGTTCAAAGGCCAGTCACTACAACAAAAAGATAATTTACCATTTTTTTGTAAACATTTGAGGAAGGAATCATATGCCAACAGAAATACTCTTGCCTACCAGATGTGCCCTATCTCGTCAAGAGTTTCTTTTTCTATGCTCTCTAAACAGATGGCTTTGAGAAGTCCAGTGGGGGTTCAACGTATTGATTACAAAGTGTTTTGTTGCTGTGAAACAAAGCCATATAGTTTGCGTATACACTGGATAATTTTAATTGGTTAAAAAATAGCTCCAAACAATGAAACGTCTTGTTGTGAATTGATATCAACAATGATTGCCGTATGAAGAGAGACTTTGCTTAGTCCGGGGTTGATCGCGCTGGGGGTTCTGGCTCTATTCTGTTTTAATTAAAGCAATTTGCCGATAATTCAATGCGTTGACTCAGGATCTTGTGTTTAAGCTCTCAATTTGCATCAATCTCTTAAATGAAATCATGCGTTATGAAAAGCATTTAAAAGCAAACAATATCTGGTGAAAGTTATGCTCAGCTATTTTTTTCTCATTCTGCTCCTTTTACATTTTTGGTTTAAATTTCTGTTTGCGGTCGATTTAAACGCTTCAAAAGCTAAAACTTTGTTTTTATCACAAACATTTTTCACAATTCATGATTTTTAAGCATTCGGCTTTACTAGTAAAGACCTTTTTTTTTTCAAGGCAAAATGAGAGTTGATCACAACTGTAATAGGGATCAAAGGGTGTGGTTGACGCATTAAACTCATTTCTCACACTCGGCAAAGTAGGCTTTCTATGAGTGCAATTTCTCTTGTTAAGTTGGCAAAAAGGCCCCTTTAACGACTGACCGTTAAATAACTTTTATATCTTACCTTATTACAGGTACAGATCACACAGAACATGACTCCAAAAGGAATAATCTCAGGATGCCAGCTGCCACCCAGTTCATAATGGCGAAAACCAAAGGTACAACCTATCAAGAGATAAAGAATGAAAAGAAAAATATTTCCGAGTTACATGATCTCCTGTTTGCTCTTCTCTGTGGAGTGTTCAGCAGTAATGGAGCAATGGTTTCTTATAGACAAACTTCAGTGCTGTGCTTCTTGACTTGAAATGTTGCGGAACTTGACACTTAAACGGCTGCTTCCTGTTCAAACCTACCCTCTGGCCTCGTCCTCTATTTAAAAGAGAATCAGCCCGGGCAGATAAGATTCAATAAGAATACTAACGGTAGTCTTTTTCATGTGACTTGGGGACAACGCTCCGGCCTCGATTATCCCACGACCAAGGACAGTGCCCGGTAAATATCATAGAAATAAACACTGAAAATTCATTAACATTCTTTTGCAACTGGGCGTCTGCACTTCGGGGTTTCATAACACACGCAGCCCTCATGAAAATACTCTACCCACCAAACTTTAGTTGAGGGAAGGATGTCGGGGCCCATGGTTCAGTCTGTGTTAAAGGAACTCCTCTTTTTTTCAATGATGAACAATTTTTCGCATGCAAGGATACTCTACGAGATAAAATTTTACCGCACTAGATTGAACTTATAAATGAGTGGACTCCGAGCGATAGCTCGTCTCGAGCTAACAATAACAACGAACGAGACGGACGCATGGTTTTACTTTCTATAGACTCGGGCGTTAGCGTCAGGAGAGAGAAAGAATAAAACTGGAAACATTATTGAGTCGCAAGCCTTGAAAGCTAATATCTTACTGAATTTTACAGCACTTTAATTTACGTTGTGGATCAGTATCTGAACTCGTGGTCTGCGTAGTGATTTCGCAGCGTAATTGTCGTGGAAATTCCATTTTCACGCTATTTTAAGGTACACAAAGGTACGTGTTATTTATTAGGCTAAAATTATACTTGTGGCGTAAAGTGCGTCTTCAGTTTGCAGTATATTGCGAAAAAGAATCGCAAGAATGCGAGCAATAAAGTGGAATTTTGCGGTAGGGTCGAAATGTTTGCTGATGTATGGTAAGTTATGACTAAAATAATGGGGAAAAATAAAAAAAAATTCCAGTTGAAATTAAAACTACGCTATTGCGTTCGTTTATGCAAGGCCTCACAGTTTATTAGTGTGTATCCTTCTGAAGATTACGTGTTTTTTATTTGTTCAAACGAGACAATTTTCCCCAGTAGGGGTTAGATAGCAGTTGAGTTCGGTCGTCTTTAAGGAAAATTAAATCCAATGCATGGCTAAGCTGCGACTGAAGAGAGGATATACAAGCTGCTTAAATTTGCTTAGTATGTGAGAACTCAAGGGAAACAGATTACTAGATATTCTCTGGAATGTAGTAAAGTATCTTAAAATGAAGAGAATCGAGCGCATAATGTTTGACGAGCTCTTACTTACCTCCGGGTTTAGAAGGAACTGGCTTATATTCCGTTCCTACTGGCCTGACGATTCGTTTGTCTCCGGACGCCAAACATAGGGGCACGAAGATTAATAAGGCCAAGAGATCTATTCTTAAGCGATGCTTAATGTTTCCCATGTTAATCGTTGTTTTAAATGACAGCTTTTCTTGGGCTTCAGTCTGAGTCAAAAGCGTGAGAATATCGCTTCAGACGTCATAACATAGACTCGGCCTCAACCAAACAGCTCACGCTATGTTAACAGCAAACAAACAGCTTCCAATTTAACCCACCGACAATATTTGTTTTCATTGTTCATTCGTTGAATTAACTTATTTAGACCCCCCTTCGATGCATTTGTTCTGTTGAACCTAATATCGTCCCTGAGTTTGACTACGTTCGATTAATAAATTGACGGCAGTGACTCCGTATGATTGACATCGGTGAGTGTCGACCGGCACATGGAGACACGTGATTTATCCAGCACCAGCAGTTGTCTGAGGAAGTTTTAACAAGTTCTGTTTAGTGAGGGTCATATTTTTTGCGGTATAGCTTACGATGTTTAATGCAATTGCGGATACGATTTATCAGTGTTTAGATAGAATTATATTTATTGTTGACTCAATTAGCTCGATTGTTTTGCTAATCATTGTTTTTGGTTGACAGGCTATCGCCTCGTTTATTCAAACATTCTATAACCTTGTACGTTCGATCGATAATCCAAAGTAACAATAAGCCTTCGCTCTTTGGGTTGGAAGATAAACAATAACACACAGGAGGTCGAACTGACAATACGGTAAGAACTAAATTTTTTTTCCACCTTGATCTTGTTTCATAATATATCCGCTTATCTTAAAACATGTTTTGATTGAGTTCTCGACACGAGCTCGTGAGAGGAGCTAAGCTTGTTGTTATTTTAGGGCGTGATTTTTCAGACTCGCCGCCACCGGCTGAAGTTACGCTTAATTAAGACGATTTGAGCAAGGAATCGTGCAACTTGTAGTCCAGTAACATTACATAATGCGCTGTTGCACGCATTTTTCTTTGATATATCGCATTTGAGCAGTTTAATCTGCAACTCTTCATTTATTTACTGCTAGGTTCAGCTTTTCTCTTGATCCATTGATCACCACAGTCTTGCCACTCTCGCAAACCAAATAAATAAAAAGGAACAGTGATCACCACACTATAGTTCAGTGTTGGTTCGGTATCGAAGGAATTTTTTCGTCTGTGACAGGTCCTCAGTGAAGTATTTTCCCTTTCCGAGTACTTCAGTTACGTTTTACTAATTTACCGCCTGAAAAGGAAAGGCGAGGTGCAATACAAACCGAAAAAGCGGTTCCGCGTCGTAACAGACTACTTTATTGACGTAACTTTCTCTTGTGTTGGTCCGAAAAATGGAAAGAAATTTTCTTCTAGAATTTGCGATAAAGTGGCGAGTGCTTGTCCATGTTTCGTCAAGATAACAAATCCAGAAAACACGTGGACGTCTCTTGGGTTTTGTCTCCTGGGGCTAAAATTTAAATGTAACGGGTTAATTTAATGATGTTTGTCCAACCATATAATCCGTTGTGGTAAATCGCTTTAAGTCTGCGGACCCAAAGACTAGCTCACTGGAAAACGACAAAATCGGATTTAATATAAACTAGAAAAAATGATCAAATAAGTCCTTGGATTTACGGTGGCTAGATTCAAGCAATATTTGTACCTCACTCGCTAAGAACCCAATAACGGCCTTACTCTTGCACTGCTCCACCCTTCGATTTTATCTTAAGTGTTGTTTTTGTGGAGGTAATAAGAGCAACATCTTAGGCCGACTGCGTACTCCTGTTGGAAGTTATAGAAGGAATTACGAGAGCTATCCGAAATATACGATTGGCGAATAAAAACACTTCAACTAGGAAGCATAATGGCGTCTGTGTGCTGACTCGAAATCGCTGAGATTAGGATCGCTTAAAATACCGGCCATTCAATTGTTTTTGTACAACACCGCGTAAAACCACAGGGCATTAATCG
>NC_090879.1:13317106-13319606 GCF_036669935.1 Montipora foliosa
ATTTAAAAGCGCCATGTTCAATATACGACTCATTTTAATGCCGGGTTCAAGTTCATGATATTGTTGTGAAATTACAGAAGTTTCTTGATAACAAAGTCGGAACTTCCGGCTACGCGAACCACACATATCATATATGGCATATTTGTCCATTGCCACTTTTCCCTTCCTCTTTAACTTAAATTTAAATCTATTTTTATAAACGTACTCTTCTGCTTTACGCTTGTTCATCATACACAGTTCTCTTTAATATTTTCCTTGCATGCGCTTTTGAAATGCTCTACCGTGATCTTATTGGTTTGGGTCATTCATTAACAAGTGAGGACCAAGACAGATTGAAATGTCAACTCAAAAATGCTTCTTACAGTTACATCTACTCTTATGATTATTCTAAGCAAAAGCGAATTCTAAGTAAGGAAGAATGGATGGCTCTTAACGATTTGCGAAATGATACTTCTATTATTATTACTAAACCTGACAAAGGAAATGGTGTTGTAATTGTCAACAGACATGATTACCTCAGCAAAATGAAACAGTTGATTTCCGATGGAACGAAATTTAAGTTGTTGTCGCACAACCCAACCAAGTCTAGGGAGAACAGTCTTATTTCCGACCTATCTTCGTAACCTCAAGCGAGATTGTATAATTGATGAAGCTACATTTAGAAAAATCCTTCCTTGTGGATCTACTGCTGGTGTTCTTTATGGTCTTCCTAAAGTCCACAAAACTGGTTGCCCCTTTCGCCCGATTGTCTCCTCAGTTAACACATACAACTACAATCTTGCCTCTTTTCTTGTTGATGTCCTTAAACCGATCTCCACCAACCAATTCACTATCAAGGACTCCTTCTCTTTTGTGGATTGGGCGAAGACTCATCAACACAACAATGAAATAATGTGCTCTTTTGACGTGTGTTCCTTATTCACGAACGTAGAAATTTGTCTTTCCAAGTTATACTCTCTTCCTGACCCTCCTGCCTTACCGCGACATGTCCTCAAAACCTTGCTCGAGTTTGCAACGAAGAAAAGCCACTTTGTATTTGATGGTCATTATTACGACCAAATCGATGGCGTTGCAATGGGGTCTCCGCTAGGCCCAGTATTAGCTAACATTTTCATGTGTGACTTTGAACAGAAATGGTTGGCTAATGTAGATTCTCGTCCCTCCATTTGGTTTAGATATGTGGATGACACATTTTCTTTGTTCGACAGTGAAGCCACTGCGGCCAGTTTTCTGCATTTTCTTAACACCAGACATCCTAACATCAAATTTACAATGGAACTTGAAGAAAACCAGGAGATTCCATTTTTAGATGTCCGCATTAAGCGCAATCTCAACAATTTCACAACAACAGTACATCGCAAAACAACTTTCACTGGCCTCTACACCAAGTGGGACTCTTTCACTCCTAGAAAGTATAAAATAAATTTAATCCGCACCCTCACCTATCGCTGCTTACGCATCTGCTCGAGTTCTTCCTTGTTACAGTCGACTCTCTTCGATCTCAAGAACACTCTCCTTCAAAATGGTTACCCAAGAGGCGTCCTTTGTTATAACATTAATGATGTTTTGAACAGACAAAAGAACAAGTCTGCTGAACCTGCCACCACTGTTCCTAAGAAAGATATCATCCTTGTCTTGCCTTTTTTGGGCTTTCAAAGTGAAGCTCTTACTCGACGTGTTAAATCTTGTATTAGTAAGTTTTATGGCTGTGTCAATCTTAGGGTTATTTTTCAAAACACTTGCAGGATCAAGTCTTTTTTTCCCTACAAAGATCGTTTCAGTCGTTCTCAAAGATCAAAAATAGTATACAAAGCCAGTTGTTGGGACTGTGATTCCTTCTACATCGGCAAAACAAAAAGAAGATTGCCCACGCCTCTGCTGTTGCAGACCATACAATTTCTACCGGTCATAGCATCAAATGGGACCATTTTGAAATCCTCTGCTGTTGCAGACCATACAATTTCTACCGGTCATAACATCAAATGGGACCATTTTGAAATCCTCGCAACTGGGAAGTCCGACATGCAATGTAAAATTAAAGAAACGCTATTAATCAGTGACTTAAAACCCTCTCTCAATGAAAACATTGGTAGTGAGAAGCTTTTTCTTTATTAATTTCTTCCGGAAGAATCGACTACCGGAAGTTACGATTTTGTTATCACACTTTTTAACTAGTCACCAGTTCCTCGCTCTAGTTTTTTAAAATTCTGTGTAACAGTTTTAACCGTCACTTCTGATGATGTATGCTGCAACATACGAAACGTCAAGTATAAAATGAAAATGTTTGTAACCGCTGTTTGTTTTCTTTTCCTGTTGCATGTCTTATTTATTTTTCTTTCTTTTCAAGAATTGTCGTAATATTTAATATATCTTAAACTAAGAAGATGTTATTCAGACTTCATTCCACTCTTCCAATCGTTTCACTAATTGTGGGTTTATAGCATCAAACATTAAAAAATTGTCCAATTAGATTAGTTTTCTGGTTGTTGATGAAGATGGA
>NC_090879.1:13324606-13337106 GCF_036669935.1 Montipora foliosa
GGTTGTAAATGGTGATGCCACTGACCCATGGAATATGAAGACTGCGGATGTCCATAATAGAAGCCTGGGTTATTTTCGGTATTTGAACCAGTACTCCCCGGAGGAAATTGTTCATCGACTCAGGACTTACTATAAATTTCTCTTCGTGCGACACCCCTTTGAAAGATTAGTTTCGGCTTACAGAAACAAGTTTATTGACTCATACAATTCAACGCTTTTTAAAGAGATTTATGGGCGCCGCATAATTCGAAAATATCGGCAAAATCCAGATACAAGATCATTGAAGACGGGAGAAGGAGTCAGCTTTTCAGAATTTGCGGAATTTCTTCATAATTCTGATTCGGAATTCATGGACTGGCACTGGAAGCAGTATGATATGTTGTGTCATCCATGTTTAATTTACTACGACTTTATAGGACATTTTGAAAACTTATACGAAGAAGCTGATCAACTACTTGATATTTTGCAAGTTGGTGATAAAGTGCGGTTTCCAAGAAACAAGACTTCAAGCTATAAACATCCGACTAAATTCCTCGCTAAAGAGTACTTTAATTCGCTCTCGAGAGAAACCAAAGAAAAACTTTATAAGAAGTACAAACACGACTTCGAGTTGTTCGGCTATTCGATGCAAGACTACCTTTGACAAAATAACCAGCAAACTGCATGGGACGTCCGCCTTATCCGCATGAAAAGAGCATTATCGACAGCCGAATTATCGTATATTACGCAAGGGAATCTTATCATCTGGTCATTCTGGAGTTGTCAGTTGAAAATTCAATCAAGTGCCCAAGATGTTTTCCTGGAAACCGTGTCCCACCCCAAGGGGTAAGACGAAATAAGAGGTGAAGTATTCATTGGCCTTTCCTACGGCGTCCTCCAACGACCAGATGCATGCTCTTTGTTAAACGTGAAGGTAACGTTCACAGCAGGCAAAAGTATAGATAAATCAGTTTCACATTGACGTAAATACATTGACAAAATCATGAACAAAGTTCTTTCACTCAAACAGACTGCTGACAACGCAACTTTGAAGGGGCAGACTCAGCTAATACAAACTTTGACACTGACCGGCAACGTCGACATTCAGCTCTTTCCTTTGGCTGACAATCTAAAAGGCGGAAGGACGTGACATCTGCTTCTTTGACGGACTGTCTGACCAGCAAACAGGCTGACTGGTTGTTCGACCGACTGTTTTGCGGACGGACAGACTAGCTAGCTAAACAAAAGTGCTACTGACCGACATACCAATTGACCGACTGATTCGCTGGGTGACCGATAACCAAAATGACCAAAAATCAATTCTACTTTTTCTTTGTATTTCAAAACTAAAAAGATACCTGAATATTTTGACTGAAATTTTCCAAATAGAGCGTTTTTACATGACGTCACGGCGGCCATGTTGGTGTTCCAAAACAAAGAAATAGCGGCCATGATGGTGTACCAAAATAATCTTCTGGGAATTGAATGCTATTTTTATGCAAATATATTCTTTTGTTTCAGTAATCCAATATGGCTGCTGGTCACGTGAGTGAAAACGCTCTATTAACGGTCCGCCATCACTAGCTTTAAAATCTTGAGAGAGCTGGATCGAGGATAAGATGACGTCAAAGACTCAGTAGTTAAAAAATACAATACATGTGCACGCGCGTATATTAATATGCGGAACGAGAGTTTCGAGCTTTCAAACTTCTAGACTCATGTTTTGCATGTATAAAAAGCTGCGTTTACACACTGCAATTTTAAGCTGGTGAGTCTTTTGACGTCATCTTATCCTCTATCCAACCCTCTGAGATCCAATCGGTCAGTCTTGAACGTGAGAAATGGAGGACCGTAAAAACCAAAACTTGCACTCAAGGAAAACAGCCTTTGGATAAAATTTGAAGCTCAAAATGTTGCTATTCAGGTGTCAAGAAAACACGCCTTCAAAATCTGAAGGAAACAGTAAGTGAAGTTTTTTTTTATCATAGCAGCACTTTCAGTGTCAATGGATTTAGCACCGTAGAGCACTAATTGGGGACACTAATGAAATAACCTGAGATCAAATCAAATATTGGTGTTTGTGGAGTGGGGAAAACCGGATTACCTGGAGAAAAACCTGTCGGAGCAGAGAAGAGAACCAACAAACTGAACCCACATATGACGCCGAGTCTGGGAATCGAACCCGGGTCATATTGGTGGCGCAGTGGTGTGCTCTCACTACTGCGCCATCCCTGGTCGCCCTGACTGACTGATCGACTGATTGATTGATTGATTGAGTGATTGATTGATTGAGTGACTGGTCGACTGATTGACTGATTGATTGATTGATTCATTGATTGATTGAGTGACTGGTCGACTGATTGACTGATTGATTGATTGATTGATTGATTGATTGATTGATTGATTGGTTGACTGATTGACTGACTGAACTGTATCGTCCACAAAAAAATCAATGGCTCCAGCATTTCCGATTATAACAAGCTTAACATGATATTGACGACAGTTGATGAAGCGGCAGAGACAAATGAGCTAGACACGAAAAGCAAAATTAAACGGAAAATAGCAACATTACAACATTACAAGAGAGAGGTAACCGGTAAAACGAAAAAAACAGAACAGAAAAACTTGAAACACACTCGTCTCAGAGCTAGCACACTGCACTGTGGCTAACGATCGATAACTGACAGCCCTTGGAGCACTTTAGGTTGAAACTGTGTTGAAGCGTACTTCCTGAAAAATGATTACATTAACCTTAAACACGACTGACAGGTTGACTGACTTTCCAGCTGACCGACTTCATTGACTGACTGACTTTCTGACAAAGTAGATAAAGCGACTGACGACAGAACGGACGAACAGACCGACTGATGGCTAACTTACTGAACAACTTGATGCTTAATGAGTATGCGACTGAATGACTGGCTTGCTCATTGGCTTGTCGACTGATTATAATACACACTGTATGATTGGTCGCCTAATGCACCGGCTGACTGAATTGAATAACAGAACCAAGTATTGGCAGATTGTGTTACTGGTTTGTTGACTGACTCACTATGCAGGACCGTAGCCAGTATGAGGCAAACCGAGGCACTTGCCTCTGTCATTTTTTCGTGAAATTTTAAAATGAAGCGTGATTCCAGTGTTGTCTTTAACATGTACTCATCATAAACACTTTAAATACTTCCGAAAATAATTTAACCGCGGACATTGACTCAGTCATATTTTTTTTTCTGGCTACGGCCCTGCTATGGCAAACTGGCTGGCTTCCTGACTGTGTTTGAATGACTGTCTGCCATTGATAAACTTACTCACCGATAGCCTAACAGAAAGTAGCGTAACCAAACCGAATAGCTGAATGATAACTGAAGTGAACGAACAACTCGTTGGCTGGCCGACTCAGTGGATACCTGATTGACTGAATTATTCTGGACTGTGTTTGGTCTGACTGGAAGGTACACCGCACAACTGACGACAAAAACAGATGATTCCAACGACAACGTGAAATGAAAATTAATGACTCAATTACCTAACAAACTGAATTAATTATAGATCAATGGTGTGATCATGATTACATGAGAGAACTAATTAGCTTTCCGTTTGTGACAAACTAAAAGCGCCTGGCTAAGATTTTCTACAGATTTCTTGCCTGGAAGCTACGGCGACTGAGCAAGAAGTTAAAGTAAAATCAGCTTGAATAAAATGATTTTCTTTGTTTTTTTGAGAGGCAATAGCCGACATCTTTCGGTTTGACCGTAAACGTCACGCTTGTTGTTTCATTGAGGACCACCCGCACAGAACAGAGGAGTTGGAAACAGATCACGTTATTAAAACGGCTGAAAATTCAGGATAACCCTTCTAGTCATTTTGATTGGATTCATTCCGGGATACCCCTTCCGATCATTGAGAACGACCGTGGCACCACCCAGACTTTGGATATACCATCACACTGCGATCTCCAAAGATCTTTTAAAATCAGTATTCACTTCGGTTGCAGTTTAAGCAGCAGACAGGCCAAGAAGAACTGGGAAATGGAACTGAGCACTTATAATAGGCCATTTGCACTAAGAGGTCACGTGACATAGTTTTCATGAAAATGAAAGCTATATGATTTTGCCTTCGAAAAACGATTAGTGGGTCATATCTTAAACATAATAATAGTGATTCGGTTTTTCAAACCCGCACCATTTTCTTAAAATGAGTAAGTTCCTCGCTGGTCACGTGACCGAAATGTGATTTTTAAAATTATGAATTACTTCTTTCTGAACACAAGCTTTGCACTTAAACTTCAAGGAGGATGTTGAAAAAATTATGTGCTAACGTTTACAGCACATCTGAGCGTAACTATTAAACGTTTAACAAGATATAAGCAAAAAGTAGTTTTGGCCGCCATATTGGAGGGCAAGAGTATGCCCTCCAACATGGCGGCCAATACAAATCATACTGCTTTGTTGAAAAATCAAAGTGCCATAAAATATCTTCCTTAAATGCGTTTCCTCTCAAATTTCGGGTGTAAGCTAATTTTAGTGTGCTCCGTCAATTTTTTGCATCAGCAAGATTCCAACTCATTGTTTAAAGGAAGCAATGGTCACGTGACCTCTTAGTGCAAGTGGCCTATTAGGCCGTGAAATTCAGTTACAATAGATTAGACATAGTCTACACAAGGAAAACTTAAAAGAAACGCTACGTCCCGACAATAGGAGATCAGCTACAGGTAAAGACTGACTTTACTCTCACAGGACCGCCGTTAATTACATACATCTTATTCGATGGTTTAAAATATAATACGCGCGGATATTTTGCGAGTTGCGTGGTATTTTTCCGAGCCAATAGGGGCGAGGAAAAATACGAGCAGTGAGCAAAATGTACGCGAATATTATATGTTAAACCATCGAATAAGAGATTTATTATTCCACTACAAAAAGGTGTTATTTTAATTCAATTTTATTTGGCAAGACTGTTTCTAAAAAAATGCATCATCTGTCCTTCAGGGCGCTTGCGAACGATGACAAACTAAATTCTCAGGCTTTGTATCGTGTTGAAAACAATTTCTTTCATTGAAAAACTCCCATTCCGTCCATATTTGCTCTGTTCTAAACCGGTCAAACCGGGACACTACCGTCTCATATTTTGCGCGTGCTCTTGACCAAATATGGAAAAATGGCGTAAGAGTGGAATAATAATGATTACTATATCGGGTTCAGCTTGGCGTCAACGAAAATCCGCCATTTTTTTCAATTAATGTGCCTGCGCTACTGCTTCCGCCAATGACGCAAGAAATTATGCGCGGTGGGCTTGCGCTTGCGCAATGCAAAGCCAGGAAATAATCTCAACGACATGACAACATGAGAGATTTTGATCTCGACCCTGGGACCCGTTTCGCGAAAGTGGAGAAATTTTTCGGGGCCTTTTTCGGGTGTTAAAAGTTCCCCTGTATCTTAACAACGGGTAGATTTTAAGTCAACAAACTTCAGTATCATTTTGCGTTTTGTTATCTTGAAAACATGGTAAAAGAACAGCCTATGAAAACAAGCGGAAAGCAGTTTCGTAAATGGCTTTTCGAGAAACAGGCCCCGGGACGACGACAGGACAAAAGGGAAGGAAAAAAAGAGGGAAGATTTGGGTTCGAAGGATATGCGAGGAAGTTTCCGTTTTGTACGCATGCTCTTTAAATTTTGCTGAGATTGCCTCCATGCGTGCTGAAAAAACATAAAACACTTTCCTTCTCTTTTTTGGACGGTTTTACTAATCCGACGGCAAAAAGATGGCAAAATTGATCGCTCACACATAATGAATTCCGCTGCAAGATGGATAAAGATACACAAGATGTCATAATTACAACTATGACCTCACTTGAAAATCCTACAAAACTACACATCAACCAAACAACAGAAAACCGAAAAAACCTCATAGGAAAGCATATCTTCAACCAGATGATAACGAAAGTGAAATTAAACTGGTATAAAAACATGTACTATTAAGTAATATCAGTTTCTGTACTTGGCTTGACGACAACAAAAATGGAATAGTCCGTTTTCTCCTGATGATTCTAACAAGACAAAAATGTTATCAAATTAAATGAGGCTCATAGCTGCCTAGTCTCCTCATTGGTGGTTAACTGGTTACTAAGCCGCGGTGCCGTCGGCTTTGCCGGTCTCTTCATGACCGGCCTTAGATTCATGGTCTTCTTTTCCTCGCTCCCCGTCCTGTTTGAAAAGAAAAAAAAAATTATCTTAGCATTAGTTGCAAGTTCTTCCTTAGAATTTACTTCCATACTTCCAAAAGTGGCACAATTCCTAGGGTTCCAAATTTTAAAGGCATTTCCCAGCCTGGGTTACATGCATTACAGTAAAACTGTATTCATGCATCGAACAACACGGTCGACTGGTTGGACAATGCGCCCCGATATATTCGCTGCTACCGTTAAATAAGGTGCAAAAGACAAGAGTTTCAAAGAAATTAAATGCATTGGGTAATTCTTATTTAGATTTCGTGTACACCATTTAAATCGAAAGCACCCTTTCCTTAATTTGCATAAAACTCGAGGATAGAATTGCACAAGCCAAATCTAAAAAGTCCCTATATGGGTAATTCTTATTTAGATTTCGTGTACACCATTTAAATCGAAAGCACCCTTTCCTTAAAGTGCTACTGTGATCAAATTTTTATCCCTTGAGTTTTTTGGTTTATCACATAGAGTACCATGAAACATTAAAAACGCTGTTTACCGTTTGGAAATATCTGCATTGGTTCCAGAGATATTTAAGTTTGAAAAATGTGTTAAATATGCAAATGAGAAGGCTAATGACGTCATTCACCCAACCCAGTAGAACATCAAGAATATAAATAGAGCTATCTCGGTCAATTTGCAACAGAGACCATTGAAACTTGGTGAGCTGATAGTTCTGAAGGCAACACACCTACGACTGTAAAGAAATTGGTTCCCATGGCAACTCACTCTTTTCCAGTCCCCTCCAACCTGATTTCAATATTTTGGTGATCTCAGGCTAGAAATACATTAACCAAGGCCACAAACTCGACCTAACATCTTTATATGCTGGCAGGATCATGCAGATGAGGCACCATTTGCAAATATCAAAACAGAACGCCAAAGGTGGTCTGCAAAGCTTTTAATATCAGGGAGGTCTGGAACCCAGTATGTTGCCATGGTAACAAAAATGGTATGCTCATATTGTGGAACACATTTACTAGAATCTTAGTGCAAAGAACCAAGTATTTCTGATACAAATTGGCTGAGATATCTTTCTCCATCATACTTGATCAAAATTTGGTAGGGTTTATGACGTCATCACTTGGCTAATTTGCATATTAAAAAAACTTGAATATCTCCAGAACAAAAAGAGATATTTGAAAATGGTAAACAGCATTCTTCTTCTCGTACAGACTACGTGTTTATGTGCCAAAATGGCTTCGATAGGGAAGATTCAAATTTCGTCACAGTAGCACTTTAATTTGCATAAAACTCGAGGATAGAATTGCACAAGCCAAATCTAAAAAGTCCCTATATGGGTAATTCTTATTTAGATTTCGTGTACACCATTTAAATCGAAAGCACCCTTTCCTTAATTTGCATAAAACTCGAGGATAGAATTGCACAAGCCAAATCTAAAAAGTCCCTATATAAATAATTTGTAAAAAAAAAAAATCCCAAAGGAACTTTAAGCACGCGACGTTTTTGAGACGTGGATGGTAACCGGACGTGAAATGCTAGCGGTGTCCTGAACCTCTCTCTCTACAGCATCCAGCTTACCTCTCTGTGAGGGCGTCGAGGATACCTGCGGTAAAACGGACGACGGCGGCGACGGTTGTCAGGTGGACGCTACAAAAGGAAAAGGAAATGAATCATCAAGAAAGCCGCGTTCCAACTGCGATGATAATAATGAAATTTTATTTCGGCGGTGTCAAGTTCTTTAGCGCTGGTGCACTAACATAGAAATCAACTTAAGGGCGTTCGCGCGAAAATTTTTCAACATTGATTTTTTTCTGAAACTTTTACCACTGTAAGATGATGAGTTAGTTATGTCAGAAATGTAAAAAAAATGGGGGGTCACCGACTTCGTTTTGGAGAGAACATGCCCGGAAAAACACCCAAAATGTGACAAAATCGGGCTTCGTTAGCGAATAAGGCCAGTGTCTGTAAACCCAAATACATTGCAGTTAAATCTTTGAAGTGAAATCTTCTCTGTCAAATATTGTTTAAGTGGACTTATTAAGTGAATTTAGTCAGCTGGTGAGGTTCCTTAAAGATCAAGTTCGCAGTTAGCGACCACAGTTTCACGCACCTTGCAGCCGCAAGATGGCAGGATTTGATGTCCCGTGAGCAGAAATCTTGAAATTTTTTTAACTTCGCACATTGATTTTTTGTTCATTTTTGGACAACGTGGAGATAATTGTAAATAAAATCCGTTTCTGGAAAGAAAAACTGGGGTCGCCGAACGTCCAAGACCGTTAAATCCAGGCAAAGCTATAGCAATGGCCTTTTGCCCTACCATTTCTCATTTTATTACTTAGCGCGCGCGCTCGTGTATGACGTGGCGTGTGCATTTGCGTGCGCAGTAAGGATGCGCAGAAACAATTGGCGCGAACGTCCTTAAATTAAGGACGGTGCCTACTACTGTTATCGTGCATACGTTCTGCGCATTTCGAGATACTCGGATTTCCTTTCGGTGATGCTTACAAATACAGGGATATTTTTTCGCAGCTTAAAATTATGCAGAGAAAGTAGATCTTAATAAGTACTATTGGTATCCAAAAAGAAAACGATGAACTCACCTCGTCTCCACCTTCCTCTTCCCGACCTCGTTCCACTTGTTCTCCTTGTTCACCGTGTTCGCCCTGTTCCTCGCCTTCAGGGGTGTCTTGATCGGGTCTGCGTCTAAAAACAAAATAATCGTTTGCTGGTGAGGTGTGCGTTTCCTATTCTATGACGTCAAACAATCTACTTAAGCCCTCCTCACTTGTGGCCACAAAATACTCGGATTTCCTATCGGCAGTGCTTATTAATACAGGGATATTTTTGCGCGGTTCAAAACTATGCGGAGAAAGCAGAACTTAGCAAGTGTTCTTGGTATCCAAAAAGGAAATTGGGGGTAACCACGCATTTTTCAGAGATAATTAAGCTTGAATTTGGAAAAGAACGCCATACATTGCTTTGTATTTTAAAGCTATTTACAAAAATTGTTGATTAATTATCTTCGAAAAATGCGTGGTTACCCCCAATTTTCTTTTTGGATTTCAATAACACTTGTTAAGATCTGCTTTTCCCGCATAGTCAGGAAACCGCGCAAAAATATCATTGAATTAGTAGGCACCGTCCTTAAGTGAGTCAAATCAATGTACTTAAACTTAACTTAATGCTGAAATTATGAATAAGGCCTAAGTTGCTTACTCAGTATTCAACGAAACACTACTTGCGCCGGTATTTTCTTTTAAACGAGCAACATTTCCTTATTTTTTGAATTACACGTTCCCAAAAGGGAACAATCCGTGTCCTTAAACAAATGGTGTAGTTGGTTCTTTGTCCATTCAAAATCAGACTTGTTCGCAACTTTTTCAGCCAATGAATAAATTTAACATGGAAAATTTTCTTGCATATTCTTTTCGTACGCAGCACGAAAACGTTCACGCTAACTGCAGTTCCACTAAATTTACCTGTATCTGGGTCGGCGCCTGCGGCGAGGAGGTCGCCTTCTTTCTTCTCCTTCACCAGACTCTTCTCTCTGTTCATCACCCTTCCCTTCCTCAGACTGATCCCCTGACTCATCCCGTTGAGGTGGGGGACGGCGACGGCGCCTGGCCCATGGGGGAGGTGGTCTGCCATACGGTCGCCGACGGCGTGGCCTGTCCTCGTTGTCATTCTGTTCCTGTTGATCTCCTGAGTCAGGTTCCTCCTTGACATCATCAGCTGGTTTTTCCTCACCGTCAGTACCAGGATTCGGTCTTCCTCGGGGCCGACGTCTTCCGCGACGAGTATCTCGGTAGTAACGATAATATCGTCTGCGGTCCGCTGCGAGGAAAATCAAAGGAAAACCATTTTTTGAATTAAAGTTAACTACTCGGTTCAAGACCCACTAAATTTTGTCCTGCTAAACTGTAATTCTTCCACACTGCCAAGAATGCCACACCAAGATCAGTTTTTCGCTGTACGGACCAACCCTTAGCTGGTACAAAACTTATTTAATTTTTGCGCTCTCTCTTTTGCACTCTGAAATCACTTTTGTAATTGTTGACTCTCTCTTAATAGCAAATGCAGTAAGAGACTTACAAACTGAACGTTTCAAAGACAAATAATTATTTTTTATTTAAATTCTGTTTCCAAGCCTCTTGTCTAATAAATGTTTTGAAAATTGGGTACAACGAAGTTGGCAGACGCCTGACAGAAAAAGGTACATGTAGTTATGGAGGAAAGAGTGCATTTCTAACACTGCCAGTTTTGATCCCTCAACAATGAAGAAGAGTGCTGGAAATGAGAAGGGGCCACAATTAAAGTACTGCATAACCAAAAATAATGTTAACCTCTTAATTAACCCATTGACTTCTTGGATTTCTACTCCCAGGGGTTTTGGGTAACAAGGGAACATAGCTAATCTGAACTGGGGAACAGAAGAACAAAAACAATTTTGTCAGTTTTAGGGATAAAAAAGCAGGGAACAAGTTTGAAAGTAATTTCACGAACAAGGGAACACAAGCAAATATTTTAAGGGCCTCAATGCCAGACACTTTTACTCATCAATAGGGGGGAGGGGGGGGGGGGGGGCAGTTCAGAAGCCAATCAGGTTAACAACCTCTCCTTCCAGTCAAAAACTATGTCCCCTGTAACCCATTGACCCTTGGGTTACGAACCAAATCAGTAAATGGTAGACTGTATTAAGGACGTTGCCTACTAATTCAAAGGTATTTTTGGGTGATTTACTGACTATGTGGGAAAAGTGTTATTGAAATCCAAAAAGAAAATTGGAGGGAACCACGCATTTTTTGAAGATAATTAATCAACAATATTTTTAAAAAGCTTTAAAATACAAAGGAATGTATGGCATTCTTTTCCAAATTCAAGCTTAATTATCTCTGAAAAATGCTTGGTTACCCCCAATTTCCTTTTTGGATACCAAGAACACTTGCTATGTTCTGCTTTCGCCGCATGGTTTTGAACTGCACAAAAATATTCCTGTATTAATAAGCACTGCCGATAGGAAATCCGATCTAGAGATGCGCAGAACATATGCGCAATAACAATAGTAGGCACCGTCCTTAATTAATCATGACAGTAACACTTGTAGACTGATCTGGTATGGTGAATAAAAATAACAGATGAATAAAAATGTTCCAAATAACTTGTACAACACATAAATATCACTCAGATCTCCATATTAGACAGTCATTGCCTTGGTCCAAGAGAGCAGTTGCTAAATAAGCCCACCCCGCGCACTGCTGGCTCAGGTGGTTGAGCACCGGGCTGTCACACTGGAGGTTGTCTCAGGGTCTTTAAATAACTGAGGAGAAAGTGCTGCCTTTGTAATTACATCTGCAAATGGCCCGTCTCACAACCCTTCAATGTTCATAATCCTGCGGGACGTAAAAGAACCCCACACTTGTCGCAAAGAGTAGGGCATGTAGTTCCCGGTGTTGTGGTCTGTCTTCTGTGGTATATCATGGGTGGGAGGGTAAATGCTCAGAGATATTAGCTACACCAAGCTACTCTAAAAATCCAAGGGTAAATAAAGATATATGATGATGATATGACCCTCTCTTTTAAGACCCCCCACCCCCCTCAAATGTGCTTGAGATGAATAAGCCTCCAGGGGGGTAATAGAGGATTTACAGGGTACTTCGCTGTCATCTGGTACACTCGAGGGGCTGCCGAACCCACAGTAGCCAAAATGTGAATGGTAAAAACCTCTCCAGATGCTAAGAAATACATGTATTTTGCCAAACCTAAGGATCCTATACTGAGAAAACAACAAATCAACACCATCTAAACTATCCAACAAAATGACTCAGCGTGATCCCAAAAGGGAAAATTCTGATTTGTCAGAGCATGCCTGCCAAACTGCATGTAATAATATTCTGATATCATCACCACCAACCAATGGTACAATCAACACCATTGTTTGGAATCTTGGCACATCAATGCTTTCCACACTCCTTTCAAATGTGATGGCAACTGTTGAGCTTGGAGTCACTTACGTGCATACTTGCTGCCCTGTACAGGATTTCCCTCTGGCCCTGTCACGTTAGCTGCTTCAAGACCCTTGTAAAAGAAAATAAACAATTCAACTTAAAAGCCAGCACAAAAGATTAGTTCTTTAACTTCTAATTTTGTCTTTAAGAATCAGATGGGCCACTACATTTAGATTGTCACAAATTAATTTCAACTTTCAAACCTTTGCACCAGATACAACATCAAACTCGACAGTCTCCCCATCTCCAACACTACGCAAGTACTTCTTGGGATTGTTCTTCTTAATGGCAGTCTGTAAAATTAAAGTCAGTCCAACAGTTATGAC
>NC_090879.1:13357106-13437106 GCF_036669935.1 Montipora foliosa
ATAACAGCTAAAAGTCAGGTATTGTTTGTAATTAATGTTTGACAACCAACACTGAGCCCAAGGCCTGTAATAGAAGAAGTTGATATAAGTGATACTCTCGACTGGTGCAAAAACACATTGGTCATCAAGTTTCAAGGAAATCATTATTTATATTTATGTAATTTTTCACCATAGTTATGACGTAATCTTGCTGGCAGACCCAAAGTTATTTCTACAAAAGTTTTTAGAGTTTGAAGCCAACATGGTATTCTCAGCAGAAGATTTCTGTTGGCCGGACAAACTTCTCAAGGTAAGTGTACAGTAGCTATGAATAAAGTGCATTGTATTGAGAGCTGATGCAGTGTATGTTGAAGATTAATCAAAAACATTGATATTTTTTGGAAGAATGGAGCCTTTTTGTCTTAAATAGTTAATGAAAGATAAATCAAAAAGGAGTTGTTTTCAAGAAAATTAATGTTCTTGAAATAGAGGTTAGAGTTAACAATATTAGCTCCTCTCATTCCTCCTCCCCTACTGTGGATGCTAGTTTATTACAAATGTACATAATTTATTGCCACTGTGAAGTGTACAGCCCTTCCTTGCCCCTTGGTGCAAGTTGACATCTGTCACTAAGCATGCAGTGGTAAATGGTTTTCCTATGTGGGGACATAGGTTGATCATAAAACACCCAGTAATAATAATAAAATAATAAGCCAACATTACCCCTCCCCCCCCTCTCCCCAATATTCTTTGTTTAAAAGCCAGGAAACAAGAAGACATGAATGAAATATAATTATGTACCCATTTCCAAAACATGTAGTTTGTTACTATTGTTGCTTCCTTTAATTTTACAGTAACTGTATATGACAGGGTGGGAAATATCTCCCTAGTATGCAGTTTCACTAGCTTAACAAAATATTAGCGCTGGAAATGAATCTTTAATTCTGTAATGATCACCAACACGATTCATCAGCGAGAATGTTTTTCATAATAATTATGTCCGCCAAAATTAGTATTTCTTATATATATTTATATACATATATTTATATTATTTTACAGGACCAGTACCCTGAGGTTTCTCATGGCAAGAAATACCTTTGTTCTGGTGGTATGTGTCGAATGTTAATTACCATCCTTGACTTTTTTCTATTAACAGGCATGAAAATTATATAACTCCAAAACCTATTACGGTACATACGGTAGTCTGGAAACTCATAACCTTGTTACTGAAAACCATCGTTATTCATTTTTTAGGTTTCATGGGTTACTCTTCAGTATTTCATCAAATTGTGGCAGACCATGCCATTGAAGATGTAGAAGATGACCAACTTTACTACACAAAGATATTTTTGGATGAACAGAAAAGGGTCTGTTAAACTTATTCTGTAAAGTTAATTTCGATCAAAATTATTATTGAAGATTAAACCAAGGAAGCTGTGGGGTCAGCAGTGTAATGGTTTGATTTGATTTGATTGTCTGTTTAAACTAGGACAAGTTAAAACTGAAGTTGGACAACAAAGCTAAGATTTTTATGAACCTGAATGGTGCTCAAGGTATGTAAGTTAGTACAGTGATATTTAGATTATTTTTTAGTGGTAAAAAAACAATTTAATTTAGTTACTCATCCATAACATGCATAAGGGCCATTCCATTTTAGAGTAGCTAAAATGTCAAAATTTCAAACATACCTTTTGATACCCAACCATGGATATTTGGAAAGAGGATACCCCAAAGTGTTCAGGAAATAATTTGTCAAAAGTTTGTTTTGTGGTAAACGGCAAAGAGAGGCCATTGATTGTTGACCAATGAGAAGCTTGCTTAAGTACCTATCAAGCTGTAATATTTCAAATTATTATAGCAGGGCACGTTAATTTCAAAAATCTCATCAAGTTAAAAAAACTGAGTCAATGCAAGACAAAGTTAAATTTTCAGATAGGTTTTGGGCCATCTTGAATGTTATCGCTAAATTATATTGAAAAACATTTCTGTTACGGACATTACGTAATTTACGGACATTACGTAATGTCCGTAACAAAAACAGACCTTTTTTCTTTTTTCTCCCCAATTAAAATCCAGATCTTTTCATGAGCTGGGATCCTTTTTTAGCTTGAAGGGGCCCAAACTATGGCATTGAGAATTTGCAACAACAATGTGAATCACTGGAGAAAATGCAACAAGTTACGGACATTACGTTACGGACATTACCTTACGGACATTACATTATGAATGTAATTATAATATCCTGCCTGAAATCAAAGAAAGTAGAGTAGCTTTGCATTCAGAATGAAGTTGTAGTTGTGTGATGGGACACAATGAAATGGAGGTAACTAATTTCCAACCATGTTTCTCGCAAAGGGGGATTGGAGGAACAAATAAATCTGTACAAATGTAATATCATTATTAAACTGTAAATAGTCAAATATTTAGTTTAATTCTTAGGGAAAAATGTTAAGTATAAGGAACTTGCCTGCAAATACAATCTAATAGAAAAGAAAATAATATTATAGAGGATAGAGAATAATATAGAGTTTTCTCTAAATGCTTACAATAACAACACGTTAGAGCAATAGTAACAAAGCCAGCTCAGTTGTTTTACATGTAACTGCAGTGACACTGTGTACTCTACATGTATCTAAATGTGATTTAAATTTCTAATTAATCACCACTTTGAATTTAAAAATCTTGGACATTTTTCAACAAGTATCCATTTGTTTGCAAAAAGTCATTTCAGTTCACACAGTTGGTACCTCTCACTTTTCAACCTTCAGATTTGACTGCTCGTAATCCTGTTTGTTTTACTTAAAAACATGTGGCTGTTTCCTTAGATGTTTAAACAATTTGGTGATTTCAGCAAGGCTTGGAATATGGAATGGTCCAGTGCCAAGCAGCTCTATTGGGCCATAGAACACTCTTCTCTTGAAAACAATATCCAAATCATTTCTCAAAGGCCAGTCAGACCACTGTTATGTTTGCACACAGAAGTGTAGGGCTAAAGTTTTGGTGACCAGTACAAATAAAAGAGAGAAATAGCATAGAATTAAACCTGATTTAGATCAATTTACCAGTTTTGACATTGTTATTTAACAGAAGTTTATACTAGAAAAAATCTAAATTTGCCCTAAACTTTATCTGTGTAAAACACAATTCACAGTGTAATGTCCGTAACAAAAAACATGTAATGTCCGTAACGGCAGTTTTCTACCTCCAGCTCAAAATGTAAGGACAGAATAAGGGATACAACATTATTTTAAAAAACTATGAAGCACCTTTGTTCATTTCACTATTAAGGAAATTTTGTCTGGCATGTCAATTCACAGGAATAGTAGTATCTAGTGAACATAAAAAATCGTAGGTTGATTTTTTTGTAATGTCCGTAACGCTGTTTAAGACGAACTTTTTTGCAGCATTTGTAAATGAAATCAAAGTTTCTTTTCTGCTGCTAGTTAAGTACCATGTAAGGGACATTTGTACAAATTTTAAATAAAAACTACAAAAGATAAGTTCGTAAAAAATAGTTTCATTTCCAAAATTTTGCTCTCCGGATGTAATGTCTGTAACGTGGAATGGCCCATAAGTTACTGTTCTAAAAAAGGTATTAAGCATGGGTACAGAATCAAATTGAAAGTCATTATAAAATCAATGTAATTGTCTTGACTAATATATTAATAATAATAATAATAATAATAATAATAATAATAACAATAATAAAAACTAGATAATAGAATTATGTACATAAGAATAAAAGTAAATATTTACAAAGAATGTTTTTATAAAAAGGGGCATAGTCAAATAAATTTTATAAAACCTAGTATCTGCCGACAACATCTTTAACCAAAAAATAAAATAAAATAAAATAAAATACAATTCATTTCGATTAAAAGTGAAACCAAGAATATTACAAAGATCCTAAAATACTAATAGCGTTTAAGCGGCAATCATCAATGAAATCCCCATGTGGGATTTTGTGGAAGGGTGTCCTGGAACCTCTTACGCATGTGTGTACCGACCTTAAAATCTCAAAAGAAAGCAATGTTCTAATCCAACTAATTGTAGTGTGATACGGTTCCTCATTCTTTTCTGAGAGCTTCTCGGCTAAGCGCTTGAGAAAGCAGTTGCAGTCGACTCCCATCCCGCCGTTGGTTCCAAAGACTAGGGGAGTAAAAGATCCCATTTCAACGTCCAGTACCCTCTGTTGGTACTTCCGCTTTTTCTCCTCCTCCTGCTCCTTAAAGATTGTGGATGTTGTTTTTCCCTGGTTACACTTGGAGTTAACATGCATTACTCTGACATCAAAAAATGCTGTAACTCCACGAGACCAAAAGCCCCCTGCCTTGAAATCCAGTCTTGCCTCCGGGCTTGTTACGGCGCTTCTAAGATTGAATCGCTCATTATCAAGAGGTTGTAGTTGTGGTTCGACTTCAACGTTACTGCAAACCTTACCAACAAGTGAGGTGAGTAGGTTGCGAACACCATCGTGTCTCTGCGCCACCAACCCTCCCTTTTTGCATGACAGAGCATGGCAGACGGTGTACTTCTGACCACAAGCACAATTGCTTGGTAAGTCGGACAGAGGCATGTTATACCTTAAACGCAGAGAGTCTCTGAATTCTTGTTTATTCAGCGCTAAGCCTTGATCGACAAGAGGCACTGCAGTAAGCCATGAGCTCGCACCCTTGTCTCTCAATTGGTTAACTGACCGCAGCAGATCCAAGGGTAGAGTGGAATCAATACTTTCCATTCTCGATTTCACCGACACAGTTTTCAAGCCTTGATGTTGTCATTGTAAAGCAGTTTTTAACCTTCGAATTATCGCTATATAAAATAAAGGTGTTTATTATTATTATTATTATTATTTATAATAATAATAATGATAATAATAATAATAATAATATTATTATTATTATTATTATTATGATATACTAAAATGGTGGATAGCATTGAAGATGTGCTCTGATTGGCTACTAACACTCCAAATATCCTTTGCGAATCACCTCCGAGCAAGTTTTGCAGAATTTGCACCTGAAAATATTGTTAGTAATAACAGGCATTCTGACAGGGTGCGGGAAAAAAATTAAAATTGTACGCTATTTTGGAGGCCAATTATGCGGGATTGCGCAATCTTGCAAACATCGTGTTCTCCTTGTCTACCTTTTCTTTAACCATATCAACGTGAAATTCCTGCTGTAATGGCTGACTTACCTCTACATTTTACTTCGAATGATTTTTATATTAATGACTGAAGTTTAGAACCTATTTAAAACTGATTTTATGTTTGTTGAAGCGATCGAATGTGCTAAACAAAACCACTCGAGGAAATTGCCCCAGAAAACCTAGCAAGCCTCTAATGTACGTCATGTATATCTAAATAGTCTGTATCAGTCACTAATTGTGTAACCCAATCGACGAGTTGTTCGCTGAAAGCGTGGAAATACTAGAGTGTTTTCAAGGTAAATAGTCTGAAAATAGCCTAAATATATTCTAGATCTCCTGATACTCAATATAAAAACGCGTTTTGATTAAAATTTTGAGTAGATAAGTCCGTATTGTGCGGTATTTTGCGAATTTTCCCGAATGGTGCGGAATTGTGCGGGTTAATGGTTAAAATGTGACTTTTTTCCTGTTTGATTCACTGTTTTTTTTAGATGAAGTAGAAGTTAAGTTCAGTGGGGACAAGGTGTGGCTTGCAAATGACAAGTATATTACTGAGCCACTGGTAGTTCATGGTAATGGTGCCAGTAAGGTATGTGGTAATTACCAAATGTAGATCTGTGATCCAGTGGTTAGGGCATTGAGTTTGCATGTGGCTTCGCTAGGTTCAAATCCCGTTCATTTGTCCGAATTCAACTCTGCGACCCTTTGTAAATAGCCAACTGGCTGCCTCCTGCCAGTTGGGTTCTTAACCCATTGATCCCTATTGAAACCTTATTAGTATCTTATGGATGTTGCAAAATCTATGACACCATTGTTCAATTCTTTGCAATATTATTTTTTCCCATTTCAACTAGTACATGTATTTGGTCTGCCAGGAGAGTAATTAGCAATTTAAGTTTTTCAATGTGATTTTACTCTCGATACATTGACTCTGGAGAGATTTAAGTGATATGCTAGAGCTCTCAACACTTTTAGACGGTAAAATTGGAAAAGGACTAGAACAATGTGAAAACTCTACAGTATTGTATATTTTTTTTGAACCATATGTTCCTAAAAGTGTTACAGTTTTTCTTGTTTGTAAGAAATTTGTTGTTATTATGATAAGCACAGATGTCATGTACAGTGTACATTCATTTTATCTTTCAGCTCTTTCTGAATTATTTGGATAACTATCTTCCCAATAAATGGAATTACAAAGATGGATGTGTGGCATGCTCCGATGATACATTAGATTTGTCTTTGGATTCTCCCAAGGTTGTGACCTCATTTACACATAGTTGTACCTTGTTTTGGTAGAATTTTTCACGGGATCTGTTATCATGGTTTTTGATGGACCATTATTTAATATCTCCCAGTCGCACTTGAATAATGTTATGAAATGGAGGCTGATGAGGTGCGAGGGGCCTTTTCACAAGCGTCGCATTCTTGTTCCAGATCAACTGTGAGAACACAAAATTAATGAGGTCTACAATGTTTTCAGTCTTGTAATTTTAATGAAAGCCAAAATAGTCTAAACCCTGTTGTTGAATGGCTGTATGCACAACTGTTCTTATTGACCTTGTTTTGTACTGTCAATTTTTTTTATTTCATCAAACTGTGGAAAAATTTGAATTTGTTTGTTGGGATGCATTACTTCTCCAAACTAAGTTTTGCTGGTTGCATGCAAATTACGACGGTGCAAAGGATGAGAAAGCCAACTGCGATACTGCAAGAAAAAAAACCATTCTGGTCTTGTTTTCCATTGCATCTGGTTTTTTTCCATATATATATATATATATAGGACCTGCAAAAATTTGGTTTCATTTTATTGCTTGAAATTCAGTTGTGTAACAAAAATATGAAAAAAAATCCCTAAAGCAAAAATCACATCTTTTACCACTGCAACAGTCAGACAAAATCAAAAGAAAACCTTAACATATCCAGCATGTCACTGTTGGTTCTAGTTTTACCTCTGGTTTGCTAAAAATATTGCACAATTTTTTTTGGACGTTTACATTACATTTGTAGTAGTCCAAAATCAAAGGAATTGCTCCAAAATGTTCATTTAGTTTTGTTGTAACAGTTAAGGAAAGTTATTAGGAGAGTAGCTAGTGCACTTATTGAAAGGGATGGGTAGGTAGAGGCATGCATGGTTTACCATGGTGTCTCACCCCACTCAGGACTGCCTCATGTCCATTTTAATTCTTCTTTGTAGAGATGAGAGAATTGTGTTTGAGTAGTTCTACAATCCTAGACAAATTCAACCTTTCCTAGGCAATTATGTGACACAAAATATATTTCATGGCAGAACTGGCCTTTCGATACTCCCTCTCCTCCCCTCGGTCAAATTTGTCAATGTTGAAGGTGCACTCTCTAGTACTTCTTATGACATGACATCATTTGTGGCCAACATTGACTGGGGAGGGAGGGGGGGGGGGGGTTGGAAGAGGAATGAGATGGTAAAGAGAGAATGGCATGCGTTGTAGTGTCCCAATGAAAATTGTCTAGGATTGTAGATCTTCACCAAATTCTTAAGTCTTTTGATGTTTTTGTTCTTTAGGAAGAAGAATATCCCAAGATCCTGATGGGACTATTCATTGAAAAACCTACACCATTCATCCCTGAATTTTTAAAAAGAATGTTGCTACTGGATTATCCTAAAAAGCGCATGGACCTTTTTATCCATAATGCTGTATGTATGACATTATTTGTTGTTATACACTGAATATCTTGAAACTATTGTGACTTAGGTGTTTAAAAAAAGTTAATCTTAGAATCAAAGGCCTTCTTACTTTTTCAAGTTCTTCTTTTGACTAGTTACCCCCTGGCACCCCCCTTCTTTGAGTCTTGCTTGTTTTCATTGAATTCAAACCTGCCCAAATTTTCCCTGAGAACTGGTAACATTTTTCTCCAATTAGCATTAGACATAAGACACAAGATTTTGCAGTTACATGTAGTAATGATTACATGTATGTTTCTAAAATGTGCCACAGATTTGTCACAGTACACGCGAGAGCTTAATTGGGACAGTACAAACCTTAGAAAAATCTAGAAAAATCTGGATATAGTGAAAAGAACTAGGGGGGTGCCAAATTAATTGAACCTTCCTTAAAGTGGTACTATGATCAAATTTTTACCCCTTGATTTTTTGAGTGCATCAGGTAGAATTCCATGAAAGACCAAAAACGCCATTTGCTGTTTGCAAATATCTTCATTAGTTCCTGAGATATTTAAGTTTGAAAAATGGGTAAAATATGCAAATGAGATGACTGATGACGTCATACAATCAACCCAATATTATATTGAGTATATAAATAGACCTAACTTGGCCAATTTGCAGCGCAGACCCTTAAACCTCGCTAGTCTAATAGTTCTACAGGAAACACACCTATGGCTATAAAAAAATCTGTTCCCATGGCAACTCACTCTTTTCCAGTCCCCACCCACTTGATTTCTATATGTTAGTGATTTTTAGCTCGAAAAAGGTTAAACAAGGCCACTAACTCGAGCTAATACATTTTTATGCTTGCTGGATCAGTCATATGAAGTGCTGTTAGCAGATATCAAAATGGAATGTCAAAGGTGGCAAGAAAAGCTTTCAATATGGGGGAGGTCTGGAACCTAGTATAATGCCATGGTAACAGAACTGTTAAGCTCATATTGTGGAGAACGTTTAGTAGAATCTTACTGCAAAAAATCAAAAATTTCTGATGCAAATTGGCTGAGATATCTCTTTTCATCGTATTTGAACAAAATTTTGTTGAGTGTATGACGTCATCACTTGGCTAATTTGCATATTTTAAAAACTCTAATATCTCTGGAACGAAAAGAGATATTTGAAAAAAAGTAAACAGCATTTTCTTCTCATGCAGACTACTTGTTTGTTTCAAAATGGCTTAGATAGGGAAGATGCGATTTTCGTCATAGTACCACTTTAACGAATGTTAAATGATAACAAGATAAACGAAAGTAAATAATATGGTATAACTGAGTAGAAAAACGAACACTAGGCATTCAACTGTACCTACTACGAAAACCACTGATTTGTCGAATGGGCAGGAATTTACGTGTCTGTGCCACACCCAATTTCGCTTGTAAATGGTTGAGATTCTTCAGAGGTATTTTGTTCGACCATGGCAGAACTGAGCGCACGTGTCTGTATGATCGTGGAAAAGCTGTTGGAGGAGACTTGAGAAGGAAGATTATACAAGACATAATTGGAAATGGGGGAGACTTCACCACACTCACCACAGGTTTCTTTGTGGGAGGTTTTTCTGCGATTGCCAAAGAAAACAGAGTTAAATTTTGAAAATGTGTTTTTTCCATTATTGCAATCCTTCCGGTTCCCCTTAGCCCGTGGGAAAGGAATTTCATCAAAATGTTTAACGAAAGTGGGTGGGGCAGTGACTTGGTAATTCATGCCCATTCCATGGATTGGTGGTTTTTCGTAGTACAAGTGTCTGCCCACGAAGGGGAGTGGTCAATAATCTTAAAAACAATCTTTCTCTGACATTTAGTTTGATGTTACTCTGGTTTACAGAAATTTGAATGTGGCTTGAAAAGTTACAATTTAAAGACCCCACCTTTCAACACTCCAATCTAGTATCATCATCAGAGGTGGTCCAAAGCTGTCTGGTGTCTTCCTTCCTTGATGATTCAAACAAGAATCAAACAAGTTCGCTTATCATTTGCTGTCTGCAGATTGTTGTGAATGTGAGGCTAAATTCACTGCTTTGTTTTTTCTAGGTTCCTTACCACAGGTCTCAAATCACAGATTGGTTGACAGATGAAATAAAGGACAGTTTCAGCTCTGTCACTGTACTACAGCCTGAAGATAATTTGCTAGAGTATGAAGCCAGGAATCATGCCATGTAAGACTTGTAACCTTGAGATTTTTGTAGAACTTTGCATCCTTATGGTTTGACAGATTGGTAATAAATTATTAGATCTTGAGGCAATGAAGTAGAATACTGTGGCTGCTGGAAAGGAAAAGAAAGGAACTTTATGTAAGTGGCTAGTCTTCTAGCCCTGGAGCACTAATTGGGGACACTGTAAACTGAAATTAACAATTAACACAAATCAAATCAAATTAAATGTTGGTTTTTGAGGACAGGAAAAAAACCAGAGTATCCGGAGAAAAATAGGAAAAGGAGAGGCCTTATTTCCACAGCCGCCTCTTCTTTGGGTAGACCTACTCAAAATTTTATTGAAAGCCCTGTACCTGTGCATGTACCACAGATGCTACATGTATGAGTGGTTGATGCAGCTGGCTGTATTCTTCATGCACAAAGCAGCTTGCTAAATTTTATCCTGCTTGACTGGGTTATTTAACAATTAGACCCGTAGCCCGCAAGGGCTACCCGTGGCCCTTGAGGGCGAAGGGTCTAATTGTTTTAGTATCACCCAACTAGTCGGACAGAAAAGGCAACAATAAAGTTAGCAAATGCAAGTTGAAGAAATATTTATTTGGCCGGAATAAAATGAAAGAAAGCTTCACGCTTTTCCATACTCGAGGACTAATACTAATAGTCATCTAGTAGCGTATCCAATCAAAATGCGGGATTTGCATTAGTCCACTACTTGGGTGATACTAATAAGAGATAGTCTTCATAGTCTTCATCATAACTCAAAGTTTTTGCACCTCTGTCACTTCATGTTCGTCATTGACACGTTGAAGAAAGTGCAAAAGATGCAGACTTTTGCTCAGTAAGAGGTTCACACAGGTGTTATTTTTTTCTTTGTTTTTTTACAGAGAGATGTGTCTTGAGAAGAAGTGTGATTACCTGTTCTCTGTGGATGGTTCAGTTGTTCTTACAAACAAAAATTCTTTGAAAATCCTTATCAAGCAAAACAGACCAATTTTAGCGCCCATTATGACCAAAGTGGGAAAGTTATGGTCAAATTTCTGGGGTGCAATAGGTGAAGATGGTTACTATGCTCGCTCAAGTGACTATCTTGCTATCGTGCAACAGGAAAGACTGTAAGACATAACTCTGTTATTCTATTTCCGTTTTTTTATTTCGAGAGTTTTGACACCAAAGTTAAAAACGATAAAGTTTTTGTTTATCTTTATACTGGTAAGCAAAAATATCCTCCATAGGCTTCCAGAAGAGTTTGTTACCACCATGAGTCTTGTATAACCTTAACTACCGGTAGTTAGGTCTTGACGGCCTGTGACTTTAATAAAAAGCTTAATTATTCACTTTAGACTGAAATCGTTTTGGCCGTAACCACTCATCCACAGTGTCTCCACACATCGATTTAAATCACTTAATGATTAGGTGGTTTCACATTGATGTCAACTTGTATTGTTTTGTTTGTTTCAGGGGTGTGTGGAATGTACCTTTCATTTCAAGTATTTATCTAATTCAGAAAGACGTCTTAAATAAGATGAAAGGGGCTTTTGGTCCTGGTTCCCTCGATCCAGATATGATAATGTGTGGGAACTTGAGAGAACAAGTGAGTAAACATAACAATAAATAACCTTGATATCTTACATTTTCAACAGCAAATACGTATCCCAGATGTTTCTGAGAAAGTATGGGACAGAATATGCCAATTTAGCAGTTGATTGTATCAGTAATTTGAGAGTTAAATGTAATTTAACTTAATTAACGACTAGGAGCAAGTGTACTCAGTGCTCAACGTAGCAGTGGCGTTTATGGGCACACAGCGTGGTCTGCTGACTTTTTTTACTGTTCTGGGTGTGATGTCAGGGTATTGCAGCGTTCACTGCCTGAGCGGTATTCTGATGTGATCTATGCGCACGACTTTGCATGTGCTCATAGATTTTTATTGTACTCTGCGTATACGGGCGTTTTGTGTAGCTCGCTTTATTAGTGTTCCCTCCCTCCTCTCCCCTTTGTAGTATTTGTTGTTCCAGTTCAGTTTGACAGTTGCTGGGGTTGGGGCTGGGTTTGGTGGGTGGTGCTTGGGTTGCGGGTGGAGCAGGCTCTTGGGTGTTCTACCCACTTGGTTTTGGTTTCGGCAGATCCAGCCCCGACTTTCCTGGGCACCCAACCCCCATGTTTGACTTAAGCGTTAATTTAACATTAAAACAACAATATGCATAATTCCGCTTATCACGGGAAAGTTAACATTATTATTGATAGTACTTGTAGTTGTCAGAGTGTGACAAAGGGGTGCCCAGTCAGGTCAGACTACTTTCATTTCACTGTATTTTACTCATCTGATTTCAGGGAATTTTCATGTACGTCACAAATTTACACGATTTTGGACATCTTCTGGAAACAGATAACTACAAAACGGACATGCTTCACAATGATTTGTGGGAAATATTTGACAACAAAGTGGTGAGCTGGTAAATTCTGGGCAGTATTATGTGTTTAGCTCATTTGTGCAAGTAATATTTACATGTTACATGGACAGCAAGAGTTACGTGCGGAGACCAAAAATGCGATCGAGTGTGGGTATAATTTATTATAGCTGGTGAAGTGGTATTCCCTTGCTAGGCATAAAATTGCTTTGGTTGTGGTGTTTGGCAAGGATAAAATTAGTGTTTATCTCTCTAAATTTATTTTTGCAGGACTGGGAGGAGAAGTACATTCATGTAAACTATTCTCAGAACTTCAATCTCAGCATTCCAATCGAACAGGTAACGATACGCAACACCGCGCACCGGTGGCTCAGTTGATTGAACATCGGGCTGTCAACACTCAGGATCGTAAAATAACTGAGGAGAAAGTGCTGCCTTTGTAATTTCATCTGCAAATAAATAGACTTTCAAGTCATCTCGGATAAGGACTATAAACCGTAGGCCCCGCCTCACAAATAGCTTCTATTTTCATAAGTTCTCTGTGGGGCGTTAAAGAACCTACACACTATTCGATAAGAGTATGGGATGTCCTCAGTATTGTGGCTGTCGTGTTCTCTCCAGCAGATGTGGCCGGCTTGGCAGTGATGTCTCTAAGAAGGTTTTCGGTGTATGAGGCCACCCAAGCAGAAACAGCCATAAGTCAAAAAGGGACTTTGCCGAGTGCTGGAACATGTAGATGTAGATTCCTGTTGGCATGATTTCAAAGGAACTTTTTCTTTGTGTTTGCTTCCATCGATCTTAGGCTGATCCACAAAAGGGGAACTTTTCAAAGTCGGTGCATGTACAAACGCTCGATTTACGTGAAGGTTTTTCGAATAATGATAGAACGTGTTTATTATTGTCTTTTCAGCCTTGTCCTGATGTTTACTGGTTCCCTATTGTGACCGAGACTTTTGCAAAACACCTTGTCGAGGTATGATATTTTCCAACTTATTTATTTCCACTTTTGACAATATTTACTCACAACATTGGTAAGGCATATTGTGCGTATCCCCGAAACACAAGTTGTCCGTGGATGTGTGTGTTTTTTTCAAAGAGAAACAAATCTAGACAAGGAGAAGTTAAAGTGAAAACTAGCGCAAAATATAAATTTCAAAGTAGTTCTTTTTCTACTCAGGAAATGGAACATTTTGGTGAATGGTCAGGAGGAAGACATGAGGTACAAACTTGGTATTCAAATGCGCTGAGAATAATAATAATTAAGATGTTTTTTCATGTTCTTCTTTTTCCTACGTCCAGTTATCGTCCAAATAACTTCACACCATATTTTCAGCCAATCGAAGGAAATTCATTTGTGATTTTCCCGTGCTTGACGCCAGCTGCACGTATTGGCTTTGCGTTGTGATTGGCTTGCTTTGATTGTCTGCGTCTGTTGTTTTTGGCCAGCGGTATCACTTGTTCTCAATTGAAACCGCCCTAGTCCTCTTGCAAATTAAACTGTTTTCGCCTTTTAAATTAAAAATTAATTTCTCCCATTTTTTTACCCGCGTCAGGACAAGCGGCTATCCGGAGGTTACGAAAATGTACCAACCGATGACATTCACATGAACCAGGTTGGTACTTTTGACACATGCGCATAACACAATTGCTTTGACCTGTTTAAAAGGCTCCATTGTGATTACTCTTATTCAGGGTCCGAAATTGCGCCGTCCTGGGGCCTGTTTCTCGAAAGTCCCGAAAACTTTTCGGGCGCGAAAAGCCATCTGTGAAATTGCCAACCGCTTGTTTTGGAAAGCCGATCTTTTAACATGTTTTCAAGGTAACAAAAAGAAAAATAACCGTGAAGTTTGACGAATTAAATGCTCTCCCTTCTTGAGTTACAAAGGTAATTGTGACACCCGAAAATGGCCCGTAGAGTTTCGGGACTTCCGAGAAACGGCCCCTTGGTCGCCAATGCGACTAAAAATTTAGTACTGGCGACCAGAATTTCCCAACTGGTCACCAGTGGACGACCTCCCATTAAGTTCAGAGCCGTTTGCCAACAGGTGTCTGACTTTTTATCTTGCAGATGTTTTTGAAATAAAAATGAAAGGAGTGTTTCCGTTAACTACCTCCATCCATAAGTCGCAAACTGCCACGGTCTTTCGTGGTTCCTCATAAATTACGTATTGCAGGCGAAAAAACAACGACTCAGTAAAGAGAATCAAGGGACTGGTACGAGGAATGTAGCACGGTAACAACATGGCGGCTTGCGTGCGACAGAACGTGACTGGTGTTTCCGTGGCTAAAATGTTCAACAAACTAAGGGGCAGATGGATTTCTTGATTACATTCGTGGTCGGATACATTTCCTCTCCAAAATGTCCGCTTTCGAAAGCGAAGAATAATGCTTGACACATACACAAGACTGCGTGGTCGTTGTTTTCTGGTATCCATAAAGAAGTTCAATACGTGCATTTTCAGGCGAAAATTTTTGGCGACCACAATTTGCCATCTGGCGACTGAAAATGTTTATCTAGTCGCCTGTTGGCGCCCATATAAAAAAGTTAATTTCGGACCCTCAATTACGTCATTTCAAAATAGAATTCGAAATGGGTTTCGGCTAAATTATAAAACGCAGGAATTCTTACTTTGATATTGTTAAACAAGAAAAGCTATCATTGTTGTGCCTCGTTCTTCAATAGCTTCAACATGATTTGCAACTTGCCAATTGAAGAGTGAAAAAGGCCATCGGTTTTGCTGATCGTGTTAGTTGGCCCCATTCCGTTTCTTCGTTCTGCCAAAGCAACTGGAAACATTGTATTAAATGGTTTTGTTGCTCTGGGCTGATTCCGTTGGACTGGCAAGCGGAGGAAACTGAAATATCATGGTTTTTCTTTTTAAATACATGATGTATTAGTTTTGTTTTTTCTTTTAATTTTCCGGCTCAAAATGGTGTTATATGTGTTTTTTGTATCTTAACACAGCAAATGAACTTTGCGTATGGCTCCTTTTCTTTGCAGGCACCTCAAAAAAAAAATTTGTTGTTTTTCTTTTCATTTTTTTTTCTATTCAAGATTGGCTATGAACGACACTGGCTTCACTTCCTTAAAGAGTACATAGTGCCTGTTAATAATAGAGTATACCCAGGCTATCACTCGGAGGTAAGTGGTACCATTCCTTTTGAAGCATTTTAGTCAAACTATTTCGTTGCCCCATTCACTCAGTGTTTTTTCCAGTGATCAACACTGATTGGTTTCAACTTGTGCGTTGATGAGGTGCACGCTCTGTGTGCCGGGTAAACATCACGAAGTGTCTTTTCCTCAATTTAACTTTGAACTTTCGTTTTGATGAAATCAGTGGTTTCAATAAGTACCGAGAACCGACGATTTCAGCCCTCGAAAAGCGTCGGCCAGCGACGGCCACTTCATTCAGAGAAGTCGGTGACTTTTTTCCCTGAATTGATAGGTTATTTAAAACGTCAGATTAAAACTCATTTTGTTAACAACATAAACTCGTCTAAATGCAACCTTCAATTTTGCTTTTGAAATGTGGCGTTTGAAAGCGTCCCTTTAAAAATGGCATGCCCCTAGGCATTGATACAGGCGGTTGTTCTACTCAAACTGGACTCCGCTGTAACCAGTGAACAGCCGAAAAATGGGCTGAATATTTGGTGAGCAAACATTTTCCCGTTTGGCAACCTTGTTTGGTGCTGTTTGATCGTGTTTGGTCGTGTTTGATAAAATTTGAAGGCCGTCGAACATTCGATCAAACAACTTAAAACATTTCTTTTGTTCTCGTATTTGATGGGTGAAGTTTTGTTCTTTTGGACAGCTGTATCAAACATGTTTGCCGCGCGCATGCGTACCACGCTTGCTTAGCCGTTTGTATCCACGTGTTGCTTACGTATTTGTGACCCATAGTTCTTTGCTTGTGGAATTTGATATGAGTTAGAAACTTCCTTCCCCTCTGATGTAAAAGTACAAACCTTATGTCCAGACATGATTGACATTTGCTAAATTACTTCAACTGCCTGGATCGTCCGTGTCTTCAAATAACATGCACTAACTTCTTTGCCATTTGTTTGGCATCAACTTGGCCATACCGCCGGAAAATAACCCGCGAAGTGAACTTAAACTTTTATACTCATAGATATAAACATATGATTCTCAACATTGAATTAATTGATTATGTTTCAACTTTATTCCCGGCAGGCTCGATCCGTCATGAACTTTGTTGTCAAGTACGATCCCAGCCGTCAGTATTACTTACGACCCCACCACGATTCGTCAACTTACACAATCAATGTTGCACTAACAAGACCAGGAATTGATCATGGAGTAAGTGGCCTTCAGAATCAAAATCGAACTGATTGCCATTGATTCAAGCGTATTTGGTGCGTGCTTCATGAAAGTATGCGCTTTTTACGAGTAACCAAGTCTCTTTCAATAGATTGAGGGGGTGTGTCTCCTGAACTTATTTCCCTCTGTCCCGGTGGTGGAGTACCCGAAGAAGTAATGGAAAACACGTGTTTGGAACATTCTGCCTTTTTCCTAGTTCACCCGAGTCATCTCCTCGCATTAAAGTTGATCATATATGTTAGGGTTAGAGTCAATGGCCGCGGGACAGTCTCGACCCCAGAGCTCTTCTCTTGACCGAGGAAGAGAAGAGCTCTGGGGAACCCTGAAACAAAGTGTCTTCTCATTGATTTTCGTGAAGAACAATCAAAAGCGTCTCTAATTGGTGCATTCATGTTAGCACGAGAAGTGAGCAGGCGCCGTAAGGCTCAAATAGCCAATTTTTGGCTACAACAACCCTACGGCGCATGTTCTCCTACACAGAGTTTCCCAGGGCCTTGGGTCGATCCGAGGCTCTGGTGACGAGAATGGGCCGCGGGAGACCTATTATATATAGACCGTCTGAAAATAAAACTAAGTTTGTTGCGGAGCACAAAATGTATCAACAGAATTAACTACCAAGATTGTAAAATGTTTTACCTATTAATTAACTCTTTGAGTCGATCTGAGCGTTAGCCTTACATGTTTCAATACATGCTTTGATCTGTGCTAAATTTGTAGTCGACAAAAATCAGTATATATGATTTAAAAAATAAAAAGATATAACGAAGAGGCAAGATTCTCTGTTACTCCGAGTTTCGTGCTCACGCACTCATCAGACAGTATTTAATGGCGAATAAACCTATCAAGTTATATATACACACGCGGCGTCTATTGATTATAAAAAGCAGGGCAGTGCGGTTCTAATTACAATAAGGTGTGAGAAAAAAACTAATAAGGTATTGTTTTTGAGTCAATTGTTCCGAAGGTAAAACTTGTTTTCGTGGCGGCACTTGGAAATCAGTTCTGATCTTTTGTTTAGGATTCTGCCGGGGTTTGCAGTAATGATCATCAGTTTCTCTGTTAAGCATAGGTCGCATCGTTTAGAAATGTTGCTGTAGGGTCTTGCACGGCTGATTATAGTCCATTTAATGTTGAAGTCTTGATTATTGTCACGTAGTTTCCAGATGTATTTGGAAAATAAAACACTTTGAAACCTTGTTTAACTAAACATCTTCAAAACATGGGTAAGGTTTGGTGTGAACGATGCATAAGTTGGCTCTTGGCAGCGTGGCACTATATGTCTGTATTGACAGTGACAGAATTAACTATCAGAGTGTACGTTTGGTCCAATGGGTTAACAGGCAATACAACTTACACTCCTCAGAAGTTAATTTCGCGTGAAAACTGGATCAGGCTAGACCGCACTAGTCACTTGAACATACTTATTTCTGCATGGCAGTAAAAGCAAGTTTTAATTTATAGTCCTGGGCCCGGTTGTTCAAAAGCCAATTAACGTTAATCCCAGATTAAAAATTAACCAAGGAGTTTATCTACTCCCAAATGTTGTTCATCGCTGATATTCGGCAAAACCTTACATTAGAAGAAGTCAATCTTGAAAAACAAGAATAATCAGAAGAAACTTTCACCAAAAAGTTGAGAACATGAAACAAGAGTTTACGCTAATCCTGGACTGAGTTAATCGGCTTTCGATCAACCGGCCCCTGTTGAGCTACAAGAGAACAGAGTTAGACGTGTTTTAGTGATGAAGTGACTTCATTTTGATGTTCTTCTTTTCTTTTTTTTTTTCCAGGGCGGAGGATGCAGGTTCTTGCGGTATAATTGTCAAGTAACGGATACAAGGATGGGCTGGTCATTTATGCACCCGGGCAGACTAACACATTATCACGAAGGATTACCAGTGACATGGGGCAAAAGATACATCATGATCTCTTTTATAGACCCGTAAAATATTATAAAATTGACATCAATTTCTTTTATCAACTGCGGATTGAAATCCCGGTGTGAAGCCTATTTTTGATAGAACCTATTTTTCTAGCAAATTTTAGTTGATATTACCAAAAGAAAAATTAGTTTTCTGATAGTTTCTGCGGTATTATTTTAATAATCGCCTATAAATGTTGTATGATATCACGCTGGTATAAGGGTTCAAGAGTTTGCAAGAATTTTATGTGGACTTGTGGCCAGCACGTGCAGAAAAAAAATACAAAAACGTTAAACGCAGTAATAACTTTGGTTGTGGCATTCGACAGATGGTTTACAGTTCGCTATTTTCCCTTTCAGTCGTGGAGACATTACTCCTCCGCGAATAGGCCATTTCCGAGTTCATGTCTGCCTGCTCTTCAATGCGAGTCTAAGTGCGAAGTTTTTCTGAGGGTAATTAGTTCCACGTTACATATGAATGACACCTTATTTTTATTACAAAAACTTCGCACTTAAACTCGCCTTGAAGAGGAGGCGGACATGAATTCGAAGATGGCCACCAAGTATGCAGTGGCAAGCGCTGTTCTCATTTGGGAGTGCGATCTTGGGAGGGTGACTTACCTTCCGCGAAGAAAAAACAGCAGGCTATAAACACTTGATGGACTCAAATAAGAGCAGTTCCACATAATTATCACATTTTCCGTTTGATGTAAAACGCCGGAAACAAGATGCCGGCTAAATGCCCTTTTATTGTAGCAAAATCTCGCTTTGTCCTGCCATTCCATGGTTGAACAAACCAACGTAAACTTCAATTTTGAATCACAAACGAAAGGCATCTCCTGTTATTCTTCTTGTGACTTAAGAGTTACCGAGAACGTAAGCTAATTCTTCTTATTAAACTGGGATGAAATTTTCGATGTAACCTTTTCACCTTTTTGGGGTCAGTCTGCCTAAACGTGCTATAAACAGGCGGCTTAGCTGCAGAATACAGGCCCTGGGGACGAATGACCGATATAGTGCATTTCCGAGTTGCTGTATGTCTCGGTTTCGAAGTGAGTCTTGGTGCTCAATTATTGTAAGGGAAATGAGTTTGATTTGCATATAATAAGAATACGCAACTCATTTCCAGTTAAATGGTTGTGCACCAGGACTCGCTTTGAAACTGAGGCATGCAGCAACTCGGAAATGGGCTATTAAATTATTTTACCTTGCGACTTCTTCGTTATCCCATCGTTATAAAATCCAGCATGCGAGCAACCTCGTTCCCAGGGTCCTCTCTCTTCCTCGACAAAGTACCTTGGTTTGCAGCTGGAGTAGTATACCTTATTGACAAACCCTAATTTTACAAGTGGGAACGTGTGAGTCCCGTCCCAAAGCTCTAGCCGTCTAAAGAAAAACAGACGCTAGTTACTTAAACACTCTTTTCTTAAAAATATAAACCGCAGCTTACGTTATGTTATATGCTCCTTTCTCCTTAAGGCTGGTTTTCACTAGCGACGGAGTAGGAGCTCGAGTCGGAGTCGTAAACTAAGAGCGCTTATGATCTAGTGAAAACTAAAAATCGTAGTCGTAAGAGGGCAAGTCTTGCAAAATTTTTAAAATAAGAACGTCAAAAAGAATGTGCTGAAAGAAACCAATAGTATATCAGTACCGGACTGATTGGAGGAGGGTGTTTTTTGTCCCCGCTCCGAGTCCACTTCTCTGCATTGTGACTGGCGTGTTCTACCGCTTCTGCTTCCGACTCCGACAATATAATTTTCACTTGATCGTAGCGACGTAATCGTAAGCTGAATCGGAAGGCAGTTTTCATTAGGCGGCGGGTCTAATCTGCAGGTCGCAGGTCGCGGGTTGCAGGTCATTGTTTCACCAATACAGAAAGTACCCTAAACATTCATAAAAGCTAAGCTTAGGCCTAAGAACTTTTGTTTAGGCCTAATTAGGCCTAAGGTTACCTTTTAAGAATGTTTAGGATACTTTCTGTGTTGGTGAAACAATGACCTGCAACCCGCGACCTGCGACCTGCGACCTGCGACCTGCAAATTAGACCCGCGGTCATACGTGCTAACGACTCCGCTTTCGACTCCGACTCCGTTGCTAGTGAAAACCAGCCTTTAGAGATCACGAGAAGTGAGGTCACTCCTTTCCGTTTGCTACAATATGGAATGCCTTGGACGACAAGTCTCTATTAGCCACCTCCAAAACTTGTTAAAACGCCCTCAGTGCTCCCAGTTGGTCTATCTTCCCTCCGATGACGCCCGCGTAAATTTCTTGTACTTTCAGCGGGCATCACCCATGCGGTTGAGTTGGTACTTTAAGTAAAGTTATTAAAGTGTCATAATAGTGTGTTATGATAAATTAGCAATACGTGGAGTGGGTGTTTTTAATCATGAGCACCAAAACATGAAAATTTTCGAACGAATGGGGAAGAAATATGTGTAATCTGTTTTATCGCCTTTCAAAATGTATTTGCTTCCATTGTTGTGTTGCTTGATTCTACTTTTGAGCCCGTCTAGTTCAACAAAGCTTAAGCTGAAACAAACATTCGAGGACGGCGAAAAACGAGTGTTTATTTTCGATGAACTCTTCCCAAAGAGAGTTCTCAAGTCCTTTCATTCCTTGTTGACCTATGGAAAAGTTACGGGCAAAATTTCATCATGGTTTTACACTAAAAGCGATTATTATCAGGACTTTGGAACAATGAATGCGACTAGTAATTCTCCTTGGATTGCTCCTGTGAACCCAGAGTTTTTTACCGAAACTGCTTTGTGGAATATCAGTCGGAACGCCATTGAAATATTGTCCGGCGGCAAAATCTACTTTCCGTATGATGTGGCTGTCTCGATGCACCGAAGGCTAGATTTTATAACTGCAGCAGGCAAAGGTACGAGAAGCGTAATGAAGCGATGTCAAAATTGTGACACCTTATACGCTTAAGCTTTAATAAGATTAATAAGCCTTTAATTAACTAATTAATCATTGAATTAAAGGAATAAACTAGTATTGTCTTTTGCCTTTATACGACCATCTGTTATGGCAATGATAGAGTCATTCTGCTTCAAGCCAGATTCCAGATGCAAACATTGAACTGGGCTACAGTGAAGGCCGCTTAGGAGTCTTTTAAAATCAAATGTATAATCATAATATATTTTTGATTTTTGTTTTTAATGTAAGGAACAATGAAGTTGAACTGTTTTTATAATTGGAACAGAATATTTCTATGATTTTAATAATTTCTGTATTAATTGACTGATTTTCAATAAAGTATTATTATTATTATTATTATTATATTGCTGCTTTACGTATACTGCTTGCAAAGTTATCATTGCTGAAATTTGCCTTGTATTTTAGATCATGCAACAGATGATCTCATGGTTCGAATATCTCTTAACAGAGATTTCAAGAAGAATGATTACGGAGAGTCAATATTCTACAAAGACAGTGGAGAAATTCTTGCAGCTGTTTACCCTAAAGTGGGACGAATGGTGGTATGGAATGCATCAGTCCCTTTCATCTTTAAGCCTCCTGCTATGTCCTATTTGCAAGCTCAGTACGATGTTATTATAAGACTTTCAACATCAAAGGAGAGAGCTGATCAGAAAATTGTGGAAACTAAGGTACTGGGAATCATTATTGTCATCACCCTCATTCCCAAAAATCACAACTCTGGCGTTATTCTGAAGTTCTTAGATGAAAATCTAATCTAATCTAGGTCTGATTACCAGCTGCAGTTTTGGGAACAGACCCTGTACTCCTCCCCTTGTTGTGAGAAAGAAAGAAAGAAAGAAGACAGATTCTTCAAAACCCAAGAATAAAGATTAAAACTCATTTAAATAATTCTTTGAAAAATGCATGCCCCTAGACACCCTTAGAAGAAGCTGGGACCATTAGGCCCCCTTGTTAATACAGTCAGTTACTCCTCTCCAACCATCTGCCATCTTTTAACACCCTTGGGGTTCCCCATTGACGAGTAAAGTCATCTGGCATTAGACAGAGCAAAATACTAAGTGTGGCCAGTTTAGGCCGGTTTAGGCATCAAAAGGGTAACCCATTGACCCCTTGTAGTGAGACTGAACAGATTTTACTCTGCCTAACACCAGGCGATTTTACTTGACAACTGGGGGCGTCCTAGGTTGTTTGAGGTGTCAGTGGGTTAAAATGTCCAAGTATTGAAAAGAATCTACTCATCCGAGTAAACTAATCCCCAAAAAATATGGCTTCAGAAAATTCAGATTGCGCACTGGTGGCTCAGTTGGTTGAGCATTGTGCTGTCACGTGGGAGGTCATGGGTGGTTTAGTGGTCATCAACCGTGCCTCCAACCTCTGTGACCCAGGTTCAACTCTGGCTCGGGTCGTATGTGGGCTGAGTTTCAGTCAATCTCAATCTGACTCCGAGGGTTTTTCTCCGGGTACTCCAGTTTTCCTCCCTCCTCAAAATCAACTCCTGGCCTATTCCATCAGGCTGTGGTGCTGTACTCCGAGGTCATACATGGGTCGTGTTCAGGGGCCAAGTGCCTAGTCAGCAGCACAGCTCCTTTGGTCCAACCTCGTAGAGCTGCACCCTTAGTAATTCATTCTCAGACTGCGAGAAAGGGCAATTAGCAGGTTAGATATTAGAAGTGGCCGGCTTGGCGGTGATGTCTCTAAAAAGGCTTGTGCTGTATGAGGCCACCGAAGCAGAAACAGCCATAAGTCAAAAGGGGACTTTGCCGTGTGCTGGAATATGTAGATGTAGACGTAGATGTAGACTGTGAATGCTGTTTTTCCCATTTCTCATCAGAGGCAAATGGCAAATTCAGAAAAGCAGGATACATTGCGATTTGCTTTGTCTGATGGAGGTGACTTTCCTGCCCTTGATTTAAGCAAATATGAGAAAAGAAGATTTCATGACAGCCAGGGAAGAGAGATTGCCGTGTTTGATGGCTTAATAGACACCAAAGATCTTGATGCCTTGCGACTGTTCTTGTTACAATACAACAGTGCTTTTCTTTACCATGGTTACGACACAAGTGGTGATGAAGAGCATGACAATGTCTCCTGGATTGCCATGTTAAAGGTTTATTATCCTGTTCATTTTATTTATGCAGTAATTTTGTGAATCAGTAAGTTACCATCATTCATTTCAGTTGTCATTGTTAACCTTGCAAGGCAAGAACAAATTGTCACAGTACATTGTACTTTAACCTGAATATGTCTCACAGTTGCTTTATCACATGACTTTAGCAACTCATTCCTGTTTTCTTGAGATTAAGGGAGTGAAGGTTATATTATTTGTCTTTACTGCTGACATTTTGGTATCAAAAACTGTCCATGCTGTTTCAGGTAGAGGATTTTGTGACCAGTCGACTGTGGAAACTTGTTAAGCAGCTGGCGGCATATCTTAGTGGTATTCATGAGTGGTATCCATATGACGTATCCATGAACATCATCAGGAATTCACACTTCCCAAGAATTCACCAAGACTGTGAAGACAATGAGGTAAAAGCCATTTCAGTGGCCAGAGATTGAGCTGCAATTTGTGCAATGTGACAAGGAGATTCTGTACATACTGTAATAGAATCTCATACAACATTGATGAAAGATCTGTATGGGTATTTGCAATGACAAATGGTAGAAGAACTGTTGTAAAACCAATACAAGTCCCCCACAAAATATTGTGTCTGATTTGCAAAATAAATGCATGGTATGGTGGGTTTATTCATATTCTGCATCTAAATTGAAAAAAGGGCAATCCTTGTGTTCAGATACAATCAATTACTTTTATTAAAATGCATTCAGTTTCTGTTCTAGTTTACAAGAAAAGTAATCGCTACACTTACATGTATGCTAAGTCTCATTAATTTCAATTATTTAGGACAAAACTACTATATGATTATTATTATTATTATTATTATTATTATTATTATTAATTATGCTTAATTATTAATTATTAATTTATCATCATCATCATTATTAGTTATCATTATTATGACTAATTATTATTAGGACAAATGCTAACGTTATTGTGATTCGCAAAATGTGTCACAGGTCCTGGCTAATGCATTATTGTTTATTTCTAAATGTTTCCACTCACCTTATCTGCGGCTTACTGCTTCGTTTTAAACCAAAACAAAACAATGTTGGCACAAAAGTAGAGTTTGCTTCCCTGTGGTATTAGTTTGGATGACACCAACAGGGCTGCTCAGAATTTTTTTTGTTTAAGTTTGTTTGTTTGTTTGTATGCTTGAACAACATGGTCGCCCTAACGTAATGTAGAAACAAAAGACACTTTCTAATAGCAAGAGTATTTATACCTTTTGATATTCCAGCATGAGTATACCTTCTTGTTGTACCTCACACCTGACTGGGAGGTAAATAACTATGGCGAAACTGTGTTTTTTGAAGAACTTTTAACCAAAGATGGTGAGCCCTTCCCTCCCGGTAAACAGCGATACGAATGGTTAGCATCTGTGCGTCCTCGTTATGGCAGAATTGTGATATTCAGAGGTATAATTCCTCACTCTGCTAGACCACCCAACCCGGGATTCAGTGGAGTGCGTTACACATTTGCTTGCAAGGTAAGTTGGAGAAAGTTGACAAATAGAATGCTCAGTTTTCAAAATTTTTTGATGTATGGTTGTAAATACTTTAAGACATCAGTTGTTAAAGCTACTACGTTAATCCGATGGTAATTTAAAATCTTATAATGCAAAAAAAATCGAAAAAAAAAAAACGCGCCATTTTCCCAACATAATTTGTGCCATGCTCGGCTAGGGTGCATGCGTTTTCTCTCACTGAGAGCCTGTGGCGGTATTTTTTCCCGTTCTAATTGGCTTATGGGGCTGCCTGTGTCTCTTTTGATTGGGTAGAGCTCTTATAACACATTGTACATTATCAGGTTTCGCGCAGTTACCAACTGGCAATATCAAAGGCATTACGTGAAACATTGGAATATCTGGACAGCGAAAATATCGACGATCCGGAAGCTTCTAAGTTGCTTAATGAGTTACACCAGGACGACCAGAACAAACCACTTCGTTCGACGGAATATATTGAAGAACAATTTAAAAAGTACTGGCGCAAGAGGGAAGAAGTGTATGATAAAATAAAAGGGACTATCATCGCGCAGTTGGTTGCCTCTAAAGGACATGTCAAGGATGAACTGTAATTTTTAATGCTTAGTCAATCACTTAAAATTATTTAAAGGCGATTTATTGCGTTTTAATGGGGAGCTGTTAATATGTAATTCATTATTAAACAGACATTTTTAACTTGATAAGTCAGTTTCTCCGAAACAAGAAAATAAATATGGAAGAATACAAAAGCCGGTGTCTTAAGTCAATAGTGGAAAACTGAATATAGAACTCGTATTAAAAGGGTCTGTATGCTTTATCATCGCGTTTGTGTCTCCCAAGAGACGATTTCGACCTGTGAAATGTGATCTATATTTGCTGCGGTAATACTTACACGCTCATTCTCACCATCAGCAAGTCGTTCTCAGGACAAGGGCACCCAACGAGAAGATTAAGCCAAAAGCCTTTGAGGAAATTTCTAGGCTCCTTGTAATGTATAAAGACTGTCTAAAGAGATGTTATTATCACCTAGAAGAATTTGATATCTTAGCTGAAAACTGAAGTGTCCGAGAATTTTAGGGAATGATATCTTCATTCAGGAATTGCTAGCTGAACCTTACAATTCTATAAACTTCCCAGCAAACCTTTTTCTCATCCGAAACTGCTAGGTGACCTTTTTAAGTGTCCCTTCCGAAAACGTAAGGTGCTACTTTTCCCTGGTTGCAAATCTTTTAGGTGATGTTTCAGTAAAGAAATCTATAGCTGTTTGGCAACGAAGAACCGAAATCCTTAGAACAGTTTGCCTCTCCCGAACATACATTTCACCGAAGATTATCGTTTACTCTCGTTGGGTGCCCCTGTCCGGACTTCTTTCACTCCGGCGGAGGATCTTACTTCATCGAGTTGTAATGATAGCTCCGTAGAGTCTCTATGCGTTTAATTTTTAATTTGAACTCGCTTTTACATTGAGGCATACCGCAGTGACCATCAGGCAATTAAAAGAATCAACGCATTCCTCACCCTTGAAGTTAAAAATGCGTTGAATTTCCTTACATGTACAATAGATTGATTGAATTGGACTATTTGAGACGATGGTCAAACGAATTCCAAAGGACTATATACAACTGAGATAAGGTTGAATCGTTATTTTTTAACTTTTCTTATTAGCTATATAAAAAGGAACTATTGCATTGACTTCGATATTTGTGAAACACCAGCAGTTTTATTGTTGGAAACCTATCTCTCGTTTTCTTGTGGGAAATCTATCTCTCGTTTTCTTGTGTTTCGTCGTTCTTTTCTAAACTCCTGAGAAAGTTATTGACTCTTTCGTGGAGAGTACAATCCATGACGTCCTCATTAGGATCTACCGGACTGACATTGCCTTTAAAGGAAACGCCCGGTTCGATACCACGTGATATTCTCAGTTTAGGAAGTTCAGTTGGTATGTCATCGACAGAAAGTGCCGTTGGTCCGTTGTTATCACGCGAGGGCAGAGAAGCCCTAGTCTCCTTGTGCACTATGGGAAGGTGCTCTATTTGTGGGGGGCAGGAGATTTTTCTTACGAGTCTCGGGGAAGTTAATTTTCCCGTTGAGTTGCCCGGTGATAAGTTTCTCCTGACAAATAACGGACTACCTTGGTGCTTGCGCATTGGTTTTGGTGAAAGTTTTCTGACCGGTTGTGAAGAACTGTTGAGAGTAACTGAAATGCTGGCATTTGTAGACGCCTGGATTGGTGTTTCGCCGGACATCTCTTTACTGCGGTTTGAGGTAGGATTTGTGTTAAGCTGGAGGGAATTAAGACTCGGAGTTTTCCTCAAACCAGGACTAACGCTCAGTTTTCCTGTTGGAGGCGGATCTGTGACGGAAATCTGTCGACGTGAACCCGACAAAGACGACGGTGAAGACGACAAGTGTTCCGATGAACTCGATAACTGCTTCGTGATTGGTCGTTTCAAGTCCGAGGACACTTTTCTCGTCCAGGCAGCATGTTTATGGGAGCTGTTCACTTCCAGACCCTTTAAAGTATTTTGACTGGGGTTGCTGTCATCTGAAAAAGAACATTTTAGGGTTTGGGTTAACCTATACGGTTCGGTAGTTTTCAATTTCCTTTACTTTCTACTTTGTCTTGATCAACAAACTTTTTGTTTTCGCTTTTGTACATACTCTTTCACTTTCTTTCACCCTGAAATTAAAATTAAGTTATTGTTTTGTTTGTTTCCCATCGCCCTAATTGCCAACCCATCCTTCCTGAACTCGAACACTTGGGCTAAAATCGTGTATGCTGCGCTCAAACAAGCATAAATGATCTTGCATTCCTTACCGTGAATAGTTACCCACGAAATAATGTCTGACTTGAATTAACTTGTTACCTCTAAAGGAGACGGCATTGCCAATTAGATACATGATTACAGTCGGTCAATTATTCAATGATATTTGGGATATATATATGTATCTCTTTAATCATGGGGCTGTGATATCATAATTAATTTGCTTCGAAGTGGACGGAGTGTATTATTTCCTCGTTCTGACATGTCAAGTAAAAAGTTCTAATAAGCAAACATCAACAAACCCCTACACATGTTGCCTAACTGATGAACTAGTTGTTTTCGATGCGAAGAGACGGGGACGCGTGTTGTCAGCGACGTTAGCTGCAACTGTTTCACTCGTAGCAAAACTTCGATGAAAGTTAAAAGGGCCTTACTTTAAATTCACAAATGTAAAGTGGTGGAATTCAGGCCTTTTGATGCTTCGATCTTATTTATTATTCATTTGCTGGATTTTGAGAGATGCAGAACGAAGAATAAATTAGCAACACTGACTTCGTACCTTCAAAGAGAATATTCTCTACGTCTTCAAATTCCTCAACCATTGAGTTTGGAATTTCGTCACCAAACTTACTCGCCGGAGACAAATGCTCGCTTGTTAGTCTTCTCAGGTCAAACGTGTGTATTGATGTTGTTGTTCGTTTTGCTCCGTTGTTCTCTTTCTCAGGTGCGTGCGTTTTCTTAATGAACTGCGGATTGCGAACCGTTGCTTGTCCTCTCAATGTATCCTGCAGACCTTGGACTTCATGTTGAAGACGACTCAGTGTCTCCTTATGAGCTTTCTCCATCGAGTTCAAAGACTTCTGCAGCATTCTGTCTTCGCGATCATTCAGCCAGCGCACATTGTTTCCTCCTCGTTTAAGGTTTAACTCTCGCAGACTAAATTTGACCTGCCCCATAGCAGCGATTTTTGTGCTTTCCATTCTTTGGAGAGGACAATAATGTGTACAAAGCCAATCGTATTAACGTCTGATGTATCCCAGTGCTAAGGGATTCCACAAATGTTTGTCAAATGTGATTTATGCGCAGTATCTTTTAGTCCACTCTCGCTCGCGTGCGAAGATAACAATCAATCATCATTGTGATTTATTTGACACTTGGATATGGAACATCAGTTTTCAAACAATGAACTTAAGGGTTTTAATGTTATTTTTCCCGTTATGGATAATTTGCTTGAGAAGTTTCTTTTCTAAACAATTGCCCAGCCTGTTCTTTTATGTTTTAATTAATCAGTTTTCAATGCAGAAATTTGCGTCACAGTTCCAAATTGACCAAAGCGCACTTATTAAAATCGAGGTGAGTCTAACATCTCAAGCATGAAATGACATAAATTTATGAATCACAAAAACGGCAAGGAACCCTTGCGAAAACGGGAAAATACAAGTAACCAGATGAACTATATACTTTCGGTTCGGTGGGGCACCTTCTCTGGAAAGGAACTTGACCCTCTGTGCAGTATTTACTTAATACTGTTTAACCTCTAACAAAATATTTCTTCTGAATCAGCTGAACTTTAGCCTCATTTTTTTCTTCACGAACTTTGTTCATTTCATTGTGCGTGTTTGCGCAAGAGTGAAAGTCATCATTGACGCGCTTCCTGCTTACCAGAATCGTTATCTTTCTGGACATTAATTAGAAGTGACGATGCATTTTTAGCATTTTCAGCAATGTCGACTTACTGTTTAGTTCAAAGATTTCAAGTTCTTGAGATTTATGCTCTTATCGCTACCATGGAAACTCGAGGAAGGCTGCCGTTACCGGCATGTCTTATTTGTCTTCCTTCAAAATTTAACCCAGCCAAACCGCACATGCGCTCTTTCTTTCCTGCATGGTGTGCATTGATCCGGTGACAAAATCTACAATAGGTGAACCTGGTGATGATGATAATGGTTTTATCGACTTTCCAAATTACAAAATGGCTCTCTCTTCATCGCAAAGAAACTATAAGTAAATCAAATCATACATTGGCTTGTTGAGGTGAGGGGAAAATTGGAGTACCCGGAAAAAAACTCTTGGAGGAGAGGCGAACCCAGGCCACATTGGTTGGAGGCGAATGATCGCACCATTGCGCCTGCTGCTCCAACCCAATGATTTCTTTAATAAAAGTACAGGGTCACCGTCCCGAAAGGACAAAACAAATCGGTAATGTGTTGTTTTTTGATGTGATAAACAAACAGTTCGAAAAAAGGCAATGACGTAATGTGAAAGATAATGAGAAACGAAGTATGCAGTCCTTTCACGGGAACACATGAGCTCAGCAAATTGATCTGCTCCCAACTGTGTTGCTTCATAGCTCAGTTGGTTGAGCGTTGCACCGTCATCGTGGAGGTCATGTGTTTTGAGTCCCACTGAAGCCACCTGAATTTTTCAGGTGACAACTGCTTTAATTGTCCAGATTTAGAGTGGTTTTCAATTGAGTGTCGAAAGTAATTAGCAAATTGCTTTGGTTTATGATTAGTTCACTCAGTGATTGCTTCAAAGTTTTCGCGCCACTTTTTCAACCAATCAGAAGTAATACCAAAACCAATCGTGACTCGCGCGTGCACATTTTCCCGCGCTTTGTGTCGGCTACGGTGCAATTGCTTCGAGTTTTCATTGGTTTACTGGATTGTCTCCGTCCTTTCTGATTGGCTAAAGTAATTACTTTGGTTTTGGTTTTACGACACTCGGTTGAAAATCGCTCTAAGAACATTACAACTTAAATCCGTTAAATTCACATTCTTAAGCATTGCAGCACATACCACGAAATACCACTGCGTGTCTTGATGTTGTAGCGTCTCTGTAGACCGTTGTCGTTGAAGAAAGGCAGTGCTTTTCGAAAGATTGGCTTTATCTATTCTTTCACCGTTATCAGCCTTTCCGCTCAAGTTTATTTTTAATTATGCACCCGGCACCTTGCTTACGTTCACTGATTCCGAGGCCTAGTGAAAAAACAGCGTTTTTCCTTTACTTTGTATCTCCATGCAGTCTCAAAAAATTGTAAATGTCAATGGAAATTGTGCTACTTAAGAGCTATTAGGTAACCATTCCATAACAGGTGTCATGGAAACGAAACGCGAAGAGGCAGTGCCTCATTTGCCTCATCCTGGCTACGGCCCTGAGTGAATCCATCATCGAGAAGACCTTTTGTACTTTTAAAATGAAGTATAACTGGACAACCACGCATTTGTTTGCAAACTGTTACTGAACTAACTCTTGTATGGCGGAACGCACTTTATGTTACTGGGTAACTAATATTGAAAACTCGAGATGTCAGCGGGTGAATCCGTTTCGCAGGAAGTTTACTAAACTGCATTTTTGGTGCTAGGAGTTCCAAAAATGGGAGGCGAAAAGATAAAACGTGAGACACCTGGAAAGACGCGCATATGAGAAATACTGTCATATGATACTCGTGAGAACTCCCCCATGACACTTTTTCAATGAAACTATTAGCCCTCATGGGGGAGAGGTCAACCATTATCATATGTCAGTGTTAACACGACAGAACGAATCCCACTGGCCGGAGGCAAACCATTTGGTGGCTATTTACATGTGCAAGCGAGACGTTGGAACCAGCTGTGAATCAAGTACTGACTTTATATGTGGGACCAACGTTTTTTTTGAATAAACTGAGTTAGGTGTTAAAGTTGCGGCTTTATCGCGAAAAATCGCACCTGGCAGTGTGAGACGTTGGACTGGATGAGGTGAGTGGTTCACTTGCATCCATCGTGACGTCCTAACACTTTGTAGGAAGGCCATTTCTGAGAAATGGACCTCATATTGGGTCAGTTCACGCAAACAATGAGGTAAGGTTACACTGTCACACAAGTAGATGCAAAAACTTCCCGTTGACCAATCACAATATTACTCAAACTACAATCCGTCAAACGCTTTGCAAGCTGTTTTATTCGGAGGTTTATGAGGGAAAATACCAACGGTGGGGTTTTTTTGAATTTTGTTATTATCGATGTTAAATAACTCAAAAAACACAAAGTATTTGAAATTTTATTGTTGTGAAAGTCGATTCTCTCTAGAAATGACAAAATTGTAACTTGTAGTAATCTTGAGATGACTGAGATAGGGAGATTCGGTCCAAAATCATGAGTTTCCCGGATTATCCGCAATATTTATGGGGAGTTTCAAATACCGGCCCAATCTATTAGCAAAATATCATTGACGTATCTGAACGTGACATCGAGTTCGAAACCAAATCCACATCTGTCTGGTACCATTTGCACGAGGAATGTCTTTCAAAACTATAAAAAATATGGGAAAATTTCTATAAAATTGCAATTTGTTTGGTCAGTAATTATTTTTGCATCATTTGGATGTCGCGGTAGCGTAATATTGAATTCAATTCATCGTTATTCACGTGGAAAATAACATGAAGATTAGCATACTGTTGAATGTCATTGCGGGGCAAAGAGGCTTATATTGCACTTGAACTTTGTTCTGGAAAATTCACACTGGCTAGTCATGCAGAACGTAAACGAGAAATGGACACGAAAATCCTAGAACTGAAATTCTGACTTAGCTCTTCGTAGCCATGAGCAAAAGGACAAGTAAGAAAAAATATTCAGATCCTGATTCTAAGCTCAAGGGAAGCAAATGCGAAGACAACTGGGTTTTGGTTAACGAAATCCAAAAGGGCTTGACGGATAACAACAACGAGAAGATATTGAAGTATGGTAATCAACGAACGCTGTTGAATTTTGATCAGATGCCCTCGTTCTTTAGGGAACCGTTCATAATTTCTTCCTATCGACAATGCAATTCATCAGTCTCAGACTGTTTCAAAAGTCTTTTTCAAGCAACGAATGAGACCATCAATATCTGGAGTCACGCCTTGGCGCTTGTGATCTTCGTATTGCGCTTTGCAGCAGTGTTCAAGAAACATAACCTGGGAAGATTCCCATATCTATCCCCTACTCTGCTTCGCTTTCGGGATTTGTACCATGTTAGCGATGAGTGTGGGGCGCATTTGTTTAATTGTTATCCATCAAGGCTCGACACATTTGTTTTTTCCTCGATTATTCTGTTATTAGTGTGTACGCATTTACAGCTGGCCAAGTGTTCTACTTTTACTCCCGTCCGGCTTTCACAAACTGGGTGATTTTCAATACCCCTTACGATGTTCCTGGGAATATCAGCGGCTATTTCGTTCGTTTCGACGTTCGCATGTTGCCACTCATTTGCGCAAAAAAACCGTTTTGATGCAGTTATCAAAGCTGCAACTTACAGTAGCTCTTGGTTGTTTAACACATCGCCCTTTCTGTTTATGCTAATCTTATGTAACCCGACGACCTGCAGCAGTGCAGCATCGATTCATTACTTCGCGCGTCACTGTTTATTTTACGTTGGAGGGACTTTGGCTTATACTACTCGGATCCCAGAGCGTCTAATGGTAGGTGTGTTTGATGTCTTGGGTCACAGTCACCACTTTCTGCATATACTGTGCTGTGTTGGAGCATCTGATGAGTTCTCAGCTGTTGAGCTGGACATGATACAGCGGAGAGAACCTCTACTGCATCTTTCTGGCCCCACCGTTACAAACACTTTTGTGTTGACTGGTTTGGTGGTCTTGGGAAACATCGCAGTGGTGTTGTGGTGTTCAAAGAAAATTAAGTTTCCTTAAAACTGAGATTGAGTTAAATGGAGTACGTCGCCTAGCTGCAGCAAATGTTATTTTTGTGCAAACCTGCAGAGCCTTTTTGGCTGCCGAAAGGAAGAGCTCGTTTTGTTTCAGTGGCTGGTGCATTCGAATTGCAAGAACCTGAAAAGATAAACTTTCCCAGTTTTCTTAAAGTGCCCCTGTGACCAAAAAAAAATTCATCTCCTATTTTTCTTTGGATTTCAAAACTATGTTAACTAAACACTGAGTAACCATAGTTTTAAACCTTGATTTCGAAAAGACACCTGTTTATTTTATCTGGAATTTTCCCGTTTAATGGTCCACCATTATAAAAAGTTTAAGTTCTTGAGAGAGCTGGATCTAGGAGAAAATGACCTCAAAGGCTCACTAGTTTAAGAATGCAATGCGTGTGTACGCTATAGAATTAATATGCAGCACGGAAGTTTTGGGCTTACAGACTTTTAAACTTGTGTTTTACATATGCAATAAGCTGCGTTCACACGCTAAGCCTTTGACGTCCCTTTCCCTGGATCCAACCTTATGAGGTCTAATCGGTCAGTTTTGAACGTGAGTAGTGGAGAACCGTGAAATCCAAAACTTACACGGTCTTACACTCAAAGTAAACGGCCTTTAGATAAAAATCGAGGGCCAAAAATTTGCCATTCAGGTGTTAAGCAAACACACTTTTAAAATCGGGAGAAAAAAAGGAAGTGATTTTTTTATCACAGGGGCGTTTCAAAACCTAAGGAAATCATCAGCTGAATCGATGATATTTTGTCAGTGAGATACAAGAAAATGAGACGAGAATCCCAGTAATGGTTTCTCTCCTTTTGTAGTTTAAAGATTACATTGATAACGAAAATGGCAACAACAAAAATAAATAAATAATAAAAACACTGTCTGATCCTTGTCCCTCAAAAAACAAACACTTTTTCGAATTTGTGGAGCTCTTACTGAAAAAGCCTGGTTTACACTGCGACATGAGCATAAGCATAAGTTGTGTAAGCCGGGAGTTATATAAGTTTAAGCATAATTAAGGCCTGGCCAAACGCTTGCAACATTTCAACGCAACATCTTGCAACATTGTTGCATGATGTTGCGACATGTGTTGAATGGACTGGCCAAACGCACGCAACATATCGCAACAGGGTGGCCAAACGTACGCAACATGTTGAGCCCAACAATGTTGCAAGATGTTGCGTTGAAATGTTGCGAGCGTTTGGCCAGGCCTTTAAAATTATAAGAAAAAGAAATCGTTCCATTTTCTTATGCTTATGTTTTATACTTATAGTGCTTATGCTTATGTCACGTTAATAACTGTGTAAACCGGTGCAATATAAACATAAGCATAACTGTCCACCATTTTGGAAACGTTGCACAGACCTGCACTTTTTACAGCGCGAGCCACCGAGTCATGCGAGCCATGCGAGTCTTTCATTTAAGTCAAAGTACCCATTCCAAATAGCGCTGATAAACATTATTTAAGTCTGAGCACCCATTTTAAAACGGTTAGCTTTCAATAACCGTGTGACTCGCATGTTGACTCATATGGCTCGCATGGCTCGCCATGTTGGCTTGCATGACTCGCAGTCATGGAGTTCGTGAGGGAAACGTGTGGAAAACATGAGAAAGCGGAAATTCAACTAGCTTCCTTCGCAGCCGTTTTTAGGGACGAGCCTAAAAACGGCTACGAAGCTAAGGAGGCTAAAATTCAACGCGTAAAAAGTGCAGGTCTGTGCCATTCATTAAAATTGTTGTAATTGCGGTTTACGGATGAGTTATTTATCTAGAAGAGGTTAAATTGTCGCTGCCTATTGATGATATGGCATTGTACCCGACCGCCTCTCGCCCCAGTTGTCTCACGGCCGGCAAGCGGAAAAGTTTTGAACTCTAGTTTAATTAATTCATCGCACAATGACATACAATCAGCTACAATGACCTACAATGAGCTACAATGGCCTACTTAAATGACTTACAATCAAAGAGAAGGTCAAAAGAGGATCAGGTTGAAGAGTTTGGTCCATTGCATGACTGCCCAAATGACGACAGCAATGAGGCGGAAATAAACTGCGAAAAGACCCTTGGATGGTTTTCCTTTGTTTAAAAGCTTAACTGAAAATGTACAAATATCAAGGCTTTGATCGTAAGTCATTTTAGTAGGCCATTGTAGCTCATTGTAGCTCATGGTAGGCGGAATGGTAGGCCATTGTAGATCACTGGAGATCATTGCAGGTTAGTGTATGTTATTGCAGATCATTGTATAGCTCTCATTCTAGGTCATTATAGATCATTGTAGGTCATTCCTTGTTTTAGTAACTACGCCGAGGCAAGCCCAAGGCAATTGTATACAAATACAAATTACCGTATGAGAGGCGAAATTGGCCGTTTTTATACTAGAGACGCATAATCGGTCCAGACGAATTATGCGTCTCTCATGTTATCCGTCTATTGTAAAGACGGGACGAACTATATCAGACGCATAATTCGTCTTGGACGAACTTGGGCAAACATTTTTTCTGCGTCTGTTAATTTCGTCTAGTATAAAGACGGGCACTAGACGCATAATGCGTCTGGACGAACTTTCCAGTTTAGTGCGTCTTCGAAGACGCACTAAAATAAATTCTTCGTCCAGACGCATAATGCGTCTTGTGGCCGTCTTTATACTAGACGAATTTAACAGACGCAGAAAAAATGTTTGCCCAAGTTCGTCCCAGACGAATTATGCGTCTCTAGTATAAAAACGGCCATTCTTGGTCAATCATAACCATTACGGCAGCACTTTTCTACGGGTGGCGGTGAAAGAAGTAAGATAATCTTATCAAGCTGCGATCCGCACCTCGACGTTTTTCATTTCCCGAAATGTTCAGAAAACTTCCCATAGCATGATACCCGAAGTGTTCCAGTGAAAGGTATTTTTAGCTGGTTTCCAGTCCCTAAAATTCAGTTTTTAAGCCTGGTTTACACTACTGTGACATAAGCATAAACATAAGCATAAACATAAGCATAAACATCAGTAAAAGCTGTGTAAACCGTGAGTGACATAAGCATAAGCATAAGAAAAAAGAATCGTTTCTGTTTCTCTTATGCTTATGCTTATGTCATGTTTACAACTGTGTAAACCGGGTGTAACCATAAACATAAGCATAAGACCGAGGTGTCAGTTGTTTTTGATGCCAACGGATTTTCAAGTTAATAGAGCCGGCTAAGATGGCGTCCAAAGGTACTGTTTTTTACGAGAAACCCTACTGGGACTGTTCGCAATTATTCGATCCCTGCCTTGAAACAAAATTCTCGGTCCGCTGGTTGCAGTCACGTTTCCCGAGTCTCTTTGTACTTCCTCTTTCGAAAAATATCCCTTACAAAACAGGACCTCTTCATTCTGCTTTCTCGTTCTCTCCCTTGTCGCTGTTGCCTTCTTCTATGAAGAAGACTGAGGAGTAATAGTAGGAGGACGTTTTCCGTGTTTTCCATAGCCTCATCTAAACACGAGGGGGAGTTGGGAGAATTCGAGACAGTTATGCAACCCAAGACGCAGTCGAGGAAACATCGCGATTTGGAACATTTTCCTCGAGCAGTTGAATCGGCCGTTACAGCTATCTCAAATTAACGTGACGTCACGCGCTCTCCCATCCTTCGGGTTGTCTGCCTATGTGAATGGTTATACGCGGAAGTGTGACAGTGAAGCAATCTCGAACCCGGGCTCTCTCTCTTCTCCTCCCTTGTCGTCGAGTTGGCAGCAAAGATGGTTTTCTTAATGACGTCATCAAATCAAAATCAAAATCCAGAGGTGTTTTCAATTTTTATCTATAGGAGGTTGAAGAAGACCTAAAAATTAATCTTTTTTCAAGTGTCCAGTTCCATGAAGTCTTTCGTTTCGAAAATACTGCAGCATTTTGAGTTTCCGAATTGTCACCTTGCGTGACACCATGATACATAGCTATTTGGTTGAAAAAAAACGGTCTATCCCCATGAATCTCAGCAGTTTGAGTGGTTCAAGTACATTAGGAGATGTGTTCATACATATTTTATCTCGTGAGCGAAAAGAAAGCGTTTTCATCTCCAAGTGAACTCCAGAAATGTTCTTGTTATTGTTGATCTCTGGCCTCCATATTGGTGCACAACGGAGGTTGCATCAACATGGCGGCTCCATACAAAGCAATGTAAAGTTGCGTAAAATGATTCTACAAATAACTCAGAAACGATGCACCGCACAGACCTGAGAATTGGAGAGGAGATTTCTAAATTTGCCTCCTACAACATTCCATTGTTTTTGGCTTTTCTCGTTAACTGGTCTCAAACAATCTATTGCAAGAAAAACTTAATACTTACATCACTACACCGAGACTTCAATGAGAAATAGGTTATTAAGGATGTGTCACTCAATCCACTGCTTAACGTGACATAAGCTATACAACGCATTAACATTATACTGAGCTAACTTTCACGAGCATTAAATTAAAATGAATTGTGCCACGCCAGTTACGAAAAACCACTAAAAGCTACCCTCTAGAAGTGACTATAAATAAAGTGGAAACGTATTTCTCATCTAATACAAAGGCACCACACCCCAAGGAAAGGGCACTTAATATAACAAAAATAGAAAATAGCATTGCAAAACGAAAACTTAAGGAAAAACATGAAGGAGCAGCGACCGACGTAGAATGACAAAATGTTCCCGCAAGAGTCTTATCCCCGATAAATCAATCCCAAAGTAAGGCACTGAAGGCCCTCTACATCACGCCCTAAGCATATCCAATTTCTGACTAACTCGATCCCATGTCACTCGAACATCAGAATTGGAAAAATTATCACGGAACAATAAGTTTATTACTCCCCACTCTTTGTATCACGTACTTGTTAACACTTTAATTAAGTGCTAAGTAATTCTTTGTTTGTTTGTTTGGTTTTTTTTTTTTTTTACTTTTTTGGCGATAAACGGTCTGCAGAACTTGCCATCGCAGTCTAAGAGTCCAAGTAAGAAGTACTCATTGAAACATCTGCGGTTTTTGGAAAATGTGGGCTCAGGTATAAAAATCACGTCACAAATTCCCAGTTCGTATTCAGGAAGCGAGCGAGTTGGCCTTACTTCGGTAGGTTTATCATTTTATAATGATTTTTTGGACCATCTTCGTCCACAGAAACCCCAGGATGGCATCATTAAGCCGGAATGTGGGTAAAGGCAACCCTTTGAAAGAACACAGAGGTGAGAGAAGGTTTCATGCAGACTGGGACGCCTAAAATGCTCTGTTGTAAACATGGCGGTTCAGGAGTGAAGTTGTCTCTCTGGCCTTTCTGTGGACGAATTCCAGGACCTACTGACACAATCTGGGCAACTTTTGAAAGCTAAAACCTTCAATCGATGCGTTATTTTGCTGGTAGGAGTGGGTGGCCCGACACTTATGAAAAAAACTATGAAATGAGAATCGGGAGTCTTTCCTTGTCATGGAATGGCAGAATTACCCAGAATTCTTTTTGGGCATGAGCGAGGCAACATAAGAAGCACGAGACTGGCCCTCATCGAATGGCTCAAGCGCGGCCAGAGGAAATGATTTCTAGCCAGCTACTCAAGAGTAGGCCTGGTGTGTGCTGTTAACTTAGATTTTGGATTTCTGAACAAGTTTTTGACGTTTTTATCATAGAAAATTCGCGACAAAGTTGTGCTTTCATTTCGCTATAATTCTCGTGTCAAAGAAACGGTATAATAATGTAAATAAGAGAATAAAGATATTTATATTTGCAGATTACCTGTCCTCTTACTACGAAAGTCAAGCTCTACATCTCTATGCAATAAGCGCATTCAAAATTTCCTCGTATTACTTGATAAAAGTATGTTTTTTTTTGTTTTGTTTTTTTTTGCTTTTTTTTTTTTTGGAAAAAGGGTTTTTCTGTTTATATGAAAAATACGTTTTCTCTGCCGTCCCCTTCTTATGCATGATCTTCGCGGAAATTACATTCTGTTCCTCAATAAACCTGGAACAGCCAGTTATGGTCTTAGTTCTCTTTTTTCTTACGTATCAGCTAAGTTGCGGAATGCGCTACCTGATTTTATCCGTACCTATGAGTTTACTGGTTTTAAAAGAGAATCCAGGGCCGCATTTTGTACAGCGGCTTTTCTTTTTAATGAATATAACTTTAAATATTATGCATTTAGTAGGTATCTGTATATGCTATATATTTTAGATGTAAATGTAATGTCTCGAAGATATTAGCTCCTGTAGTTATTCGGAAAAAGCTTATGACTGTATGTATGTTACCTTTATCAGGGCGCATGCGCACACTTTGTAATCTGCGACTCCAGTGCTTACCATATGACACATAAATGACTTTTTCTCTTGAATATATAAGCCATCTAATTGTTACGCTATATTGACAAGGGCGGTTTGGAGCTGTGAGTAGGCGTGGGATTTGTCACATATGGTTTAGGGGCCGAACATATCTCCCCCTCAATGCCGTACCGGGAGGCAAGGTCGGTAGCAGAAAGCAGCGAAGGGCCAACTGCGTCCAAAAGCGATCGCACGGGCCGAAATCCCGGGATGACTCGTTTGGTACGACGCTCCAGCGCCGGTGTCTGGAGGTACTGCGTTTTTCTCTCTTGTTCAAACATTCCGTCAGCGCGTGCGCAAATGTTCTGGCTCTTCGATACTTAGCCTACCAAAAAAAATTAACATGCCGGTTTTTTTTTGTTTTACCAGCAATTGAGATTTGAGTTGATTTTATAGGCATAAACGTAACGTAAGAACCGTGCGTGCCTGGTCTTGTCTCGGACAGAGGCGAGAGATGGTTTCATGCAGACTGGGACGCCTAAAATGCTCTGTTGTAAACATGGCGGTTCAGGAGTGAAGTTGTCTCTCTGGCCTTTCTGTGGACGAATTCCAGGACCTACTGACACAATCTGGGCAACTTTTGAAAGCTAAAACCTTCAATCGATGCGTTATTTTGCTGGTAGGACTGGGTGGCCCGACACTTATGAAAAAAACTATGAAATGAGAATCGGGAGTCTTTCCTTGTCATGGAATGGCAGAATTACCCAGAATTCTTTTTGGGCATGAGCGAGGCAACATAAGAAGCACGAGACTGGCCCTCATCGAATGGCTCAAGCGCGGCCAGAGGAAATGATTTCTAGCCAGCTACTCAAGAGTAGGCCTGGTGTGTGCTGTTAACTTAGATTTTGGATTTCTGAACAAGTTTTTATCATAGAAAATTCGCGACAAAGTTGTGCTTTCATTTCGCTATAATTCTCGTGTCAAAGAAACGGTATAATAATGTAAATAAGAGAATAAAGATATTTATATTTGCAGATTACCTGTCCTCTTACTACGAAAGTCAAGCTCTACATCTCTATGCAATAAGCGCATTCAAAATTTCCTCGTATTACTTGATAAAAGTATGTTTTTTTTTGTTTTGTTTTTTTTGCTTTTTTTTTTTTTTGAAAAAGGGTTTTTCTGTTTATATGAAAAATACGTTTTCTCTGCCGTCCCCTTCTTATGCATGATCTTCGCGGAAATTACATTCTGTTCCTCAATAAACCTGGAACAGCCAGTTATGGTCTTAGTTCTCTTTTTTCTTACGTATCAGCTAAGTTGCGGAATGCGCTACCTGATTTTATCCGTACCTATGAGTTTACTGGTTTTAAAAGAGAATCCAGGGCCGCATTTTGTACAGCGGCTTTTCTTTTTAATGAATATAACTTTAAATATTATGCATTTAGTAGGTATCTGTATATGCTATATATTTTAGATGTAAATGTAATGTCTCGAAGATATTAGCTCCTGTAGTTATTCGGAAAAAGCTTATGACTGTATGTATGTTACCTTTATCAGGGCGCATGCGCACACTTTGTAATCTGCGACTCCAGTGCTTACCATATGACACATAAATGACTTTTCTCTTGAATATATAAGCCATCTAATTGTTACGCTATATTGACAAGGGCGGTTTGGAGCTGTGAGTAGGCGTGGGATTTGTCACATATGGTTTAGGGGCCGACATATCCCTCCCTCAATGCCGTACCGGGAGGCAAGGTCGGTAGCAGAAAGCAGCGAAGGGCCAACTGCTCCAAAAGCGATCGCACGGGCCGAAATCCCGGGATGACTCGTTTGGTACGACGCTCCAGCGCCGGTGTCTGGAGGTACTGCGTTTTTTCTCTCTTGTTCAAACATTCCGTCACGCGTGCGCAAATGTTCTGCTCTTCGATACTTAGCCTACCAAAAAAAATTAACATGCCGGTTTTTTTTTTTGTTTACCAGCATTGAGATTTGAGTTGATTTTATAGGCATAAACGTAACGTAAGAACCGTGCGTGCCTGGTCTTGTCTCGGACAGAGGCGAGAGATGGTTTCATGCAGACTGGGACGCCTAAAATGCTCTGTTGTAAACATGGCGGTTCAGGAGTGAAGTTGTCTCTCTGGCCTTTCTGTGGACGAATTCCAGGACCTACTGACACAATCTGGGCAACTTTTGAAAGCTAAAACCTTCAATCGATGCGTTATTTTGCTGGTAGGAGTGGGTGGCCCGACACTTATGAAAAAAACTATGAAATGAGAATCGGGAGTCTTTCCTTGTCATGGAATGGCAGAATTACCCAGAATTCTTTTTGGGCATGAGCGAGGCAACATAAGAAGCACGAGACTGGCCCTCATCGAATGGCTCAAGCGCGGCCAGAGGAAATGATTTCTAGCCAGCTACTCAAGAGTAGGCCTGGTGTGTGCTGTTAACTTAGATTTTGGATTTCTGAACAAGTTTTTGACGTTTTTATCATAGAAAATTCGCGACAAAGTTGTGCTTTCATTTCGCTATAATTCTCGTGTCAAAGAAACGGTATAATAATGTAAATAAGAGAATAAAGATATTTATATTTGCAGATTACCTGTCCTCTTACTACGAAAGTCAAGCTCTACATCTCTATGCAATAAGCGCATTCAAAATTTCCTCGTATTACTTGATAAAAGTATGTTTTTTTTTGTTTTGTTTTTTTTGCTTTTTTTTTTTTGGAAAAAGGGTTTTTCTGTTTATATGAAAAATACGTTTTCTCTGCCGTCCCCTTCTTATGCATGATCTTCGCGGAAATTACATTCTGTTCCTCAATAAACCTGGAACAGCCAGTTATGGTCTTAGTTCTCTTTTTTCTTACGTATCAGCTAAGTTGCGGAATGCGCTACCTGATTTTATCCGTACCTATGAGTTTACTGGTTTTAAAAGAGAATCCAGGGCCGCATTTTGTACAGCGGCTTTTCTTTTTAATGAATATAACTTTAAATATTATGCATTTAGTAGGTATCTGTATATGCTATATATTTTAGATGTAAATGTAATGTCTCGAAGATATTAGCTCCTGTAGTTATTCGGAAAAAGCTTATGACTGTATGTATGTTACCTTTATCAGGGCGCATGCGCACACTTTGTAATCTGCGACTCCAGTGCTTACCATATGACACATAAATGACTTTTCTCTTGAATATATAAGCCATCTAATTGTTACGCTATATTGACAAGGGCGGTTTGGAGCTGTGAGTAGGCGTGGGATTTGTCACATATGGTTTAGGGGCCGACATATCCCTCCCTCAATGCCGTACCGGGAGGCAAGGTCGGTAGCAGAAAGCAGCGAAGGGCCAACTGCGTCCAAAAAGCGATCGCACGGGCCGAAATCCCGGGATGACTCGTTTGGTACGACGCTCCAGCGCCGGTGTCTGGAGGTACTGCGTTTTCTCTCTTGTTCAAACATTCCGTCAGCGCGTGCGCAAATGTTCTGGCTCTTCGATACTTAGCCTACCAAAAAAAAATTACATGCCGGTTTTTTTTTTGTTTTACCAGCAATTGAGATTTGAGTTGATTTTATAGGCATAAACGTAACGTAAGAACCGTGCGTGCCTGGTCTTGTCTCGGACAGAGGCGAGAGATGGTTTCATGCAGACTGGGACGCCTAAAATGCTCTGTTGTAAACATGGCGGTTCAGGAGTGAAGTTGTCTCTCTGGCCTTTCTGTGGACGAATTCCAGGACCTACTGACACAATCTGGGCAACTTTTGAAAGCTAAAACCTTCAATCGATGCGTTATTTTGCTGGTAGGACTGGGTGGCCCGACACTTATGAAAAAAACTATGAAATGAGAATCGGGAGTCTTTCCTTGTCATGGAATGGCAGAATTACCCAGAATTCTTTTTGGGCATGAGCGAGGCAACATAAGAAGCACGAGACTGGCCCTCATCGAATGGCTCAAGCGCGGCCAGAGGAAATGATTTCTAGCCAGCTACTCAAGAGTAGGCCTGGTGTGTGCTGTTAACTTAGATTTTGGATTTCTGAACAAGTTTTTATCATAGAAAATACGCGACAAAGTTGTGCTTTCATTTCGCTATAATTCTCGTGTCAAAGAAACGGTATAATAATGTAAATAAGAGAATACAAGATATTTATATTTGCAGATTACCTGTTCTCTTACTACGAAAGTCAGGCTCTACATCTCTATGCAATAAGCGCATTCAAAATTTCCTCGTATTACTTGATTAAAAGTATGTTTTTTTTTGTTTTGGTTTTTTTGCTTTTTTTTTTTTTGGGAAAAAGGGTTTTTCTGCTTATATGAAAAATACGTTTTCTCTGCCGTCCCCTTCTTATAGCATGATCTTCGCGGGGAAAGGAAATTACATTCTGTTCCTCAATAAACATGGAACCAGCAGTTATGGTCTTAGTTCTCTTTTTTCTTACGTATCAGCTAAGTTGCGGAATGCGCTACCTGATTTTATCCTTAAATATGAGTTTACTGGTTTTAAAAGAGAATCCAGGCCGCATTTTGTACAGCGGCTTTTCTTTTTAATGAATAAACTTTCTTTAAATATTATGTATTTAGTAGGTATCTGTATATGCTATATATTTTAGATGCAAATGTAATGTCTCGAAGATATTAGCTCCTGTAGTTATTCGGAAAAAGCTTATGACTGTATGTATGTTACCTTTATCAGGGCGCATGCGACCACACTTTGTAATCTGCGAATCCAGTGCTTACCATATGACAGATAAATGGACTTTTCTCTTGAATATCTCAGCCATCTACTTGTTACGCTATATTGACAAGGGCGGTTTGGAGCTGTGAGTAGGCGTGGGATTTGTCACATATGGTTTAGGGGGCCGACATATCTCATCCTCAAATGCCGTACCGGGAGGCAAGGTCGGTAGCAGAAAGCATCGAAGGGCCAACTGAGTCCAAAAGCGATCGCACGGCGACGAAATCCCGGGATGACTCGTTTGGTACGACGCTCCAGCGCCGGTGTACTGGAGGGTACTGCGTTTTTCTCTCTTGTTCAAACATTCCGTCGGCGCATGCGCAAGTGTTCTGGCTCTTCGATACCTGGCCTACAAAAACAAATTAACATGCTGGTTTTTTATTTTATTTTTAAAACCAGCAATTGACATTTCAGTTGATTTGATAGGCATAAACGTAACGTAAGAACCGTGCGTGTCTGGTCTTTTCTCAGACAGGGGCGAGAGATGGTTTCATGCAGACTGGGACGCCTAATGCTCTGTTCTAAACATGGCGGTTCACGAGTGAAGTTGTCTCTCTGGCCTTTCTGTGGACGAATTCCAGGACCCACAGACACAATCTGGACAAGTTTTGAAAGCTAAAACCTTCAATCGATGCGGTATTTTCCTTGTAGGACTGGGTGGCTCGAAACGTATGAAAAAAAAATTAACTGAGAATCGGGAGTCTTCCCTAGTCATGGAATGGCAGAATTACCCAGAATTCTTTTTGGGCATGAGCGTGGCAACTTAAGAAGCACGAGACTGGCCCTCATCGAATGGCTGAAGCGCGGCCAGAGGAAATGATTTCTAGCCAGATACTCAGGAGTAGGCCTGGTGTGTGCTGTTAACGTAGATTTTGGGTTTCTGAACAAGTTTTTATCATAGAAAATTCGCGACAAAGTTGTGCTTTCATTTCGCTGTAATTCTCGTGTCAAAGAAACGGTACAATAATGTAAATAAGAGAATAACGATATTTATATTTGCAGATTACCTGTCCTCTTACTACGAAAGTGAAGCTCGACATCTCTATGCAATAAGCGCTTTCAAACTTTCCTCGTATTACTTGATAATAGTATGTTTTTTTTTGTTTTGTTTTTTTTGCTTTTTTTTTTTTTTGGAAAAAGGGTTTTTCTGCTTATATGAAAAATACGTTTTCTCTCCCGTCCCCTTCTTATGCATGATCTTCGCGGAAATTACATTCTGTTCCTCAATAAACCTGGAACAACCAGTTATGGTCTTAGTTCTCTTTTGCTTACGTATCAGCTAAGTTGCGGAATGCGCTACCTGATTTTATCCGTACCTATGAGTTTACTGGTTTTAAAAGAGAATCCAGGGCCGCATTTTGTACAGCGGCTTTTCTTTTTAATGAATATATCTTTAAATATTATGTATTTAGTAGGTATCTGTATATGCTATGTATTTTAGCTGTAAATGTAATGTCTCGAAGATATTAGCTCCTGTAGTTATTCGGAAAAAGCTTATGACTGTATGTATGTTACCTTTAGGAGGGCGCATGCGCACACTTTGTAATCTGCGACTCCAGTGCTTACCATATGACAGATAAATGACTTTTCTCTTGAATATATAAGCCATCTAATTCTTACGCTATATTGACAAGGGCGGTTTGGAGCTGTGAGTAGGCGTGGGATTTGTCACATATGGTTTAGGGGCCGACATATCTCTCCCTCAATGCCGTACCGGGAGGCAAGGTCGGTAGCAGAAAGCAGCGAAGGGCCAACTGCGTCCAAAAGCGATCGCACGGGCCGAAATCCCGGGATGACTCGTTTGGTACGACGCTCCAGCGCCGGTGTCTGGAGGTACTGCGTTTTTCTCTCTTGTTCAAACATTCCGTCAGCGCATGCGCAAATGTTCTGGCTCTTCGATACCTAGCCTACCAAAAAAATTAACATGCTGTTTGTTTTTTTGTTATTTTTTTTACCAGCAATTGACATTTCAGTTGATTTTATAGGCATAAACGTAACGTAAGAACCGTGCGTGTCTGGTCTTGTCTCAGACAGAGGCGAGAGATGGTTTCATGCAGACTGGGACGCCTAAAATGCTCTGTTGTAAACATGGCGGTTCACGAGTGAAGTTGTCTCTCTGGCCTTTCTGTGGACGAATTCCAGGACCTACTGACACAATCTGGGCAAGTTTTGAAAGCTAAAACCTTCAATCGATGCGTTATTTTGCTGGTAGGACTGGGTGGCCCGACACTTATGAAAAAAACTATGAAATGAGAATCGGGAGTCTTCCCTTGTCATGGAATGGCAGAATTACCCAGAATTCTTTTTGGGCATGAGCGAGGCAACTTAAGAAGCACGAGACTGGCCCTCATCGAATGGCTGAAGCGCGGCCAGAGGAAATGATTTCTAGCCAGATACTCAGGAGTAGGCCTGGTGTGTGCTGTTAACGTAGATTTTGGATTTCTGAACAAGTTTTTATCATAGAAAATTCGCGACAAAGTTGTGCTTTCATTTCGCTGTAATTCTCGTGTCAAAGAAACGGTATAATAATGTAAATAAGAGAATAACGATATTTATATTTGCAGATTACCTGTCCTCTTACTACGAAAGTCAAGCCGTACATCTCTATGCAATAAGCGCATTCAAAATTTCCTCGTATTACTTGATAAAAGTATGTTTTTTTTTTTGTTTTGTTTTTTTTGCTTTTTTTTTTTTTTGGAAAAAGGGTTTTTCTGCTTATATGAAAAATACGTTTTCTCTCCCGTCCCCTGCTTATGCATGATCTTCGCGGAAATTACATTCTGTTCCTCAATAAACCTGGAACAGCCAGTTATGGTCTTAGTTCTCTTTTTTCTTACGTATCAGCTAAGTTGTGGAATGCGCTACCTGATTTTATCCGTACCTATGAGTTTACTGGTTTTAAAAGAGAATCCAGGGCCGCATTTTGTACAGCGGCTTTTCTTTTTAATGAATATAACTTTAAATATTATGTATTTAGTAGGTATCTGTATATGCTATGTATTTTAGCTGTAAATGTAATGTCTCGAAGATATTAGCTCCTGTAGTTATTCGGAAAAAGCTTATGACTGTATGTATGTTACCTTTATCAGGGCGCATGCGCACACTTTGTAATCTGCGACTCCAGTGCTTACCATATGACAGATAAATGACTTTTCTCTTGAATATATAAGCCATCTAATTCTTACGCTATATTGACAAGGGCGGTTTGGAGCTGTGAGTAGGCGTGGGATTTGTCACATATGGTTTAGGGGCCGACATATCTCTCCCTCAATGCCGTACCGGGAGGCAAGGTCGGTAGCAGAAAGCAGCGAAGGGCCAACTGCGTCCAAAAGCGATCGCACGGGCCGAAATCCCGGGATGACTCGTTTGGTACGACGCTCCAGCGCCGGTGTCTGGAGGTACTGCGTTTTTCTCTCTTGTTCAAACATTCCGTCAGCGCATGCGCAAATGTTCTGGCTCTTCGATACCTAGCCTACCAAAAAAAATTAACATGCTGGTTTTTTTTTTTTTTTTTTCTTACCAGCAATTGACATTTCAGTTGATTTTATAGGCATAAACGTAACGTAAGAACCGTGCGTGTCTGGTCTTGTCTCAGACAGAGGCGAGAGATGGTTTCATGCAGACTGGGACGCCTAAAATGCTCTGTTGTAAACATGGCGGTTCACGAGTGAAGTTGTCTCTCTGGCCTTTCTGTGGACGAATTCCAGGACCTACTGACACAATCTGGGCAAGTTTTGAAAGCTAAAACCTTCAATCGATGCGTTATTTTGCTGGTAGGACTGGGTGGCCCGACACTTATGAAAAAAACTATGAAATGAGAATCGGGAGTCTTCCCTTGTCATGGAATGGCAGAATTACCCAGAATTCTTTTTGGGCATGAGCGAGGCAACTTAAGAAGCACGAGACTGGCCCTCATCGAATGGCTGAAGCGCGGCCAGAGGAAATGATTTCTAGCCAGATACTCAAGAGTAGGCCTGGTGTGTGCTGTTAACTTAGATATTGGAGTTCTGAACAAGTTTTTATCATAGAAAATTCGCGACAAAGTTGTGCTTTCATTTCGCTGTAATTCTCGTGTCAAAGAAACGGTATAATAATGTAAATAAGAGAATAACGATATTTATATTTGCAGATTACCTGTCCTCTTACTACGAAAGTCAAGCTCTACATCTCTATGCAATAAGCGCATTCAAAATTTCCTCGTATTACTTGATAAAAGTATGTTTTTTTTGTTTTGTTTTTTTTTTTTTTTTTTTTTTTTGGAAAAAGGGTTTTTCTGCTTATATGAAAAATACGTTTTCTCTCCCGTCCCCTTCTTATGCATGATCTTCGCGGAAATTACATTCTGTTCCTCAATAAACCTGGAACAACCAGTTATGGTCTTAGTTCTCTTTTTTCTTACGTATCAGCTAAGTTGCGGAATGCGCTACCTGATTTTATCCGTACCTATGAGTTTACTGGTTTTAAAAGAGAATCCAGGGCCGCATTTTGTACAGCGGCTTTTCTTTTTAATGAATATATCTTTAAATATTATGTATTTAGTAGGTATCTGTATATGCTATGTATTTTAGCTGTAAATGTAATGTCTCGAATACATTATCTCCTGTAGTTATTCGGAAAAATCTTATGACTGTATGTATGTTACCTTTATCATGGCGCATGCGCACACTTTGTAATCTGCGACTCCAGTGCTTACCATATGACAGATAAATGACTTTTCTCTTGAATATATAAGCCATCTAATTCTTACGCTATATTGACAAGGGCGGTTTGGAGCTGTGAGTAGGCGTGGGATTTGTCACATATGGTTTAGGGGCCGACATATCTCTCCCTCAATGCCGTACCGGGAGGCAAGGTCGGTAGCAGAAAGCAGCGAAGGGCCAACTGCGTCCAAAAGCGATCGCACGGGCCGAAATCCCGGGATGACTCGTTTGGTACGACGCTCCAGCGCCGGTGTCTGGAGGTACTGCGTTTTTCTCTCTTGTTCAAACATTCCGTCAGCGCATGCGCAAATGTTCTGGCTCTTCGATACCTAGCCTACCAAAAAAATTAACATGCTGGTTTTTTATTTTATTTTTAAAACCAGCAATTGACATTTCAGTTGATTTGATAGGCATAAACGTAACGTAAGAACCGTGCGTGTCTGGTCTTGTCTCAGACAGAGGCGAGAGATGGTTTCATGCAGACTGGGACGCCTAAAATGCTCTGTTGTAAACATGGCGGTTCACGAGTGAAGTTGTCTCTCTGGCCTTTCTGTGGACGAATTCCAGGACCTACTGACACAATCTGGGCAAGTTTTGAAAGCTAAAACCTTCAATCGATGCGTTATTTTGCTGGTAGGACTGGGTGGCCCGACACTTATGAAAAAAACTATGAAATGAGAATCGGGAGTCTTCCCTTGTCATGGAATGGCAGAATTACCCAGAATTCTTTTTGGGCATGAGCGAGGCAACTTAAGAAGCACGAGACTGGCCCTCATCGAATGGCTGAAGCGCGGCCAGAGGAAATGATTTCTAGCCAGATACTCAGGAGTAGGCCTGGTGTGTGCTGTTAACGTAGATTTTGGATTTCTGAACAAGTTTTTATCATAGAAAATTCGCGACAAAGTTGTGCTTTCATTTCGCTGTAATTCTCGTGTCAAAGAAACGGTATAATAATGTAAATAAGAGAATAACGATATTTATATTTGCAGATTACCTGTCCTCTTACTACGAAAGTCAAGCTCTACATCTCTATGCAATAAGCGCATTCAAAATTTCCTCGTATTACTTGATAAAAGTATGTTTTTTTTTGTTTTGTTTTTTTTGCTTTTTTTTTTTTTGGAAAAAGGGTTTTTCTGTTTATATGAAAAATACGTTTTCTCTCCCGTCCCCTTCTTATGCATGATCTTCGCGGAAATTACATTCTGTTCCTCAATAAACCTGGAACAACCAGTTATGGTCTTAGTTCTCTTTTTTCTTACGTATCAGCTAAGTTGCGGAATGCGCTACCTGATTTTATCCGTACCTATGAGTTTACTGGTTTTAAAAGAGAATCCAGGGCCGCATTTTGTACAGCGGCTTTTCTTTTTAATGAATATAACTTTAAATATTATGCATTTAGTAGGTATCTGTATATGCTATATATTTTAGTTGTAAATGTAATGTCTCGAAGATATTAGCTCCTGTAGTTATTCGGAAAAAGCTTATGACTGTATGTATGTTACCTTTATCAGGGCGCATGCGCACACTTTGTAATCTGCGACTCCAGTGCTTACCATATGACAGATAAATGACTTTTCTCTTGAATATATAAGCCATCTAATTCTTACGCTATATTGACAAGGGCGGTTTGGAGCTGTGAGTAGGCGTGGGATTTGTCACATATGGTTTAGGGGCCGACATATCTCTCCCTCAATGCCGTACCGGGAGGCAAGGTCGGTAGCAGAAAGCAGCGAAGGGCCAACTGCGTCCAAAAGCGATCGCACGGGCCGAAATCCCGGGATGACTCGTTTGGTACGACGCTCCAGCGCCGGTGTCTGGAGGTACTGCGTTTTTCTCTCTTGTTCAAACATTCCGTCAGCGCATGCGCAAATGTTCTGGCTCTTCGATACCTGGCCTACAAAAACAAATTAACATGCTGGTTTTTTATTTTATTTTTAAAACCAGCAATTGACATTTCAGTTGATTTGATAGGCATAAACGTAACGTAAGAACCGTGCGTGTCTGGTCTTTTCTCAGACAGGGGCGAGAGATGGTTTCATGCAGACTGGGACGCCTAATGCTCTGTTCTAAACATGGCGGTTCACGAGTGAAGTTGTCTCTCTGGCCTTTCTGTGGACGAATTCCAGGACCCACAGACACAATCTGGACAAGTTTTGAAAGCTAAAACCTTCAATCGATGCGGTATTTTCCTTGTAGGACTGGGTGGCCCGACACTTATGAAAAAAACTATGAAATGAGAATCGGGAGTCTTCCTTGTCATGGAATGGCAGAATTACCCAGAATTCTTTTTGGGCATGAGCGAGGCAACTTAAGAAGCACGAGACTGGCCCTCATCGAATGGCTGAAGCGCGGCCAGAGGAAATGATTTCTAGCCAGATACTCAGAGTAGGCCTGGTGTGTGCTGTTAACTTAGATTTTGGATTTCTGAACAAGTTTTTATCATAGAAAATTCGCGACAAAGTTGTGCTTTCATTTCGCTGTAATTCTCGTGTCAAAGAAACGGTACAATAATGTAAATAAGAGAATAACGATATTTATATTTGCAGATTACCTGTCCTCTTACTACGAAAGTCAAGCTCTACATCTCTATGCAATAAGCGCATTCAAAATTTCCTCGTATTACTTGATAAAAGTATGTTTTTTTTTGTTTTGTTTTTTTTGCTTTTTTTTTTTTTGGAAAAAGGGTTTTTCTGTTTATATGAAAAATACGTTTTCTCTGCCGTCCCCTTCTTATGCATGATCTTCGCGGAAATTACATTCTGTTCCTCAATAAACCTGGAACAGCCAGTTATGGTCTTAGTTCTCTTTTTTCTTACGTATCAGCTAAGTTGCGGAATGCGCTACCTGATTTTATCCGTACCTATGAGTTTACTGGTTTTAAAAGAGAATCCAGGGCCGCATTTTGTACAGCGGCTTTTCTTTTTAATGAATATATCTTTAAATATTATGTATTTAGTAGGTATCTGTATATGCTATGTATTTTAGCTGTAAATGTAATGTCTCGAAGATATTAGCTCCTGTAGTTATTCGGAAAAAGCTTATGACTGTATGTATGTTACCTTTAGGGCGCATGCGCACACTTTGTAATCTGCGACTCCAGTGCTTACCATATGACAGATAAATGACTTTTCTCTTGAATATATAAGCCATCTAATTCTTACGCTATATTGACAAGGGCGGTTTGGAGCTGTGAGTAGGCGTGGGATTTGTCACATATGGTTTAGGGGCCGACATATCTCTCCCTCAATGCCGTACCGGGAGGCAAGGTCGGTAGCAGAAAGCAGCGAAGGGCCAACTGCGTCCAAAAGCGATCGCACGGGCCGAAATCCCGGGATGACTCGTTTGGTACGACGCTCCAGCGCCGGTGTCTGGAGGTACTGCGTTTTTCTCTCTTGTTCAAACATTCCGTCAGCGCATGCGCAAATGTTCTGGCTCTTCGATACCTAGCCTACCAAAAAAAATTAACATGCTGGTTTTTTATTTTATTTTTAAAACCAGCAATTGACATTTCAGTTGATTTGATAGGCATAAACGTAACGTAAGAACCGTGCGTGTCTGGTCTTTTCTCAGACAGAGGCGAGAGATGGTTTCATGCAGACTGGGACGCCTAAAATGCTCTGTTGTAAACATGGCGGTTCACGAGTGAAGTTGTCTCTCTGGCCTTTCTGTGGACGAATTCCAGGACCTACTGACACAATCTGGGCAAGTTTTGAAAGCTAAAACCTTCAATCGATGCGTTATTTTGCTGGTAGGACTGGGTGGCCCGACACTTATGAAAAAAACTATGAAATGAGAATCGGGAGTCTTCCCTTGTCATGGAATGGCAGAATTACCCAGAATTCTTTTTGGGCATGAGCGAGGCAACTTAAGAAGCACGAGACTGGCCCTCATCGAATGGCTGAAGCGCGGCCAGAGGAAATGATTTCTAGCCAGATACTCAGGAGTAGGCCTGGTGTGTGCTGTTAACTTAGATTTTGGATTTCTGAACAAGTTTTTATCATAGAAAATTCGCGACAAAGTTGTGCTTTCATTTCGCTGTAATTCTCGTGTCAAAGAAACGGTATAATAATGTAAATAAGAGAATAACGATATTTATATTTGCAGATTACCTGTCCTCTTACTACGAAAGTCAAGCTCTACATCTCTATGCAATAAGCGCATTCAAAATTTCCTCGTATTACTTGATAAAAGTATGTTTTTTTTTGTTTTGTTTTTTTTGCTTTTTTTTTTTTTGGAAAAAGGGTTTTTCTGTTTATATGAAAAATACGTTTTCTCTGCCGTCCCCTTCTTATGCATGATCTTCGCGGAAATTACATTCTGTTCCTCAATAAACCTGGAACAGCCAGTTATGGTCTTAGTTCTCTTTTTTCTTACGTATCAGCTAAGTTGCGGAATGCGCTACCTGATTTTATCCGTACCTATGAGTTTACTGGTTTTAAAAGAGAATCCAGGGCCGCATTTTGTACAGCGGCTTTTCTTTTTAATGAATATAACTTTAAATATTATGCATTTAGTAGGTATCTGTATATGCTATGTATTTTAGCTGTAAATGTAATGTCTCGAAGATATTAGCTCCTGTAGTTATTCGGAAAAAGCTTATGACTGTATGTATGTTACCTTTATCAGGGCGCATGCGCACACTTTGTAATCTGCGACTCCAGTGCTTACCATATGACAGATAAATGACTTTTCTCTTGAATATATAAGCCATCTAATTCTTACGCTATATTGACAAGGGCGGTTTGGAGCTGTGAGTAGGCGTGGGATTTGTCACATATGGTTTAGGGGCCGACATATCTCTCCCTCAATGCCGTACCGGGAGGCAAGGTCGGTAGCAGAAAGCAGCGAAGGGCCAACTGCGTCCAAAAGCGATCGCACGGGCCGAAATCCCGGGATGACTCGTTTGGTACGACGCTCCAGCGCCGGTGTCTGGAGGTACTGCGTTTTTCTCTCTTGTTCAAACATTCCGTCAGCGCATGCGCAAATGTTCTGGCTCTTCGATACCTAGCCTACCAAAAAAATTAACATGCTGTTTTTTTTTTTACCAGCAATTGATATTTCATTTGATTTTATGGGCATAAACGGAACGTAAGAACCGTGCGTGTCTGGTCTTGTCTCAGACAGAGGCGAGAGATGGTTTCATGCAGACTGGGACGCCTAAAATGCTCTGTTGTAAACATGGCGGTTCACGAGTGAAGTTGTCTCTCTGGCCTTTCTGTGGACGAATTCCAGGACCTACTGACACAATCTGGGCAAGTTTTGAAAGCTAAAACCTTCAATCGATGCGTTATTTTGCTGGTAGGACTGGGTGGCCCGACACTTATGAAAAAAACTATGAAATGAGAATCGGGAGTCTTCCTTGTCATGGAATGGCAGAATTACCCAGAATTCTTTTTGGGCATGAGCGAGGCAACTTAAGAAGCACGAGACTGGCCCTCATCGAATGGCTGAAGCGCGGCCAGAGGAAATGATTTCTAGCCAGATACTCAGAGTAGGCCTGGTGTGTGCTGTTAACGTAGATTTTGGATTTCTGAACAAGTTTTTATCATAGAAAATTCGCGACAAAGTTGTGCTTTCATTTCGCTGTAATTCTCGTGTCAAAGAAACGGTATAATAATGTAAATAAGAGAATAAAGATATTTATATTTGCAGATTACCTGTCCTCTTACTACGAAAGTCAAGCTCTACATCTCTATGCAATAAGCGCATTCAAAATTTCCTCGTATTACTTGATAAAAGTATGTTTTTTTTTGTTTTGTTTGTTTTTTTTTTTTGAAGAAAGAGTTTTTCTGCTTATATGAAAAATACGTTTTCTCCTCCGTCCCCTTCTTATGCATGATCTTCGCGGAAATTACATTCTGTTCCTCAATAAACCTGGAACAACCAGTTATGGTCTTAGTTCTCTTTTTTCTTACGTATCAGCTAAGTTGCGGAATGCGCTACCTGATTTTATCCGTACCTATGAGTTTACTGGTTTTAAAAGAGAATCCAGGGCCGCATTTTGTACAGCGGCTTTTCTTTTTAATGAATATATCTTTAAATATTATGTATTTAGTAGGTATCTGTATATGCTATGTATTTTAGCTGTAAATGAAATGTCTCGAAGATATTAGCTCCTGTAGTTATTCGGAAAAAGCTTATGACTGTATGTATGTTACCTTTATCAGGGCGCATGCGCACACTTTGTAATCTGCGACTCCAGTGCTTACCATATGACAGATAAATGACTTTTCTCTTGAATATATAAGCCATCTAATTCTTACGCTATATTGACAAGGGCGGTTTGGAGCTGTGAGTAGGCGTGGGATTTGTCACATATGGTTTAGGGGCCGACATATCTCTCCCTCAATGCCGTACCGGGAGGCAAGGTCGGTAGCAGAAAGCAGCGAAGGGCCAACTGCGTCCAAAAGCGATCGCACGGGCCGAAATCCCGGGATGACTCGTTTGGTACGACGCTCCAGCGCCGGTGTCTGGAGGTACTGCGTTTTTCTCTCTTGTTCAAACATTCCGTCAGCGCATGCGCAAATGTTCTGGCTCTTCGATACTAGCCTACCAAAAAAATTAACATGCTGGTTTTTTATTTTATTTTTAAAACCAGCAATTGACATTTCAGTTGATTTTATAGGCATAAACGTAACGTAAGAACCGTGCGTGTCTGGTCTTTTCTCAGACAGAGGCGAGAGATGGTTTCATGCAGACTGGGACGCCTAAAATGCTCTGTTGTAAACATGGCGGTTCACGAGTGAAGTTGTCTCTCTGGCCTTTCTGTGGACGAATTCCAGGACCTACTGACACAATCTGGGCAAGTTTTGAAAGCTAAAACCTTCAATCGATGCGTTATTTTGCTGGTAGGACTGGGTGGCCCGACACTTATGAAAAAAACTATGAAATGAGAATCGGGAGTCTTCCCTTGTCATGGAATGGCAGAATTACCCAGAATTCTTTTTGGGCATGAGCGAGGCAACTTAAGAAGCACGAGACTGGCCCTCATCGAATGGCTGAAGCGCGGCCAGAGGAAATGATTTCTAGCCAGATACTCAGGAGTAGGCCTGGTGTGTGCTGTTAACTTAGATTTTGGATTTCTGAACAAGTTTTTATCATAGAAAATTCGCGACAAAGTTGTGCTTTCATTTCGCTGTAATTCTCGTGTCAAAGAAACGGTATAATAATGTAAATAAGAGAATAACGATATTTATATTTCCAGATTACCTGTCCTCTTACTACGAAAGTCAAGCCGTACATCTCTATGCAATAAGCGCATTCATAAAAATTTTTTGTTTTTTTTTGTTTCTTTGAAAAAATGGTTTTTCTGCTTATAAGAAAAATACGATTTGTCTCCCGTCCCCTTCTTATGCATGATCTTCGCGGAAATTACATTCTGTCCCTCAATAAACCTGGAACAACCAGGTATGGTCTTAGCTCTCTTTTTTCTTACGTATCAGGTAAGTTGCGAAATGCGCTACCTGATTTTATCTGTACCTATGAGTTTACTGGTTTTAAAAGAGAATCCAGGGCCGCATTTTGTACAGCGGCTTTTCTTTTTAATGAATATATCTTTAAATATTATGTATTTAGTAGGTATCTGTATATGCTATGTATTTTAGCTGTAAATGTAATGTCTCGAAGATATTAGCTCCTGTAGTTATTCGGAAAAAGCTTATGACTGTATGTATGTTACCTGTAGGAGCGCGCATGCGCACACTTTGTAATCTGCGACTCCAGTGCTTACCATATGACAGATAAATGACTTTTCTCTTGCATATATAAGCCATCTAACTCTTACGCTATATTGACAAGGGCGGGGTTGGAGCTGTGAGTAGGCGTGGGATTTGTCACATATGGTTTAGGGGCCGACATATCCCTCCCTCAATGCCGTACCGGGAGGCAAGGTCGGTAGCAGAAAGCAGCGAAGGGCCAACTGCGTCCAAAAGCGATCGCACGGGCCGAAATCCCGGGATGACTCGTTTGGTACGACGCTCCAGCGCCGGTGTCTGGAGGTACTGCGTTTTTCTCTCTTGTTCAAACATTCCGTCAGCGCGTGCGCAAATGTTCTGGCTCTTCGATACTTAGCCTACCAAAAAAAATTAACATGCCGGTTTTTTTTTTTGTTTTACCAGCAATTGAGATTTGAATTGATTTTATAGGCATAAACGTAACGTAAGAACCGCGCGTGCCTGGTCTTGTCTCGGACAGAGGCGAGAGATGGTTTCATGCAGACTGGGACGCCTAAAATGCTCTGTTGTAAACATGGCGGTTCAGGAGTGAAGTTGTCTCTCTGGCCTTTCTGTGGACGAATTCCCAGGACCTACTGACACAATCTGGGCAACTTTTGAAAGCTAAAACCTTCAATCGATGCGTTATTTTGCTGGTAGGACTGGGTGGCCCGACACTTATGAAAAAAAACTATGAAATGAGAATCGGGAGTCTTTCCTTGTCATGGAATGGCAGAATTACCCAGAATTCTTTTTGGGCATGAGCGAGGCAACATAAGAATCACGAGACTGGCCCTCATCGAATGGCTCAAGCGCGGCCAGAGGAAATGATTTCTAGCCAGCTACTCAAGAGTAGGCCTGGTGTGTGCTGTTAACTTAGATTTTGGATTTCTGAACAAGTTTTTGTTTTATCATAGAAAATTCGCGACAAAGTTGTGCTTTCATTTCGCTATAATTCTCGTGTCAAAGAAACGGTATAATAATGTAAATAAGAGAATAAAGATATTTATATTTGCAGATTACCTGTCCTCTTACTACGAAAGTCAAGCTCTACATCTCTATGCAATAAGCGCATTCAAAATTTCCTCGTATTACTTTATAAAAGTATTTTTTTTTTGTTTTGTTTTTTTTGCTTTTTTTTTTTTGGAAAAAGGGTTTTTCTGTTATATGAAAAATACGTTTTCTCTGCCGTCCCCTTCTTATGCATGATCTTCGCGGAAATTACATTCTGTTCCTCAATAAACCTGGAACAGCCAGTTATGGTCTTAGTTCTCTTTTTTCTTACGTATCAGCTAAGTTGCGGAATGCGCTACCTGATTTTATCCGTACCTATGAGTTTACTGGTTTTAAAAGAGAATCCAGGGCCGCATTTTGTACAGCGGCTTTTCTTTTTAATGAATATAACTTTAAATATTATGCATTTAGTAGGTATCTGTATATGCTATATATTTTAGATGTAAATGTAATGTCTCGAAGATATTAGCTCCTGTAGTTATTCGGAAAAAGCTTATGACTGTATGTATGTTACCTTTATCAGGGCGCATGCGCACACTTTGTAATCTGCGACTCCAGTGCTTACCATATGACACATAAATGACTTTTCTCTTGAATATATAAGCCATCTAATTGTTACGCTATATTGACAAGGGCGGTTTGGAGCTGTGAGTAGGCGTGGGATTTGTCACATATGGTTTAGGGGCCGACATATCCCTCCCTCAATGCCGTACCGGGAGGCAAGGTCGGTAGCAGAAAGCAGCGAAGGGCCAACTGCGTCCAAAAGCGATCGCACGGGCCGAAATCCCGGGATGACTCGTTTGGTACGACGCTCCAGCGCCGGTGTCTGGAGGTACTGCGTTTTTCTCTCTTGTTCAAACATTCCGTCAGCGCGTGCGCAAATGTTCTGGCTCTTCGATACTTAGCCTACCAAAAAAAATTAACATGCCGGTTTTTTTTTTTGTTTTACCAGCAATTGAGATTTGAATTGATTTTATAGGCATAAACGTAACGTAAGAACCGCGCGTGCCTGGTCTTGTCTCGGACAGAGGCGAGAGATGGTTTCATGCAGACTGGGACGCCTAAAATGCTCTGTTGTAAACATGGCGGTTCAGGAGTGAAGTTGTCTCTCTGGCCTTTCTGTGGACGAATTCCAGGACCTACTGACACAATCTGGGCAACTTTTGAAAGCTAAAACCTTCAATCGATGCGTTATTTTGCTGGTAGGACTGGGTGGCCCGACACTTATGAAAAAAACTATGAAATGAGAATCGGGAGTCTTTCCTTGTCATGGAATGGCAGAATTACCCAGAATTCTTTTTGGGCATGAGCGAGGCAACTTAAGAAGCACGAGACTGGCCCTCATCGAATGGCTCAAGCGCGGTCAGAGGAAATGATTTCTAGCCAGCTACTCAAGAGTAGGCCTGGTGTGTGCTGTTAACTTAGATTTTGGATTTCTGAACAAGTTTTTGACGTTTTTATCATAGAAAATTCGCGACAAAGTTGTGCTTTCATTTCGCTATAATTCTCGTGTCAAAGAAACGGTATAATAATGTAAATAAGAGAATAAAGATATTTATATTTGCAGATTACCTGTCCTCTTACTACGAAAGTCAAGCTCTACATCTCTATGCAATAAGCGCATTCAAAATTTCCTCGTATTACTTGATAAAAGTATGTTTTTTTTTGTTTTGTTTTTTTTGCTTTTTTTTTTTTGGAAAAAGGGTTTTTCTGCTTATATGAAAAATACGTTTTCTCTCCCGTCCCCTTCTTATGCATGATCTTCGCGGAAATTACATTCTGTTCCTCAATAAACCTGGAACAGCCAGTTATGGTCTTAGTTCTCTTTTTTCTTACGTATCAGCTAAGTTGCGGAATGCGCTACCTGATTTTATCCATACCTATGAGTTTACTGGTTTTAAAAGAGAATCCAGGGCCGCATTTTGTACAGCGGCTTTTCTTTTTAATGAATATAACTTTAAATATTATGCATTTAGTAGGTATCTGTATATGCTATATATTTTAGATGTAAATGTAATGTCTCGAAGATATTAGCTCCTCTAGTTATTCGGAAAAAGCTTATGACTGTATGTATGTTACCTTTATCAGGGCGCATGCGCACACTTTGTAATCTGCGACTCCAGTGCTTACCATATGACACATAAATGACTTTTCTCTTGAATATATAAGCCATCTAATTGTTACGCTATATTGACAAGGGCGGTTTGGAGCTGTGAGTAGGCGTGGGATTTGTCACATATGGTTTAGGGGCCGACATATCCCTCCCTCAATGCCGTACCGGGAGGCAAGGTCGGTAGCAGAAAGCAGCGAAGGGCCAACTGCGTCCAAAAGCGATCGCACGGGCCGAAATCCCGGGATGACTCGTTTGGTACGACGCTCCAGCGCCGGTGTCTGGAGGTACTGCGTTTTTCTCTCTTGTTCAAACATTCCGTCAGCGCGTGCGCAAATGTTCTGGCTCTTCGAATCTTAGCCTACCAAAAAAAATTAACATGCCGGTCTTTTTTTTTGTTTTACCAGCAATTGAGATTTGAGTTGATTTTATAGGCATAAACGTAACGTAAGAACCGTGCGTGCCTGGTCTTGTCTCGGACAGAGGCGAGAGATGGTTTCATGCAGACTGGGACGCCTAAAATGCTCTGTTGTAAACATGGCGGTTCAGGAGTGAAGTTGTCTCTCTGGCCTTTCTGTGGACGAATTCCAGGACCTACTGACACAATCTGGGCAACTTTTGAAAGCTAAAACCTTCAATCGATGCGTTATTTTGCTGGTAGGACTGGGTGGCCCGACACTTATGAAAAAAACTATGAAATGAGAATCGGGAGTCTTTCCTTGTCATGGAATGGCAGAATTACCCAGAATTCTTTTTGGGCATGAGCGAGGCAACTTAAGAAGCACGAGACTGGCCCTCATCGAATGGCTCAAGCGCGGTCAGAGGAAATGATTTCTAGCCAGCTACTCAAGAGTAGGCCTGGTGTGTGCTGTTAACTTAGATTTTGGATTTCTGAACAAGTTTTTGACGTTTTTATCATAGAAAATTCGCGACAAAGTTGTGCTTTCATTTCGCTATAATTCTCGTGTCAAAGAAACGGTATAATAATGTAAATAAGAGAATAAAGATATTTATATTTGCAGATTACCTGTCCTCTTACTACGAAAGTCAAGCTCTACATCTCTATGCAATAAGCGCATTCAAAATTTCCTCGTATTACTTGATAAAAGTATGTTTTTTTTTGTTTTGTTTTTTTTTTTTTTTTTTTTTTTTTGGAAAAAGGGTTTTTCTGCTTATATGAAAAATACGTTTTCTCTCCCGTCCCCTTCTTATGCATGATCTTCGCGGAAATTACATTCTGTTCCTCAATAAACCTGGAACAGCCAGTTATGGTCTTAGTTCTCTTTTTTCTTACGTATCAGCTAAGTTGCGGAATGCGCTACCTGATTTTATCCGTACCTATGAGTTTACTGGTTTTAAAAGAGAATCCAGGGCCGCATTTTGTACAGCGGCTTTTCTTTTTAATGAATATAACTTTAAATATTATGCATTTAGTAGGTATCTGTATATGCTATATATTTTAGCTGTAAATGTAATGTCTCGAAGATATTAGCTCCTGTAGTTATTCGGAAAAAGCTTATGACTGTATGTATGTTACCTTTATCAGGGCGCATGCGCACACTTTGTAATCTGCGACTCCAGTGCTTACCATATGACACATAAATGACTTTTGTCTTGAATATATAAGCCATCTAATTGTTACGCTATATTGACAAGGGCGGTTTGGAGCTGTGAGTAGGCGTGGGATTTGTCACATATGGTTTAGGGGCCGACATATCCCTCCCTCAATGCCGTACCGGGAGGCAAGGTCGGTAGCAGAAAGCATCGAAGGGCCAACTGCGTCCAAAAGCGATCGCACGGGCCGAAATCCCGGGATGACTCGTTTGGTACGACGCTCCAGCGCCGGTGTCTGGAGGTACTGCGTTTTTCTCTCTTGTTCAAACATTCCGTCAGCGCGTGCGCAAATGTTCTGGCTCTTCGATACTTAGCCTACCAAAAAAAATTAACATGCCGGTTTTTTTTTTTGTTTTACCAGCAATTGAGATTTGAGTTGATTTTATAGGCATAAACGTAACGTAAGAACCGTGCGTGCCTGGTCTTGTCTCGGACAGAGGCGAGAGATGGTTTCATGCAGACTGGGACGCCTAAAATGCTCTGTTGTAAACATGGCGGTTCAGGAGTGAAGTTGTCTCTCTGGCCTTTCTGTGGACGAATTCCAGGACCTACTGACACAATCTGGGCAACTTTTGAAAGCTAAAACCTTCAATCGATGCGTTATTTTGCTGGTAGGACTGGGTGGCCCGACACTTATGAAAAAAACTATGAAATGAGAATCGGGAGTCTTTCCTTGTCATGGAATGGCAGAATTACCCAGAATTCTTTTTGGGCATGAGCGAGGCAACTTAAGAAGCACGAGACTGGCCCTCATCGAATGGCTCAAGCGCGGTCAGAGGAAATGATTTCTAGCCAGCTACTCAAGAGTAGGCCTGGTGTGTGCTGTTAACTTAGATTTTGGATTTCTGAACAAGTTTTTGACGTTTTTATCATAGAAAATTCGCGACAAAGTTGTGCTTTCATTTCGCTATAATTCTCGTGTCAAAGAAACGGTATAATAATGTAAATAAGAGAATAAAGATATTTATATTTGCAGATTACCTGTCCTCTTACTACGAAAGTCAAGCTCTACATCTCTATGCAATAAGCGCATTCAAAATTTCCTCGTATTACTTGATAAAAGTATGTTTTTTTTTGTTTTGTTTTTTTTGCTTTTTTTTTTTTTGGGAAAAGGGGTTTTCTGTTTATATGAAAAATACGTTTTCTCTCCCGTCCCCTTCTTATGCATGATCTTCGCGGAAATTACATTCTGTTCCTCAATAAACCTGGAACAGCCAGTTATGGTCTTAGTTCTCTTTTTTCTTACGTATCAGCTAAGTTGCGGAATGCGCTACCTGATTTTATCCGTACCTATGAGTTTACTGGTTTTAAAAGAGAATCCAGGGCCGCATTTTGTACAGCGGCTTTTCTTTTTAATGAATATAACTTTAAATATTATGCATTTAGTAGGTATCTGTATATGCTATATATTTTAGCTGTAAATGTAATGTCTCGAAGATATTAGCTCCTGTAGTTATTCGGAAAAAGCTTATGACTGTATGTATGTTACCTTTATCAGGGCGCATGCGCACACTTTGTAATCTGCGACTCCAGTGCTTACCATATGACACATAAATGACTTTTGTCTTGAATATATAAGCCATCTAATTGTTACGCTATATTGACAAGGGCGGTTTGGAGCTGTGAGTAGGCGTGGGATTTGTCACATATGGTTTAGGGGCCGACATATCCCTCCCTCAATGCCGTACCGGGAGGCAAGGTCGGTAGCAGAAAGCATCGAAGGGCCAACTGCGTCCAAAAGCGATCGCACGGGCCGAAATCCCGGGATGACTCGTTTGGTACGACGCTCCAGCGCCGGTGTCTGGAGGTAATGCGTTTTTCTCTCTTGTTCAAACATTCCGTCAGCGCGTGCGCAAATGTTCTGGCTCTTCGATACTTAGCCTACCGAAAAAAATTAACATGCCGGTTTTTTTTTTGTTTTACCAGCAATTGAGATTTGAGTTGATTTTATAGGCATAAACGTAACGTAAGAACCGTGCGTGCCTGGTCTTGTCTCGGACAGAGGCGAGAGATGGTTTCATGCAGACTGGGACGCCTAAAATGCTCTGTTGTAAACATGGCGGTTCAGGAGTGAAGTTGTCTCTCTGGCCTTTCTGTGGACGAATTCCAGGACCTACTGACACAATCTGGGCAACTTTTGAAAGCTAAAACCTTCAATCGATGCGTTATTTTGCTGGTAGGACTGGGTGGCCCGACACTTATGAAAAAAACTATGAAATGAGAATCGGGAGTCTTCCCTTGTCATGGAATGGCAGAATTACCCAGAATTCTTTTTGGGCATGAGCGAGGCAACTTAAGAAGCACGAGACTGGCCCTCATCGAATGGCTCAAGCGCGGCCAGAGGAAATGATTTCTAGCCAGCTACTCAAGAGTAGGCCTGGTGTGTGCTGTTAACTTAGATTTTGGATTTCTGAACAAGTTTTTGACGTTTTTATCATAGAAAATTCGCGACAAAGTTGTGCTTTCATTTCGCTATAATTCTCGTGTCAAAGAAACGGTATAATAATGTAAATAAGAGAATAAAGATATTTATATTTGCAGATTACCTGTCCTCTTACTACGAAAGTCAAGCTCTACATCTCTATGCAATAAGCGCATTCAAAATTTCCTCGTATTACTTGATAAAAGTATGTTTTTTTTTGTTTTGTTTTTTTTGCTTTCTTTTTTTTTTGGAAAAAGGGCTTTTCTGCTTATATGAAAAATACGTTTTCTCTCCCGTCCCCTTCTTAGGCATGATCTTCGCGGAAATTACATTCTGTTCCTCAATAAACCTGGAACAGCCAGTTATGGTCTTAGTTCTCTTTTTTCTTACGTATCAGCTAAGTTGCGGAATGCGCTACCTGATTTTATCCGTACCTATGAGTTTACTGGTTTTAAAAGAGAATCCAGGGCCGCATTTTGTACAGCGGCTTTTCTTTTTAATGAATATAACTTTAAATATTATGCATTTAGTAGGTATCTGTATATGCTATATATTTTAGCTGTAAATGTAATTTCTCGAAGATATTAGCTCCTGTAGTTATTCGGGAAAAGATTATGACTGTATGTATGTTACCTTTATCAGGGCGCATGCGCACACTTTGTAATCTTCGACTCCAGTGCTTACCATATGACACATAAAATGACTTTTCTGTTGAATATATAAGCCATCTAATTGTTACGCTATATTGACAAGGGCGGTTTGGAGCTGTGAGTAGGCGTGGGATTTGTCACATATGGTTTAGGGGCCGACATATCCCTCCCTCAATGCCGTACCGGGAGGCAAGGTCGGTAGCAGAAAGCAGCGAAGGGCCAACTGCGTCCAAAAGCGATCGCACGGGCCGAAATCCCGGGATGACTCGTTTGGTACGACGCTCCAGCGTCGGTGTCTGGAGGTACTGCGTTTTTCTCTTTTGTTCAAACAATCCTTCAGTGCTTGCGTAAGTGTTTTGGCTCTGGGACCAAACAAAGATTCTGGCTGTTACAAGGAATTGACAGAGGTGAGAGATAGTTTCATGCAGACTTGGTCGCCTAAAATGCTTTGTTGTCACTTAAGCCATTACGGTTCACGAGTGAAGTTGTCTCTCTGACCTTTCTGTGGACGAATTCTAGGACATACCCATACAATTTGGGCAAGTTTTGAAAGCTATAAACTTCAATGGGTGCTGTATTTGCTGGTAGGAATGGGTGGACCGACATTTATAAAAAAATCAGTGAAATGAGAATCGGGGGCTTCGCTTGTCTGGCAATGGCAGAATTACCCAGAATCCTTTTTGAGCATGAACGGGGCAACTTGAAAAGCACGAGACCGGCCCTCATCAAATGGCTAAGGCGTGACCGGAGGAAAAAGTAGTGAGAAGAATATCTCTAGGCAGGTACTAAGGAGTAGCCTTGCTGTGTGCTGTTAACGTAGGACTTTTGTTTTCTGAACAAGTTTTTATTATGGAAAATTGGCGACAAAGTAGTGCTTTTTTTTCGCTGTTATTCTCGTGGAAAATTTTTTGTCAAGGAAACAGTATAATGTAAATAAGAGAATAATGAGATTTACAGTTTGCAAATTACCTATCATCTTTCCACTCAAAACTAGACATCTCTATGCAATAAGCACGTTCAAAATCTTCTCATGCGTGAGATTCGCGGAAATTACATTCTGTCCCTCGATAAACCTAAAACAACCAGTTATGGTCTTAGTTCTTTTTCTTACGTTTCAGCTAAGTTGCGGAATGCGCTGCCTGATTTTATCCGTACCACTGAGTTTACAATATATATATGTAAATATTATGTATTTAGTAGGTATCTGTATATGCCATGTATTTCTGTTGTGAATGTAATGTCTCCAAGACATTGGCTCTTGTAGTTATTCTGAAATTCGAGATAAAATAAAGTTTATGCGTGTATGTACGTTACCTTCAGCAAATCCGCAAAGATGAAAAATTTTTAGGGGATAAAAATATGCCTATATCTGCCGTTAAATATTAAAATACGTTTTAACAATGCTATGTTTGAGTGGTTTTGAATTATATTCTCGTTGGGTGCCCCTGTTGTATCGACCGTAAGCATCTCTGAAGCTTCCGGATTTGCTCATGGTTGCCCAAATCATCCGCTTGTGCTGAACCTTTCGCGCTCAGTTTACTGCAGCTTATATATCATGACCGCAACGAGGGAAACCTAAGCTGTGATGAGAAACGAATTCACATTTTTAGGATCATTTAGCTAGCAACATCATCAGTAAGCTGCCCACTCGAAGCCTATTGTTGATCCAGTCCTAACAACTCGGGAAGATGATGAGTTCAGCAAAAAGGGCAGGAACAATATTCGTTAAGTAGAGTGGAGTGGTGTGTTTGTGGGGAAAGGAGTAGTTTCGTTAACTTACACTTTGGACAAATAAAGAAGAGGACAGTTTTTGACAAAAATTCCCAATATGTGGCCTCTTCCACGAGGTTTCAAGAAATGAAACACTTCGCCTATCCGTTGCGAGTCTGGATGAAGTGTTCTAAAAGTTCGCAAAGCAGACGTGAATTGCTGAACGTTTCATCCAAGGTTTAAAATCTGGAAAACGTGACTTGTAAATCCGATGACAGCTTCATTTCATTGAAGGGTCAGGGTCTCAAAACAGATAAGGAAACATGCATTGTATACAGTCATTGTATGATATATCTTTAATGATAGAATTGAATAGTATATCCCGTTAAGTGATTTGTAAACACCTACGCTACCAAAGGAGACATCAGCCGGGTACTGCTACACATTTAATCACAAAGGCAGCGTTTTTAAATTCGGGTCGTAACTGACATTGATTTTCCGGCCACAATTAACCCAAGGTCAAGCTCTTTTCTTTAAAATGTCCCTTTTTCAGAATTTATATTAAGGTAAGTATCGATGAAAGAAACGGCGAAAACTGTCAGTACAATCTTCATGCCAGTATGCCCGCCTGTCACAGCGTTTTGTGTTCCCCCGTGTTATCTGTTCCCCCGAACACTGAGAACTAGTGCTGAGCGTTCCCCCTTCCCTCCCCATAGAACATTTCACTGCTACGTGTTCCCCTCAAAATTGCCGACTTGAGACTAAAGTAATCACGCCATAACGATAAATATGATAGCAGAATATCAATACAGCAAGTATCCTAAACATTTCTAAAAACTAACCTTAGCCCTAGACTTTTGTTTAGGCCTAATAGGCCTAACGTTAGCTTTTAAAGCATGTTTAGGATCCTTTCTGCATTAACAAAACAATGACCTGTAACCTGTAAAAAACACCAGGACTTAAATGTTCTATGGGGAGGGAAGGGGGAACACACAGCACTATTGCTCAGTGTTCGGGTTTTATGACGTTGAGCCAGACATACCATTGGTCAGCGGTACCATACCCCAATACCGAACGATTCGTACGTGGTGTGATGTTCAGAGGTTGTGGTCGAAGAAGGAAGATTTTCCTTTTAATTTAAGGGCTCTTTCGCCTTTCTTGAATCATGATGATGGAAGAACAGGATACCTACGGATTTGAGGAGACTCTGGTGAGATGGCCCTTTAACTCTGGAAATGTTTTCGACTCATATTGCGAACATTACTCAAAACATATCAAGCAAATGCAAATACTCTCCATGCGTTTGTACACGTAATCCGTGTGTGATTATCTGGATTATATATACTCTTGATAAAAGTGTTTTCGATTTAATTGCTTTGCTTTTTTTTACGTTAAAAGCATTTTTCACGTAATCCATTTGTCTCTCATTTTAGTTTAATCAAACCTTTTTGCCGGTGATCCTGGAAAAGAAAAATTAGGTGATCGATGAACGGAAAGGAACTTTATTTAAGCGTCTAGTCGTTCTAGCGCTGAAGCACTAATTGGGGACACTATAAACTCAAATTAACAGTTAACACAAATCAAGTCAAATGTTGGTTTTTGAGGAGAGGGGAAACCGGAGTACCCGGAGAAAACCTCTCGGTGCAGAGTAGAGAACCAACAAACTCAACCCACATGCATGTATAATTACGCAGAGGCTGGGAATCGAACCCGGGCCACATTGGTGGGAGGCGAGTGCTCTCAGCACTACGCCACCCTACGTGAGATGAGATGAGATGAGATAAAGCTAAGTACAAAGTAGATTAAATACCAGTGAGATTAGTGGCTTGGTACCAATAACAGCTAATAATAAAACGCTAAAATTAATTTAACACGTTTACTTGTGGCTACAGTTGCACATCGATCATTGAGAATCTGTCTTAATCTATTACACCACCGACTGTGGATTTATTAACAACTACTTAACAACTGAGAGTGAAGTCGTTACAGGAAAATCTCTAACAGAGGCCTTGCCATATTGACCGAGCAAGCTAGGCGGGGCTTTGAGATTTTGCTGTAATAACTGAATGGTCGAGGTTATTAAGTTTCTTATTACATGTATATGGCTAACACAACGGTTCTAAAAAAGGGAAAACTAATTTGCATAATCCATAATCAAGCGCTTAGCTGCTCTTAGCCAATCACAATGCATGTTATATCAGCCAAAAACTTTATTATGGCTAGTGTCTCAAAGTGTTTGTCAATTTGATATTAGGTGTTTTCTGTCATTAAAAGCATTTATTGGTTGCAAATGCTTTGCTGTTATTTGCAGAGAGTTTTCATTCAGTTCTCTAGTTGTACCTTTCTGCTTATCTTTTTAATTTGCTTTCAAGTAAATGCTTTTGAATCAATAGAATTCATGATAACAATAGACTTGATTAAAACAACAGTATCGGGTTCAAACTGCAGGTTATCAAGCTATAACTGTGGTTTCCTCAAGGAGATAAGGGAATATTTAATTTAATGTGTTTTAAATGTGACTAGTTGCTATTCTTTCTTCCTTCAAGATGTATGGCCGTTTTACAACCACAGAGCTGCAGAAGTATGCTAAAGAACAAGGAGCAAGGCTGCGCCGTGAGCAGCTACGACAGCGAGAGCAAGAGGAGCAAACAGATGATGAATTCAGAGTTTACAATGGCTCCTGTCTTGCTTCTCTTAAACGTAAGGAAATCTACAGAAAAATAATGCATCACAGGGCTAAAACTTGGAAGTTGTAGTTAACCAGGTTGCCTGTGGCGACTTCAAGACATACCAGGGTTACCAAAAATTGAGGTTGAATCACCCAATGTGCGACTACAGTACCAAAGAATTCAGCTTGATATATTGTAAAGTCTATAGTTGGAATAAAAATAAAAACAACAAATTGTTTATTTTGGCTACCTTTCAGTTCATTTCCTTAACTTAAACTTCACTGAATCTTGTGAACGGTTAGTTTTTACCTGGAAAACTCAAAGAGGAATTAATAATATTGTTTAGACAATCGATCCATAATGGGACATGATTTTGATTTTTCCGACTGCAGCCTCACCCAAAGTGCTTTGCTGTCAAAAATCCTTGAGACATTCAAGTTACAGAAATCCAGGACCACTTAAAATGTCCCAAACAACCATGAAATCAAAGAAAGTGGTCTGTCTTGCCACCAGGCATTGACAAGTAAAATTATCTGGCATTAAACGGGGTAAAATCTGTAAGTCTCACTCACAAAATCAAGTGTTGTTCATTGATGTGATGGAAAAACCGAATTATCAAGAGAAAAACATGTGAGAGAAATGTTGAGAAGCAACAAACTCATCCTCATTACAGTGTTGAGTCCAGGAATTGATACCAGGCAGCAATGGTGAAAAAGGGCGAGTTCTCGCACTGCTGCGCCAAACCTGCCTCTTTGCATGCATGGTTGGTATAGAGTCCTCTTATGGGAACACATGAGCCAATCCGGGATCGATCCCGGGGTGACATTGGTGGGAGGTGAGTGCCCTCACCACAGCACCAACTCTGCTCCCCAGTAAGTGCATGGATTACTTCAATGTTTCAAGGTTGGTATAATTAGCAGCATTATTCTCTCTTACTGAAAAGAAAGGTTTAAACATCTGATATCGTTTTAATCTCAGCAAATGCCAGGTGGATAACAAGAATAATAATAATAATAATTATTGCAAGTTATGATTACAGTGCATAACTTGTCTTTGCTTATCAGCTATATCAGTACATAAGCCCATCCGTGTTCAGGGCCACCTTGTTTTTTTATCGGTGGTGGTATATGTCAGTGACATGTTGGCCAATATACTGACCGAGATGTTGATGGGATCTGCTTTGTTGCTAGTACCCCAGGCTTTTACCAGTAAACATATATATTATTATTGTAATTTTGCAGGGGCTGGTGTTTGGTTACAACCCTGTTGGAGTCGTCTAGGAAGTGATTGGGTGTTCTTGTTGATTCTTGGAATAGTAATGGCACTGATTAGCTCTGTGTTGGACTTGGCAATTGCAAAATGCGAAACTGGTATGATGAAATAACTGTATATAATTATAGCGGAGCCCGGTGTGCCTGCGTGGAGCACCATAGTTAAAAAAATGTGGTAACCCATTGATGACCACCCCAATGTAAACACATAATCGCATTGAGTTCTCGTAATTTAAGGAGAAATATCATTAGCTTTTGTTTTCAGAAGTTTGTTTAAAGCATGTATAGGTAATTTGTTGGAGCAGATCTTGTTTGAAGTTTGTCCTTTCTTGGTTGCTGTATTTTGCCAATTCTTGTTCCAAGCCAAGCTGGCATGTTTCATTGAAATACATCAAAAAGTGAATTATCTCGTTCTCAGAGATAGAGTGGAATAAGTCTGTGATTTCTAATTTTAGCATGATTCCTATTCGCTGGCTTTTGACAGTTGACTCTGAAATGGCTTCTTTCCTTTTCCGTTCGCACGCTGAGCATTTGCTTTTTTTTTTTTTAAACTCATGCGATTCAAGAAAAATTAATTTGCTTAACTGGTGAATTCCACAGTAAAGTTCACTTGGAAAACCGATATCGCATTCTTCGCTTCGTGATTCATGTGATTTAGGTTTTTTGCATGAAATTTACCATTGGAAGCGAAGAGAATGATTTAATTAAGCAGTGGCCAGAAACACCAAAACGCAGACAATTTCAAAACCTTTTATTTTCACTAATCCTGCAGCCAGTAAGAATAAATAACCCGGGAGCTCCACTTTTAGGCTTGGCCAAATCTATGTATTATTGATGTACCAGGAAGAATGTACTGCATGTTTTCCTTATTTTGCAGCACACATTTGGCTTTACAGTTTGCCTGGAAATACCTTTGTTCAGTATATTGTATGGACTTGTTTTCCTTTAATCCTTATATCTTTTTCTGTTGGATTCACGTACCTCATTTCTCCTCATGCTATTGGTGAGTGAATTAATTTCTTTATAATTCAGTGCGAAAAAGTTGTATAATAAATACCTTATTAGATGTTTGGGTGTGTAGTCTTGTTGAGTAGTTTTACTTGTTGTTTGTTTTTTGACTCGCCCAAGGGGGCTCGTCAAAATACAGCACAACTTGTTATAGTAATACTACTCAGCGATACTACACACCAAAACATCTGGTAAGATATAATTACTGTACCTGGTGAATTCAATGGTTTCGGTAAGTACGGAGAGCCTACGAAAAGTGTCCAACACTTCACTCAGAGAAGATGATATGGCTACTGTTTTTTACCTAAATTGAAGTACAAGTACTTAGTTATTTAAAGGTAAAATTGTTGCATTGATAGCCAGTCAAATGCGCACCCTGCATGGCACAATCAGGGCACAATTTTTCTGTGATTGAGTGATACACATAATGTTCAACTTAAATGTTAATGTTTAATGTTCCTTGGAAAACAAGGACGGTACAGCAACAAGAAGCCAAAGCCAGAGGCTTTGTTGCTTCTGCTTAACCATCTCTAATTTTTTCATGTATCTTATTAACACAGTGTAAGTACATGTACGGTAATCACATGATTTTTCTCATGCAATTTGGAACAAATAAGCACTGGCAAATTTTGTTAAAGACTGCAAACTGCACTCACTCTATGGGCTTGTTCAGTTCTGTGCGTTTTTGAAAAAATTTACTTGTCCTTATTTGTTCTAAATTGCACTCTAAATCATGCAATTACCAGTCACCAACTTTAAATTTTATTGAAACCCCTGTGAATTGATTTTCGTCTGTAAAAGTATGATTATGTGGACATGTTGTTTGACAAATGAGGTGCTTTTATTTTAGCAATTCACCCTTTTCTTTTCAAGAGTGCCTCTTGAGTATTTTACTCTGTCCAACACCAGATGATTTGACCTGTTAATAAGGAACCTGTTCAGGCAAAAGACTGTAGTTAATAAATACATATGAAGTGTGACATGTTTTGGTCAAAACACTTCAAACAAAGGAACTAATAAAGGGACAAAATTTTAGTCTCTAAAGAAACTGTGGTACTGCGTCGGTGGGAGATTGAAACAGAAATTGATTTTATCAAACGAGTTGATAAAGGTCGAATTACCACCGTGAAAGATTCATTTTCCTCTTACCAATGTGAACACTACAAGATTACAAAATGTACCTCACAGATCAATGTAGTTAGATTTGTTGGATTATGACGATTAATTAACTCATTGATTCCAGGCCGGTTTGGGTGTCAAAGCATGAGTGATTAAGTGTAGTCTCCTTTCCACAACACTGTTAATTTATGTAATTTATGTGGCAGAGCAAAGACAATAAGGTTGGGAGGTCAAGCATGTCAGCCGATGCCAACACGGGAAGCTCGTATCGCTGCACACCACTCATCTTGTTCCTCCACAACGTTTGAACTTCGGCAACGCTGTTGAGCCCCGTGTCTCTCTTGAGGGAGTCTGTGAGAGTTGTTTGCCCTTGACCACGATTTCGCCTTCCGAGCGTTGGCTCCCACAGTATAAGATCACTTGTTGCGAGCTCTGGATGTCTCACACAGTGTCTGGCTAGGCCCATGCGTCTTTGCCTGATCTTGTCAGTCAGCCTGGGGCGGTTGCCATAGAGCTCAGAATTTCTCATGTGGTCCTCCCAGGACACATTAAGGGCCATTCTGAGCATCTGTGTGTATACACCGTCAAGGGCTTTTTCTTCTTGCACGGACAGTGCCCATACCTTGCATCCATATGTGAGTCATACTCGACTGTAGAGACGAAAAGGCGCGGCTTGAGTCTGTGGTTCATATCCGATACCCAGATTCTCTTCATTTTATGCGGGGTGCTCCAGCCTAGAGCTCTCCTCACTTTGATGTTCTTCGCCGAGGATGCTATCCAGGCACCCAAGTACTTGAAGTTTTGGACTACCTCCAGCTTTGTCTTCACCGCATCACCGGCTGAGTGGAACGCCACGACTTGTGTCTTCTTCGCATTCAGCTGCAGGCCGATCCTCCTGCAGTGATGCTTGACTTTTGTAAGCAGTAGCGCTGCACACTCTGCTGTTTCTGAGGCCAGCACAATGTCATCAGCGAAGTCGAAAGCGGTGATCATCTTGGCCAGAATGGGTCGGCTGGCATGCTTCACTACTGTAAAGCCAAACTCCTCCTCTTTCCCATCAATAGCACAGCAAAGTGCATAGTCCAGCGCCACAATGAAGACAAATGGCACCAAAGTGTTGCCCTGTACTATCTCAAAGGTATCTGTATTCCCATCCGGTGTCCTGACCTTGGCCCACATCTGTTAGTATGTTGCTTCGATGGCCATCACCAACTTCTCAGGCACTTCATATGCACGAAGGATCTCAATTAGTCTCCCACGATAAATGGTATCGAAGGCCTTCTTGAAGTCAATGAGCGTGAGCGCGCAGCTTAAGTTGTTAGCCGTGACACCTTCCAGAAGCCGCCTCAATGCCATGATCTGGCCAACTGTCGTCCGTTTTGATGATGAAGGTTTTGCATGGCTCAGGAAGATCGCCAGAAGTGTACTAGGCCTTGTTGATGAAACCTAACACAATGTCATCAAGACCATCATACTTCAGAAACTCCGGTGTGATGCTGTCCTTAATGCACACCTTCCCACACTTAACCACTTTCTTAGCCTTGGCATACTCAGCCTCCGTGAAGGGGCTGTCGATTATGTTGAGGGTATCGAAGACTTGGTTTATTGGAGAGTCTTTCTTGCCTATCTCTGGATGGCTGCTCAGCAAGTTGCTGAAGTGGGAATGTCATAACTGCACTCGCTCCTCTGGGCTGCAAGCTTTGAGTTTGGACGACTGAGAGCTGCTATGGCCAGAGATGTGGTTAATAAACTTTCAAGCCGCACCATGCTGCGAGCTCCTGTGGGCATTCTCCACCCCTTCTACCTTGCTGATTAGCTCCTCTTGGTTGATTATGGCTTAGACATCATACGATGACTTTTTCTTCCCCTTGTACTCCTCTCTCAGCTGCTTGTTCTTGTTGTCAGCCAGGTAAGTGCGGTATGCCTCCTCCATCTCTTTTTTCACTTTCACCACTCTTGGGTCAAGACACTTCACTTTCTTCTTTTGTCTGGGTACCTTTCTCAAGCACTGCTCTGCCGCTTCAGCACTAGACTGGACAAACTTGTTGTAGTCTGATGTAGACTGGTCCAAGACTTCGTTTTTCAGCGCTTGAAATAGATTTTTCACTTCAACAGCGTAGCGAGCTTGAATGTTCTCATCTTTTGCCAGGTCGCTCCAAATGTATCTCACAGCTTTGGTACTTGTGACTGGCTTGGACTTTGGCAGTCTTAGTGATACATTGGCTATGACCACTCTGTGGTCCGAGAACAGTGAGCTGAAGGAACTACAGGCCTCACCGTTTCTCACACTAATATAATGGAGAATTTGATATAGTCAACTTATAAAAACTAATTAATAATATTCATGATGGGAAACAAAAGAAATCTTTTATTCATCAATATCTGTATATCTGATACAGATTTCTCTTCATTTACATAAACAATTTTTTCGATTTTCCCTGTTAAAATGGCTTTAATCACCAACATGTATTAACAATTTAATGCTAACGTTTCGTATTAAGTTGTATACAAAATTTTTGTCACAAACTCTTGGTTTCAACTTGAGTTTTTAAGTGGACAAAACTTTAGTTTTTTCTTTAAATGAGCAATTATATCACATTAATTTAACTCTCTCGTTCTAATGAACATGTTCCATTGTACACTCTTTTTTGTTACCTTTGGCTATTTTGTTAGATTCCCAATTTATTTCACGTTGTTATTTATCTTTGTTTAGCATATTATAAATTCAAATGTAACTTCAAATTAATTCTACTTTCAACTGAAGATGGTCGTTGCACAACCGAAACATGTCTTGCAAATTTAATTTCAAATGTGTCGTCACTTTTATAAAAATTGTTGTTAGTCTGCTTCTTTCCAGAGTTTTTAAAATAATGTGATACAGATCTGCTGCTCAAATTGTATATATTTCATAGATTAATTTGCATAGCATTAGGACACACCTGGCAAAGGAAGGCCCAGGATAAACACTTCTGGAAAAAGTCTAGTCTCCTGAGTAAATTTCACCCTGGATTTGGAATTTGTAAATGACTCTTATCATTTTTTTTTAGGATCAGGAATTCCTGAGATGAAGGTCATTTTAAGAGGCACTGTATTGAAACGCTATTTGTCACTTAGAACATTAGTAGCCAAAGTGGTGAGTGGCACTGATATATTGTGCTCTAAAATTCATGAGGAAGCTGTAGTAACCAGGACATGAAGAATGGTTTTTGTGGGTAGTACACTGTAAGTGCATTACCCATATTGTCATTGGGGCTGTATGATGTGTGAATGAATGAGTGAGTGATTGAGTGTAAGATTGTAGGCCTGCAGCGCATGCATGAAGTGCAAAACTAATGTAGGATTTCTTGAATTTCAGCAAAAATTATTGATGTCCATTGTACAGTTATTCTGTTTGCAGCCCCCTTGTTGCCTTTTTTTAACTTTGCAAGTGCAATGGTCAATCTCGAAAATGGCCTTAAGATTTGGGCATTCTTTCCTAGAGCACTAGAGGGCTTTGTGAGTCAACACCGGCTTGAATACCCTAACTGCACCGTTTGCAGAATTCCATCGCTATTCCTCCCAATACAGGAATAAGAGAAGATTAAAAAAGCCTTTAACAACCAAATGCAAAAAAATCAAAAAGAGAAAAAAGATAAGATTTTCGTCACAGGGATTTTGCAGTGATTTCCCATCCAAGTACTAACTTCACCCGAACAGGCTAAACTTCAACTTGGAAACTTGCATCAAATTATACGTAATTGGTCATGTCAATGCTAATGCACTTGGACAACAAAATTGAACGAAAAAATAATTTCATGAAGTGGCAATCAGGCCTGTAGCCTGTGACCTTTGTGAGTGAACACCCGCTTTTAGGGACTCATTGCCATTCATCATAAACAAACCTTATAATCTTTGTTGACTCAGAAGAAAAAGGTTATTATCCATTCATCAACCAAATACAAAAAATAAATCAAAATTAATGGAAAAAAAAATATAATAATAATAATAATAATAACAATAACAATAATAATAATAATAATAATAATAATAATAATAATACAGATCACATGTCCTGGTCAGGGGGATTTTGTGGTCGTCTCCCATCTAAGTACTAACACCACATGAACAATCTTAACTTTAGTGGATGCTACAGCATCAATTTACACGTCATCAGTTATGTAAATGCAAAAACGACAGCAATGTTGGACAACAAAATAAATTGTGAGAAAAGATAATAATAAAAGGGATAATCAGGCCTCACAGACTTTGTGAGTTAACACCCGCTTAGTAATGACACTGTTTTGGGACTCCATTGCCATTCATCAAAAACATGTAAAGAAAGTTACCGAAAAGCCTTAAAAAACAAAACAAATACAAAAAAGAAATCAAGTTTAAAAAAAAGGTGAGAAATCTCAGCCCAGTCAAAATGTTTTTGGGTAGTAGGCAAGCTGGCTATAGTAATAGGCAGGAGAGGCCTTCAGACTCTGCTGCAAGGACCAGAGCCCCTTGCATGCTAGGCGGGTCCGGGGACATGCTCCCCTTGGAAAGTTTGAAACTGTTGGCTTGAAATGGTTGCATCTGGTGCATTTTAGGGTAAACTGAGCCCCTATTAGATAGCATTAAGATAACAGTAATGAAAAGTCACACAAGACTTTGAATTCCATTTTCAAATTAAAGTTACATTCTGCATTAAGAAGCATTATTGGAAAAAAGGGTAACTTTTGTACAAGCAAGTACTTCTCAACTGTGAAAGTTGACTCATAATATATTATAGAGTCAGTTAAACTAAAGGCTTCAGATCTTCAAATCATTTGAGCAATGTATTGTCTCAATGCAAAGCTATGGGTTTCCGGTGCTAAACACCTGATACCTTTTTAAAAAATTGAGGCCGCCATCTTGTTTGTACCTGCAACAACCGTGACCGCTGACCATCCGTTTGGCTTGCTTTCCTACGCCATTAGCACGCATTGTTCAAAGAGTTGACTATAGAAACAATTGTGTGCGGCTTGTGCGGCTTGGGTTTACATGGTGTATTTTTTAGTTACAATTTGAACTGGAAGTTTTTAAGAGACCTTATAGCCTGAGAAACGACGAAGGTTTGCAGTATGCAGTCGAAACGTAGTGATTAGAGGGACAACATAGTAAGAAAAATGATAATACTTTATTAGTATACCGGTAATTTGTACTTTATAGTTTACAGTGATGAACAAAACCTCGAAACAACCTCATCCTGAATACAAGTCTGACAAATGTGAATTCGAAGTAAGCGGCAGATGTTGTGTTGTAGCTGGCCAAATAGCCGGCTGCCGGCACATTTTGACTGGGCTGTATCTTTGTCAAAGATTTCCTAATGGTCTCCTTTTACAAGTGCCAACCCTATCAGTGCTTTATTAAGTGAAAACATCAAACTTTGAGTAATTGGGATGCAAAAATGACAGCAATATTGGATAATACAATAAACAGTAAAAGAAAATCAATTTTGCAAAAATTATTACCAGGCAATACCAGCCTACTAATGCACTACCAACATGTACGCAGTGCGTGCCTGTTTTTTTAAACATACAGTTGTTTTATATGCACTTGTCAGGTGCCTGGTCTTTGTAAACCTTTTGCTGTGCCTTCTTTTTCCAGTTTGGGCTCCTCACAGCACTGGGAAGTAGTGCTCCAATTGGTAAAGAGGTAAGCTTTTGTTTTCAGTTTATTTTAATCACCTTGTAATCTACTCTAAAGACTTGTGAATAGGCCACACCTTTTGGTTTAGTTTTGGGCCAAAAATCATGAGTGCGGCTTATACACAAGACCATTGCTTTCAGAGGGAGTAAACTGGCTTGTAGGGGTCACAAATTGAACTGAAAACCTTAAAGCTCAAACATATTGGAACCTGTTGTTGATCACTGGTTTCAGTAGAAGTGGTGGCTCCTAAAGGAGCTGTTTGTTTGCATTGCATCTTCAGGTTCAAAACCCAAATCTTCCTCGCCATTTGTTCTTTCAAGCGTTTCATTTGCATTTGTTTGAACAGTTAAACTCTAACTGGCATGGAATCTCCATTCCTCCGCACATCTGCTTACAATGTCGTCTACAACCAATCGCATCAACACTGATTTGTCCACTAGCTATGTGCAAGGAAATACCACGCTATTTGGGAGAACTCGCCAGGCAAATGGCCGACCGTTTTATTGTCCTTCCCTACTTTCATGGTGTGTTTGCCCATGGGGTTGGTAAACTCTCGTTTAGCAGCAAGTTTTTCTGCGATGTCTTCCATACGTCTTGATAAACATGATATCCAGGTGCGGGTGATGTGAAAGCGAACGTTTCTATGTCCAGACTTCCTTCATTAAATGACTGCGTGGTTACCAAGCAAACATTTTCCATCGTTCTCCTGCGCTTTTTTTGCCTGAATTCAATTGTTTTCATTTCAACTGTGGGCTTTAGCAATGAAGACAACTGTTGTCAGTCACAGGGAATAGGGAAATTGATTAAAAAGAAGCTTTTAAAAGGTATTTTCAGAGTTGACTAACTTATTAATTTAATGTCGCTGCAAATACACAACATTAAATGTTGTCATGTTTATTGTTAACATCTGCGAACAAATGACCAACTTTTTTACAAGAGTGTTTTAATGCTTGAAAGTTGGAGTGCAGCTTATACACGAGCACGGCTTATACACGAGTCTTTACGGTATCTGAAGTGGTTTGGTTTTGTGAGTCCTTTTCGTTTCCTGGTAAACTTGTTTTAACCCACTGACTCCTGAACCACATCCCCTCAAACCCCCCCCCCCCCCTCCCCCTTTGTTGGCTAAAATTGTTTCAGTGGCATTTTACTCATCACTAGGTGGTGGTTCAAAATTCTTGACCTTACTGACATGCTCTCATGATCCTGACCCCCATTAATGAATAAAATTGTCTGTCGTTAGACAGAGTGAAGTCTGGTAATTCTCACTTCTAGGAGTCAGTGGGTTAAATTTTGAACCAGGAAAAAAATGATTGAACCACTACATCTACAATATTCTTCACAGGGTCCTTTTGTTCACATTGCAAGCATGGTGGCTCGCTCGATGGGGAAGTTTGTGGCATCATTTAAAGGAATATATACGGTGAGATTCCTTTTTCACGCATGAATTACATGTATGTCTTCACCATTTATTACGTTTTCATAATAACTTAGGCTCTTTATGTAACCCTGGTAAAAACAGAAGCAAAACATGATACATTTTATAGAATTATTTTTTACTCAGTTACCAGTTTACTTGTGTGTTGAATTTGTAGAATGAGTCAAGAAACACTGAGATGCTTGCAGCTGCTTGTGCTGTTGGTGTATCAAGTTGTTTTGGGTCTCCCATTGGAGGTATGTACCCTTCATTTCAAGTTGAAATTACTGCAAAAACATATCAATGGTTTCCTTT
>NC_090879.1:13444606-13447106 GCF_036669935.1 Montipora foliosa
TTATTATTATTGCGTTCCTAACATCCACCATAGACCCTTTGCATAAATGGCGCCCAAATTTGAATAACAATACTTGATACATCCTTAGCCTCACATTCATGAGAAAAATCCTTTGTCTTGAAACATAAACACAAGGCTAAGGATGTATCAAGTATTGTTATTCAAATTTGGGCGCCATTTATGCAAAGGGTTTATGTTGAACTGTAGAATCTTATTGATATCTGTTGTCATGGAATCACTCACATTGTTATTGCCACAACATTTGCAGTTCCATTTCCGCGTGGTACAATGAACGTATTATTCACCCTTCTGCTTCCCATGGGTGTCCCAATGATTCCCCACCTGTTCAATACAGAAATGACTCTTAAACATTTATTTAGCAAAGTGTGAGAAGGGGTAGGGGGCAAAGGGGATAGAGTGACTTTCACATGACCTTGAAAAATAAACGTAAAAACAGAATGTGAACAAAAATGCAAAACATTTAATTGGCTTATCAACAAAAACAAATGAGCACAAATTATTATTGGCTCAGAAAACACGGATGCAAACAACGTCATCTCTCCATGGAACTTTCTGGAAAGCGATCGTCATTTTGCTTTGGGGTCATTTGAAATGCAGCAATGTGATTGGGCATTCGAACTGTTTACTGCCCATATTAGGAATTTCCTTGGCGAGAATAAGGAGAAGCTTTGTTTTAATCTTGCCAAACTTTGTTTCTGTGAAACAAAATTAATTGCAAATTTTTTTTCAAGGTTGTATGAAAGTCGCTCTAATCAAATTTGCTAAACATTATTGTTGTTACCTTACGTGTTTAGCTGACATCCAAGCAAGCCATAGATGAACTGTTTATTAATATCACCTGGTCTGAAGCAAGGAACTCTGAAAATGAAGCCAGTCTGAAAGTGTTAGAGCACTGGGATGGTGCTAATACAAATATCTATGTCACTTTGGTCATTTTTATCGTCCTCAAGGTGTGTTAATTATAAACTTACTACCAGAATTGTTCCACAACAAGTGGTTGCTAATCTCTTACTCAGTTTGGTCTGCTTTAAACAATTTAGCCCAGACAAGGTAGTCTAAGAGCATGCTTTCATATCTCACACAAAAAAGACCAAGCAAAAAGTTTTTCTCGAAATTGCACCTGATCACATCACACCTCCCCTGAACCTTGTCTGTTTATCTTTTGGTACAGTTTGAGTGAAGAACTCAATGTTGTTGTTTTTTTTTTAGTTTATTATGACCGCAGTGTGTGTAGCGTTACCTATACCTGCTGGTGTTTTCTTCCCTGTCTTTTTAATTGGTAAGTCTTGTAATAATTATTATTGGTAAGAGTGAACTTAGACATTGTTGTTTCCCTTTTAATGTTGATGGTGCAGTTCTAAGCCATTCTTGATTCACACAGTTTACATGCAGTAACAAAGGTATGGTTTGTGGTTTTAAAAAATTTTGTTATCAGGATAGAGGGCTTAACATATTAATATGAAATCTTCACTTCTCTTGACTGGTTATGTTGGCTAATCTGTAGGTGCTGCATTTGGCCGTCTTGCGGGTGAGGCAATGGCCACATGGTTTCCAGATGGCGTGAGCTCAGGGGATACCTACACACCCATTGTTCCTGGGGGATATGCTGTTGTTGGTAAGTTTGCGGCTGATTGCATCAGGAGTGTCATAACCTGTGTTAATTTTTGTGGTATTCTCATGGTTTTCCTTAGCAAGTAAATAATAACATTATCGTTGTCATGAAAGTTTACTATAAGGAGTAATGAATGGTTGTCAAGAAAGCACTGATAGGATTGTAGTAGACATGAAGTACAATGAAAATAGTGATTTGTGTGGTTCAGGAAAATTACTTACCCCGTCTGCTTTGGCAGGTTTTGATTCTTCTAATCTCTGCCAACTTATGAACTGAAATTTGTTTGTACATGCATGGAGATTGTCGTTTGTTCCACAGAGTGGGATCATGTTAACGGCTTGCAATAGTTAACGATTTTCTGGAGAACTTTTCAGTTAGTTGATGCTGTGAATTTAATCCCATCTTAGTTCTGAAGTAGGTAATATTAACCAAGTGAAGTCATAAATTTTTGTACAGATGTGTTGAAAAAGGTTTACTTTTTTCTTTTCTGTTTGTTTTGCTTTGGTAATTGACTAGGTGCGGCAGCACTTTCAGCAGCAGTTACCCACACCATTTCTACATCTGTGATTGTCTTTGAGCTAACTGGACAAATCACTCATATTTTGCCTGTCATGGTGAGTTGAATGACATGGGTACAGTCTTGCTAGAGTTGATGCTAAGAAGGAAGATTGAAAACTGATGCTATGAATAGTGGCGTTTCCTGAGGCTATGATAGTGCACTGTCTTGTGTCCCCTATAGCTAGTATACATGTACATTGTGAAAAGGATTTTAAACATGCATTGAAATTTGAAAAAGGTAGCTAACTTTTTCAAATTTAGATGCTGTGTTTGCACCACTGAAATTGGCTTGAAGTTAATTGCTGGCGA
>NC_090879.1:13452106-13462106 GCF_036669935.1 Montipora foliosa
TTGTGCCAGATTTTTAAGCAATTCACCAAGAATAAAAATTTATTAATGGCTAAAAAAACAATATTGCAGAATAAAAAACTGACAGAAAAATCAAGGGATTTTGGGTTTAGAAGGGTTTAATATTAACTTGTCAAAAAATTGATGGGAAAAAAGTTATGTGAAAAAAAGGAAAAGTAAATTCAGTGGAATGAGTGAAGCACTTGATGATACAATCACAATAGATCTCTTTGGAATTTACATTATAGGTACATGTATTTTCTCTTGTTAACTTTATCCTTGATAATTGTGGTCAGTTTGATTTTAATTACCAGTAAAAAGCGGACAGATACAAGACAGTCTGGTTACAATTTATTATAGCAACTAAATGTACATTATTTAGAAAGCAACACTCTAAAAGGAAACTTAAACAGCCTATTTTATACATTTTCTTTCTTCAGTTCCAGCAAGACTACACAAACTATTTGGCAGTGGATCAGCCCTAAATGATGCTGAGGTATGTGCATTTAAATAATCTGTTTTGGACCCAACCAAAAGTTATTTCAAGTTTGTTTTTCAGAGTCAGTTTGACAATTATTATGATGATGAGAATGGGAACATTGACTTGTTCTCTGCATAGAATCTTTTTCAATAGAACTCAAAAGAAATTAATAATTAAATTTGGTTTCATTCCATCAGCAGAAGATATCTGATGCTTCTGAAAGAGAGTGTCCCTCAGTAGAACAGGTGATTAGATATTGTATGATGTAATAAATTGTTGGCCTTCACCGTTTCATTTCACCTATTTCAAGCCACTGTCAACCATAATTATCTAGTAATGGTACAAGCTTGTATCATGATCTTGTTACCGTAATCTTCCAAAGAGCTTTTTCCTCCAAATACAAAAATTCGCTAGATCAGTGTTACTACTGTATATACTATGACATCAAGTTCTGATGAACTGACTGAGCTTCAACTAGTTCTGGTTCTTTTCCAATCTTCCCATTTGTAGTTTAGTAGTTGTTATCCATTATAACATAGCAGAAATCATTGCATGGCTTTCAGATGGTGTCATGGAAGCTATTAAGTTGACACAAACTATTCCTGCTCTCAGCCCATGCAATTTACTATTGTGCTATTTAGAAACGTTTCAAATTCCAACAAACAGTTTTGCTTTTCTCTGCCAGTTAGCAGACTGTTAAAATCAGAAACTGACCAAATGAATCAAAATCAGTTAGGTAATAAGATCACAGCTCTAAATGTGACCCCCTTTCCTCTAAAGCTTGAGTTATTGACAGAAGTGAAGAACAAAACCACCTGTAGGCTGTTTGAAATTTTTAAACTTGTTGCCAATTGATGAGCTTTGCATCTGGTGCCTTAAAATTTAGTGGGAAGGGGCCTGTTGTGATTCAGGCTCCGCAGGGTGGCATCCCAGCTGGTAACCCACATTAAGTGAATGTGGAACGTGGTCCAGAGTAAAAGGCACTAAACCTGACTAGTTACTTACCTCCTCTACCAAAGAAGCCTTGGTACATGAAGGGTAGGGATCAATGAATCCACAACAATAGAGACTTTTAGATCCACGTTTGCGGCTAACCTCAAACTGCTGGAAGTCACATGACTAGCGCTTGCCGTCACGTTCGAGGGTAGGTTTTGACGTTTTCAACGGCGGAAGGTAGGTTTTCACGTAAGTAATTTACCTCAGCTCTTTATGGCATGGAAGTTACATTATCCCACGTATGAACGGGGCAGATATAAAAAGCAACTTTTTATCTTTCATTTCATGTGAATGAAACAATCAAAAGAGCCGTGGTTTTATTTATTTCGTTGACTGAAACATCAATGCTGAGCACCGAGGAAATTCAATATGGCGGCCTCCGCAGCTTTGCTCTTGTTTACTTAAATCTGAATGCACGAACTATCACAACTTCTAACGCCTAACCGCAAATCTCAAACCTCAGTTTGCGGTTAGCCGTAAACGTGCATCTAAAGGTCTCTAATATGCAAAAGTTGCCTGCAAAGATTGCATGGCCACACACAAGCAATCCCTGCTGGATTCTAGATAAATATATGCCCACTGGGACAAAAATTGCCTTGAGATTAACTTAGTCAGGCTTCCACGGTCCCTGGCGTCAAATCTCTGTGTTGTTTCATGTTTGGATTATTCTTTTTCTTTAGCAAATTCAGTGGGAAAGAGAATTGCTGCAGAGAACAGTAGATTACAGCAACTGCCAAGTTGATCCTGCTCCTTTTCAGCTTGTTGAGAGAACATCTTTACTGAAGGTACAACATAATAATTAATTTGTAAATTAAGGCAGTTACATAAATAATTATTTTTGTTGTTACATGTACAGCTGACAGAGATGCCAAGCCAAACCACTAACCTTATCAACACAACCACAAACAAATGCCAGTTCCTGGTATTTTTAGCTTAGAAGTTATTTCAGGAAATAATATATTAATTACATGCAGTCACATTGATCCTTTGTAAATACATGCAGTCACATTGATCCTTTGTAAATTAAGTTTCTCATGTGGGTACAATCAAGTGTTGATGTTGTTGTTTTGGTAACATTCAAGTGCCAGTGGAGATAAAAAGGGTGTAATAGCCCATTTCTGAGTTGCCGTTTGCCTCCTTTTCAAACCAAGTGCTGGTGCACAACCATTCAAATGGAAATGAGTGGTGTACATGCAAACTCATTATCATTTGAATGGTTGAGCATGAACACTCGTTTTGAACCAGAGGGGTGGATGGGCAGCCTGACAGGACAGGCAAGCAATGACCAAAATGAAACTTAAGAGAAGTCGTGTGACCTGAAGACCTACATTCACTTGGCCCTTAACTTCTAGCAGCATGTTACAATTTTATTATTCTTCCTCAGGACTTCATGTGTTCTTTAGCCAGTGTACAAAATAATACAGTTAGCATTTGAACTTATTTTTTTTTAGGTCCATAAGCTTTTTGCACTCTTGAATCTTTCTCATGCTTATGTCACAACTCTTGGCCGACTTGTGGGTGTGGTTGCCCTGAAGGAGGTATGATGTTAAGATATTAAGGTTAAAGTGACTTTTTAACATGTATAACTTGTATTAAAAAGATTTAGGTACATGTATGTATAATCTTTATTTATCTGTGGTTAACTTATCAGCTATTTATAGAGAATGGGATTCCATTGTAATGTATTGCATACTGATATTATCTGCTTTAACCTTGGATGTGATATAGGTAGACAGATGATAGATGTGATCATATAATTTAGAAATATATTAAGATAAAACAATATTGATAATTAAAAGCTGCTTTCCATGAAGGTTGTGCCTTACAAGAAAGGACTGTGTGCCTTAATAATTTTTTTCAAATCAGCTTCTGTGACAGTATCTATTAAAGATAACTTTGTTACAGTACTAATTTATGCAAAGTCGCGGAAAATCAACTCCAACTCAGGGTGTGTGAATTTCAAGCATAGATGCTCAGGTATGAGATTCTTCTATCCTAGAAATTAATTCATACCATACTAAAGTTCTATGTAATAGAGTGCTTATTTTATCATCAACTTCAAAGAGAAAATGTTGATCATCACTTTCATGAAACCTTGCAAACTAAAGGCCATCATTAAGTGATTTCCTGTTTGGGGGTAAAAGTTATCCTAAACAAGGGAAATACAAAATTTTAATTGAATGTGCATCATGCATTTAGTCAAAGAAATAAGTTGTCTCTACTCTTGTTGATTTCATTGCAGGTTCGTAAAGCAATTGAGGGTGAACGTTTTCTGGACTCAACACATGTAGATGCAGTACAATTCAGCGAAGCCTTCATGACAGGTCATGTTCAAGATTCCATGATACAACAACATGCGAATCACCAGTCCAACCCAGATGATGAAACAGATCCCAAACTCTAAACTACTTCCCCCTCCTACCACCCCTGAGTAAAGAGCACACACACCTAGCTATTCACTGCATTGTTCATCATTTTCATACGCCAAATGTTTGGGAGGTTGAGCAATTGCCACCATCCCTTAGGCCTGGTTTTCACTAGTGTTGCAAGCATAAGTACAAGCAGCACACGCAGGTGCATTTACTTGTTGTTAATTAGTGTCTATTGTTTGAACAAAAGGCTCTAATAAACAGCAAGCTACTGAGTTTGCGTGTGCTTGTGCTTATGCTTGCATTAATAGTGAAAACCAGGCTTTAGCATGGAGTAAGGTATGCATGTACATGTAGGGGTGCAAAAACCACATTCATATTTGGTAACAAAAAAGAAAAGTAAAGATTTTATATCCAGAGTATCTAATTTGTGCATGTACAGGTGTACGTATACGTTATCTGACTAGATCAATTTCAGTGTAAAATCTGTTACGGTAATTCTAGTCTATTGATCGTTCTGAGGACAATGCAGTCAACTTCTAAAACAATAAGTTGAAGTTGTTCTTTGGTCTTTATTGGTGTTTTGATGCAGCAATGTTGTACTACAGAAGTTAAATTAGGGAACTTAAGCAACGACGACAGCGACAGCAAGGAGAATGTCATCCTTTTCCTTCTCTTTGATAAAATCAATTTGTGTGGGTCATGGTTATGTTTTTGCATGGATGGGTCCCTTGGCAAATGTTGCTCAAGCTAACCTTAGTACCTTGGTCATAACCACCAAGGATGAAATCAGTGTGATAGCCAGAATTTTTTTAGGACTGGAAAATTTAACAGATAAAAGAAGTCTCGATTTTTTTGGAAGTGTTAACAAACTTTGATAATTAGACCTACATTTGTATATGTAATACGACAATATTAATTGTGATTGTAGGAAATTGATGTCAGAGTGGAAAGAGTAACTTAAAATCTAGTTGATTCCAATGTAGAGGCTTTAAAAGTAACAAGTTAGCCCTAATGATAAATAGGAATTTTGTTAAAGTGACAGGTACAGTTGTGATGTAAATAATATTTGAAAGTTCACTATCACCAGTGTGATTATGTAAAAAAATGTTTAAAAACAAGAGGCAGCAAGGATTCTAAGGAAAATGCAACTTTCACTTTTATGAATGCAAAAAAATATGTTGCTAGCAAAGTGGTTGACATTGATGTGACAACTTGCAAAACTCTTAATCATACAAAAGAAAGGAAATCTTTTTTACAAACTGAAAAAAAATATATGCTTCATGAAATCAAGCAGTCAAGAAATACCTCTTACAAACCGAGTTTGAGGGCCATACTGTAAAATTATGGACCCAAACAAGGATCCGTAATTGTACAGTACAGACCGAGAAAATTAGTTTAGTAAGATATTTATTACATCTCTATTAAAGGTAATGAGGCTTGTGGGAGTGAAAAGTAGTTGCAGTCAAGCACAAGGTTCAACTGTCACAAAGATTGCCATGCCAAAATCCAGAAAAGCAATAAATCTTCTTGGCTTTTTGAAATAGTTGCTAGCATTATCAAACAGTTTTACAAGGTTATGTAACATAAAAACCTTGCCAGAGAATGTTTTATCAAAATTTCAAATTTTGCGGGCCATTGTGCAGAATACCACCCGCTAATTAAATTGGCCAGTCATAGGGTGCATACTACATGTATCTGAGAGATATGATAAAAGGTCTTATTATGTTGAATTTGATTCCATATTTAGGTTATTTTTATGACATACTGTACACAAGATATTACGTAGTATTTAATAAATTTTGTATTGGTGAATTGAACAACTTGTTAAAAATGGAAAACAATAAAAGTTGTGAAGTGAAGGACAAGGTTTATTTTGATGAAACACAAATTTACATGCAAAAGAATAATATTACAGCATTTAGTCATTGTACAGTCTTAGCACTATTCCTGGCTATTCCAATTTGCCCTTGTTTAGTGCTTACGCTGATTCTGGTGACTCATCCCTGGTTGCAGTGTAGTGTTGACAGACCACCCCCTTTCCCTCCGAAAGTAACTAGCAAGACTAACACTTATAGGGGAAACTTTGTTTACATTTTTTTTTGCCACATTGGCATCGTTTGCTAATCTATCAGCCAAAAATCATCACTGAATATTGAAAGTCCATTCCATAATGAACTATCTCTGCGTAATGATGCTTTGAACATTCGAAATTTGCAGAGAATGTGTGGGCTTATTAGCCCATTTTCTACCCAAGAATATCCGTTTTTGAAGGCTAATATCTTGTTCACTATCGAAGCCAAAAGGCTTAAAATTGGAAACTCAACTAAGTTACCTTTTGAAGTCAATTTGTGAATAGCATGATGCCTTCTATTGATCATCAAACTCATGTTAAGGGGGCCCACTTCAGGGGTGAAAGAGTTTAATAACCAACCCATCCTCAGCTTCTGGAATGACTATTATCCACAATTCCCAATTTTCTCTAAAATGACACTTATCGTCAATTTAGGACGCTTAGCGGTTGATAGGGATTCTGGACCCCGATGCCTGAACTAATTGGACTGGAACCTGGGAATGTTTGATTAATAACCCTTTTACTTAACCACAAGACTACCGTGTATTATTATCACCCAACTAGTGGACTAATGCAAATCCTGCATTTTGATTGGCTACGCTACTAGAGAACTGTTAGTAATAGTCCTCAAGTAGTGAAAACTGTGATGCTTTTTTTCGTTTAAATCCCAAATAAATATTTCTTCAACTTGCATTTGCTAACTTTATTATTGCCTTTTCTATCTGACTAATTGGGTGATACTAAAACAAAATTATTAGACCTTTCGCCCTCAAGGGCCACGGGTCAATAGCCTATTCAGCTTCGCCTCATGGGCCTATTGACCCGTAGTCCGTCTAATTGTTAATTATCACCTGCTAAAAAAAAACAATCTTAAACAAGAAAAATTGTTGGTTACCGAACCTCAAGAAAAAGCTAACCATTTTAAAATCAAGCACTAGACTTAACCACTATCAGAAACCCATAAGGGTTGAAACGTGTAACAGCCCCTTGTGTGCTGGGAAACAAGCTTCTGAATATTCAATTTGCTAAGTACCATATTTGGAACATCAAGAGTGAGGGGTTTCCAAGTATGGTACTTAGCACTGACACATTCAACCAATCAGTTCACACTGAATATTCGGAAGCTGTGAACGCGCGTTACACGTTTCAACCCTTATGGGTTTCTGCCACTATTCAGCAATGATTTTACATTATAGTAATTATGTTGGTAAATAATCGGCACAATTGTCAGCCAGCTGATATTCAGTGGTTAAGTGGATAAAAACAGTTCCTTTTAAGTGGGTGCTCTGGGTTCAAATCCTGTCCAGGAATGAAACTTTTACTTTTTTTCTTTTCATCTGCTACCACAAGTCCTGGAACAGAGTACTGTAATCTAAATTGACGATAACAGTCAATCCAGAGAAAATTAGGAATTGCCAATAATAATATTGTCGTTTCAGAGGTAGAGGACATGTTGTCATAACATATAGGTCCACTCAAACACTATGTTCCCACTACTATTGCTCCTCCCAATAAGGGGCATTTTCAGATGCTTTCTTGTTTTACCAATTGGCAAATGTACATTGTGCACTGGTCCTTTTTGGTTTTCTGAAGAAAATCTACATTCATTCAAAAACGTCCTCTTTAACAACCCTTAACTTACAAGAAAGACATTAAAGATTTTACTCTGTTTGACTCCATACAATTCTACCTGTCAATGGGGAACCCCTTCGGAGTGGAAGGGTTAACAATAATTATTGAAAACTAAACTAGAAATTTTCACAGCAGCTACAACATATCAGAGGGTCAAAAGATTATAAACATATGTACATGTTTTTTTTGCTGAACTAATGTTGTACAAAATACTATTACTGGTAGTTAATAAAAGTCAAAGGAAACTTTACATCAAATAATAATTAAATTACATCATGTGCACAGTCTAAGGCCAAAACCTGTTCAAGACTTATTCATGCAGTTGAATGTACAACAAAAAAACAAACATTTGCATACATAAGGAATGCTTCTAGTCCAAAGACATCTTAACTTTTGCTGAACTTCACTTGCCTACTATTGTTATTAAGAAAATTGGGGGTAACCATGCACATTTTTCAGAGATAATTACAGCAAGGACACTTTAACCATGAACACTTGACATTTTTGCGTACATTTTTTTTCGACGACTAAGAAATAAAGCCTCTTCTTATGATGTATAGTGTTACATGTATAGCATTTTGTAAGTGTAAAAACATTAAATACTCTTGTCAAAAGGACGAGCCCACATTCTATAGTCACTAAAAAAAATGTACAAACAAATATCAAGTGTTCATGGTTCGAGTGTCCTCACTGTTAGCAATTTGGAGAGGAATATCATACATTGCCATGTATTTTTAAGCCTTTTACAAATATTGTTGATTAATTATGTTTGAAAAATGCATGGTTACCCCAATTTTCTTTTTGGATTTCAGTAATGCTTGTTAAGATCTGCTTTTCCTGCATGTTCATAAACATGGAAAAATGACCTTTGAATTAGTGCGAACCATCCTTAAACATGCTGGTTGCTACCTCTAACTCCTGAACACCCCTTTCTCAAAAAATACCCAAAAATTACATGTTGTGAGGGACAAAATACTATACATGTACTTGAAAGAAGTGGTCTCATCCAATGGGTTTCCAAGCCAACTTGCCTGTACCACTCGAGATAAGATAAGAAGCTCCACCTTAAGGCATCACTGTCACTTTAACATGGAACTCCACATACAAGGATGGTATACAAACAAAACAGGGTTTAATGAGGTCGCAGCCATTGCAATGTTGACTGAGCTCTTGGCTACTCTCAGCGATCAGCCATTATTAATACCATTGCAATAATCGACAGTGCTACCGTAGACCATCCTCCGCCGTACGACCAGCTAAAGTATACATCATTCTGCCAGTTATGGAATGTATAGACCAGCAAGGCAATAATAACCAATATTGCTGTAAGTCAAACAAATTCACAAAATAAAGTAAGTGACAAAGGCAATAATCATAACACTGGCAATAATGATACAATTCAATACTCTATTTGTAACAGAGAGGGGACATTATTTTTGCCAAACATTGGATAAAAAGTGGCCTTCACGTTCCAGGAAATGGGATACTATTAAAATAAGTTTTCCAACACATTCAGCAAAAAGTATTGGTAACTATAAGTACCTACCAGCAACAAAAAAAATTCCAGCAACCCACATTGATGGAAATGGATGTCCTTTTCGGCATGCTGCCACTATAGCAACAATGAAGGCAATTAAATGAAACAAGAGACCCAGTATCATGAAGGCAATTGTTACCCCATTCCAGTCTGAAGAGAAACAAACAATAATGTTATTACACAGAGCATTTGTCATTTACTACATGAACAAAGCACCTGAGAAAACACAAACTAGAAATCTTATGAAGTATTTAAATATACTGAAACTCCCTTCAAAAAGTATCAGGTGACTGAAAACCAACTTATTATTGAAATGTCACTGAATGCCAAAAAAGCTGATGGAAAAGTGAGTGAAGATTGAGTCATTAAATTTTTGTCTGAATTTTAAATAACAGGGATCTTCAACCAAATTGTATGTCATGCACGACAACAACTGTTTAGGCTGAATTCATTACATTACACACAGGAAAAAATAACAGATTCCCATTTTTGGCTATTTTAGGGTATTTAAAGAATACCAACAAAAATCCCAAATTTGGAAGAGTGAGACAAGTCCCAATCAGGGAACTTGGTTGGGAATTCCCTGGTTGGGACTTGTCTCACTTTGCCAAATTTGGGAGTTTTATTGGTATTCTTCAAAATACCCTAAAATATCCAAAAATGGGAATCTGTTATTTTTTCCTGTGTACAGTGCACTGTTGCACACCAGGGGCCTTGTAATTTAAATATTGAAAGATACATCCTGTGACAACTACAGTGAATGTCACTACAAAAGTGAAGGTTCCCATCCTTACTGAAATTTGAAATGTTGTTAGTTGGTGGTGATATACATTATTTATTTGCCACCAGCTCTTATTCATTCTTTCCTTCCAAAATGCAAGAACAATCGCATCCCATTCACCAAAAAATATTCA
>NC_090879.1:13467106-13489606 GCF_036669935.1 Montipora foliosa
GAATTTGCATCTGGATGGATTGCAATGAATCTGATTCTATGTACAGTTTGTCTTCTTCTTGAGCTGCACCTATGGATTATACACACACGACTGACATTCTTTCAATATGAACACACGTTACTTTTAGTCTTGCTTTTGATTGTACCTATCGTGTCCCTTGGCAACATTGATGTTGATTATTTGTGGAATCGACTGGTGCGTCAAGTCAGTCGCCAACGTACAATACAACAAGAACAACAGTGGGATAAACTTATGCAATTTCTTCAAGAACAGCGAGCTGGACCTCGTCCATGGCAAGCTGTGCTGGCATTTTTCCTGTCAACCATTGCCATTTTCTCTGCTATACAATTTAGACTGTTGTCATATGATCACAAAGAGCCCATGTCTGTTTATTCTCTGATTACAAATACCAGCATGGCATTGATGCAACAATAAAACAAAACATTGCATTCCTGAGTGAAAGAACAGAACTTCATTAAAAAATAATTCCATCTTGAATGTAGAATAACCATGCATTGCCTAAGTAATCCTTGAAGGATGCCTTTTAGCAGCTTCCAATGGAGTTTTATTGCTTCATCGGGCAGTTAAATTAATGATACCTGTAACCTGCAAGACAGGAGTTCTTTTCTCTCTCTAAAGAAAGAAAGCCTGATCACAGTTTATGATATCTGATGATACTATGATAAAAGAATGAACTAATGGAAACACACCTTGAAAGAAACAAACAAACCTCAACTCCCAACTTTGAAACAAGAACCAGCCACTTGATGATGGCATAGCTAATCAATTATGAAGGCATAAACACATCAAGAGAAAGTTATGTCGGCAAAGTCAGACTTCAAAAAATGAAAAATTTCGCTTGACATCACCAGCCACAAATGACAACTGTCAGATTGATTGCACTGGCCATTTATTTGTTTCACCATTGTCCACAGTGTGTAATCTAAAGATGTTAGTGTTGCCATGAATCACATTATACAATTAAAAAATAACAAACAAATTTTAATGGTATCACATGTAGCCTGCTAATAGCTAGCTCTTTATGTTACAGTGGTACGTTTTAAATATTAACTTAATTTATTCATTCAAAAAGGTTCAAATTTGCTATTACCGTATTTTAAAAGCGTTTTTAAAACAATAAATGATACATAAGAAACTGCCAAAGCATCTGATGAGAAGGAGAGACTCACAAATATGGTTTTCTTACACATTAGATAATCATTTTTGCAATGGATAAAATCGACTACATTAATGACTTCCATAAAACCAATCTGTCATTATTATGCTTATAAAACCTTATGTTATTTGTTGTTAAAATGAATCTCTTTGAACAGACTGATTCTTTTGGCATGCACCACATTTAAGAAGGGGCCACAGAATATGTTTGAAAGTGGGGGGGTTTTGGTATGGGTCACGGAAGTGTGAAGGAAGAGGGGAGACCTTTAGGAGAAAACAACGCTGTAGGAGAAAAGTGGGGGGTGGGGGTTATCCCAGCCCCTCCCACAGCCCCTGTTTAGGTTACTAGCATGCTTGCACACCGTGGTTTGTGTTTTTGAAGTATTTAAAGGTTTAAAACCCTGAAATCAGGTTGCAATATTGAACACGTTACTGTCAAAATTCTTGGACAAATATGGCAGCATGGTTACTGGATTTTTTTTAATAATCTTGAGCCCAAAAACTTAACCACTCCCTGATGTTTTTAAAATGCCATATTGATGCCATGTTGAGTTGGGCTAGTTTTGTAACATACTGGAAAAACCTCACACTTGTAAAAAACATCCAACCAGATGCTTAGCACGTCTAAGCTTTGCTCTGTTCACATAGAGCTGCAGAACCAGATTGGATTCAACTTCTGTAAGTGGTGTCTTTTAGCTACGTTACCATGCATGTAAGCAACTATGCATTTACCATACAGTCACTTATACTGTTAGTTTTCATGTGAACAGGCATTTAAATGGTCAAAAATTTGTCTGGGACCATGTGAATATACATGTAGCTTAAGGAGGCTCGAAAGGGTTTTCCGCTGAGCGCACACATGAGCCACACATGCAATTCTAAAAGCTGCTTGCATCAGGTCATGATTCAAAGTGGATCACCAGAAAAAAACAAATACCACTAGTTTCGCTCACCTTTCTTCTAATTCTTATACATATGGAATATAAATAGACATCTCCTATTCACGAAAACAACGAAAATTGTACACAAACGGTTTCAAGGTCACTTAAATCCGTTTGTGTTGGCCAGTAGCTTCACTTGCGTGTGCACTCGAATGAGTGGGTGGTGCATGCGTAAATGCCGATCTTGTTACCCCCTAACATTTCCTGATTTTGCAACTTTACTCTCTTATATCTCTGCTTCCAAATGGTGAATTTTTTTCATTTTTTGCATGTTAGCTTTCATTAATTTAAAACGTATGTCTTTCAAATTTAAAAAAATTCTGTAGGTGAAAAAAGAAATTAACGACACATTTCAAAAAACTTAATTTTCTGAAAAACTGACTAACAGATTTTGTTCAATTTTAAATAATTATTTTAGAGATTATTTCTAACATTATCTGGTAACGCTGAATGGGAAGATTTCACTGTCCCATTTTTTTTTTCAGAAAAGACAGTATATGTTGATTTTGAGGCTTAAGGAAATGCCTTATATCGTTGCCATGGTAACGTTATTGTGGAGGCAAATGTGATGTGAGAAATTTATGATGGGTACGTAATACCCTGGCCAAATTTTGTCTCGATATGATTACCCTAACTGTATCTAAAAACAATATGTTTATTTGTTTCAAAAAGGAGAAACTATTTCGAGCCTCCTTAAGATCATTGCAATGTCATCCCTCGATTTTCAATAATTTTTTTGAGGCCACCAGACCCATGGAAGCAATCTTGAAAGAGTGAAAAACATCTTTTACTTATAACCGTTTGGCTAAACCATGCAAAGGCTGCTTCTTTGTTGTGAGAACAGTTTAGGTTTGTACTTAAAACTTCCTAAATTATTACTTATTTTTATTTGAAACATTTATCTACCTTCTGAATATGTTTCTGAAAAAATAGTCATTTAAATAAAATTATCAGCAATGATAATTAATCATTGTTGTAATAAATAGGTTTTATTCAAAATTCTACTAGGGTGGGAAATTTTGGAGCAAATTATATGAAGAATCTCAGAAATTATAAACCATTCCACAGAAACCTTCTACACTGTACATGTTATCTTGTTCTAAAAATAATTACTGGTGCACTAAAAAGGCTTTTTTTACATGCTGTATAATGACATTAATTTTGTACTGTTATCATTCAGTCAGTCACCTTGGGCTTCTCAGTCTAGCATACCCTTCATTAGTATCTGTTGGTTGGGAAATCCAGGCAAGGAAAAAGGATCAAACTCAAAAGATTCTAGGGGTGCAATCCATTTGACAAAAATTCTGGTTCGAATTTTCGAAATTTTCAGCAGTCAAATGGAACAGAAAATTCCCAGGGTAATTCCAACATTTCGGAACTTTGAGAGGTTGCCCAAAATTTTCAAAATGAATGAATCCAAAAATTACCGTCCCGTTTGATTCTGAACCGAAAATGCCAAATTTTCTTCCCAAATGGATTGCGCCCCATGAAATTTCTGGAATTTCCCATATTTCGGAAAAAGGGAAAACCTAGAGAGGTCGACCAAATTTTTCGACATGAACATTCCGAAAGACTGTTCCATTTGATTCTAGACTGAAAATTTCAGAATTTTAGTCCACATGGATCATGCCCTAGATCTAGCATGGGTGCATTGCTATTTCATAAATCGCCTATCCCTCCTCCTATCTGGCTCTCTAGAGGGGAAGGAGGTACGGTCTATACCTTGCCCTCTGCCTCGCCCCGCTTGTCGATATGAATCTCTTCCCCTATCATCATCATCATCATCTGAGTATTCCTTCACATCTTCAGGCTCCTGCTGTGGATGAAGAACTTTTTGTTTATTAAACCTTTCTGCATATGATCCTTGCTTTGATCTATTTTTAGGGAGTGCATTTCGCTGAGGACTTCGCTCCGTTACTTTGCGATCATCCCCTAGATAAGTCTTTCTGTTGGGCCTTATATGGCCTGAAGAATGCTCTGTCAAGTTTGCATCATCAGAATAACGCTTGTTTTCAGAGAGATTCTGCCAAGCTCTTTCAGGTCTTCCTTTTGTCATGTCGTCACCATAGTTTTCCTCAACATGGCCATCATTGCTGTAATCCGAAGAATAGCTGTCATCACCTGAAACTCCCTGACTATTCTGATGCCTACCAACCCGCAATCCACCCATTCCCATTTCATACTCGTCTTCCTCTTTGAGTGCAGGAAGATTTCCTTCCACAAGCCACTGAAGAATGCAGAAGTCACGACTTCCAGTTGTAATGAGATGTGTATCTGAGGCCAAGAACAGCATTCGTGTCACTGGACAACTGTGTCCCCTCCACTGGTGAAAATGTGCCTGAGGAGTACATAGAGGCCATGATAATTATCGTTAATAAAAGGATATAAATTATAGCATAGCATGAAGTGATTAGGAGTATTTCTACTACATGTACCCCCTGGATGGGATGCTAGTCCATTGCAGGGTTACTCCGAGTATTTCAATCTGGCTAATGCCAGACAATTTAACTTGTCAATAGGGAACCCCCAGGAGTCAATGGGTTAATCACTCACTAAAAAATGTCTGAATATTTCACTCTATCTAATGCCAGATCATTTTACTACTTTACGCCCAAAAGGGGTTATGCGCACAACTTTAGGTGCCCGCTCGTTTCATGCCTCTGCGCCTGCGATGTGGAACAGCTTGCCTGCTCACATCCGCACGACTGATTTGCTAGCGCTAATTAAGAAATCTCTTAAGACATCTCTTTAAGCTAGCGTTTTAGATTTGCATTACGATCTTATCGGTATTTTAAATTTTATTTATGTACTTTTTATTCATTCATTTATTCATTATTTATTATTATTATTATTTTATTTTAGCACTGTTATTGTAATTATCTATTGTCAATAGCATTTTTATTGTAATTATCTATTGTAAATATTAGTTTCATGCCTCTGCGCCTGCGATGTGGAACAGCTTGCCTGCGCACATCCGCACGACTGATTCGCTAGCGCTAATTAAGAAATCTCTTAAGACTTATCTCTTTAAGCTAGCGTTTTAGATTTGCATTACGACCTTATCGGTATTTCAAATTTTATTTATGTACTTTTTATTCATTCATTTATTCAGTATTTACTATTATTATTATTTTATTGTAGCACTGTTATTGTAATTATCTATTGTCAATAGCATTTTTATTGTAATTATCTATTGTAAATATTAGTTTTCTTGGATTGTAAAGCGCCTTTGATCATTCTATAAATGTTAAAGGGCGCTATATAAGTAAAGAAATTATTTTTATTATTATTATTATTATTATTATTATTATCATTACTACTTTCATGGGGAAACCCCAGGAGTCAATGGGTTAAACTGCCCCTAAAAAATGGTGGCCACATTTGTGTCACAAGTATCTAATTGTCCGATGCTCGCGCGCAAGAGCCACTACGCTCGGTGCTTGGATCTACTGCATCGCAGACAAATTATCATGGTTACACGCTCAGGTCAGGAAACACGAATTTAATTAGACAACCATGTAATACAAAGGGACTATGTGAATTCGTAACATATAAGTATTCATAATATTGTATATTCTAGTATTGACCCCATTCGTGTAATTCAGCCTTAGCTGCAAAACGGAAGCAACTAAACAGTATGATGATGATGATGATGATTTTCTTTTTCTGCTTAAAAACATGGAAGTTGACCTTGTGAGTGAGCATTCAATCAAAAAACCACCGACAATTAGTGGCCATACCAACACGTGACCATGCATGGCAACAATGATGTGGTCATGCCAAAAATCAGTTCGAATCTGGCATGACAAAAAATGATGGGAGACTACTCCTTTTGCCACTGCACCCCGTGTGGCTAGTAATATGCACAACAAAAGAATCCACTTACCCCAGGCTGACTACAGGGAAATTTGAACAAACGAATGTATCCCAGCTCATCCCCAACAGCAAAAACTTCACGTGACCATGAAAGATCAGAACTATTAATCAAATTGCCATCATCAGGCTGTGAAGGCCAAGCACCTGAGAAACAAACAGAAACAAAATTTTGAAAACATAGGAAACAAAAAGCTTATAGCAAAGATCATTCCATCACAATTCTTATCAATTTGATGCATCCTCTGAGCTACACTAAGCTAGATTCATCTGGCTGCATTTTGAATCTTTACCCCTTTCCTTAACTTAACATCACTCATGTCCAGAACTGCAGATGCTAAACAGTTGTACAAAGTCCTTATATAAGCCAAAAGTTACCATGAATCTATCTGGCCAACAGCCCTGAATCAACAGTATCAAACAAAGTGAGCTTGACTGAAGGTTGGCTGATGAACTGAATTTCATTTTCCACTAGGATTCAAAGCCATGGGTTCTCTGATAATTATCCTACTTGTAAGTCCTATTATATCTAGTGAAACTGTTGTCTTCAATTTAACTAATATATGCTTCTCAAAACCAGTAGCTGTGGATGCAAAGTTTGTTGGAGAAGGAGAAGGAGCGATATACAATACCTGCAACATCATAACCTAACATGACATTCCTTGTGGACCAGCCGATATCACGAATGATGTCTTGTTTTTCTTCTCTTTGAAATCCACCAATCTCCCCTGGAAATAAATGACAGGGCAATTTGATGCAACAATGTATAAGACATACATGCAGAGAAAACAATCTGTCTTCAGTTGATGATGTACTTACAAACAATATGTTCATAATCAGTGGACAAACTTTGAAGGAAACATCCATCCAGGGACCAGTCAAGGAACATGATGGGCTCACTGTGTCCCTGTAAAGAGAGACAGCATGAGAGACACAAAACATAAAGTAACTGCATAGATACTGTACACATACATTTGGGGAATAACTGGATAGGTAAAGTCTGCTACGAGCCTAGTGGCCCATCAGGCCGGAGCTTATGTCCACTTTACTGTAGCATAAAGCGACTAGGAATATTTCTACTCCCCCCTGGATGGGATGCTAGTCTATCGCAGGGTTACCCCCAGCATTAAATTGCTGGTACCCATATTTCATACACCTGGGTGAAGAGAGGCAGTGTGAGAGTAAAGTGTCTTGCCCAAGAACACAACACAATGACCCAGCCAGGGCTCAAACCTGGACCGCTTGATCCGGAGTCCAGCGCGCTAACCATTAGGCCACCGCGCCACCCACCTGGATACCTAGTCTGAAAATACAAAAAGGGATGGACATTGATCCCTGATCACTAGACCAGTTGAAATTTTTAATCACTTCTTGATGTTGTGACCAGTACATCCAGAAATGCAGCTAATGAAAGGAAAGGAAAGGAACTTTATTTAAGTGTCTAATCGTTCTAGTGCTGGAGCACTAATTGGGGACACGGTAAACTGAAATTAACAATTAACGCAATTCAAGTCAATTTTTGCTTTTTGAAGAGAGGGGCAAAGCGTAGTACCCGGAGAAAACCTCTCAGAGCAGAGTAGAGAACCAACAAACTCAACCCACATATGACGCAAAGTTGGCAATCAAACCCGGGTCACATTGGTGGCGAGTGCTCTCACCACTGCACCCTCCCTACACCCCGCGATGTGGGATGTGGGTCGTCCCAATGGGGGGTGTGGGTCCATTTTGATGAGAATCACCAAGTTGCCCAGGTGTTACTTTTCTCGTCACTTTCAACATAATTTGTGTCAAAAATAGAGGCAATAAGTGTCACTGAAGCCTCCCTCCAGCTCTACAGCTGAAATTAGCACAAACAGTTATGATGTTAACAGTCGTGCTACAGCAGTAGTTTACTTGACTTTCATAAATACTTTTTAATCAATTTGGACTGATTACGATCTTCTCTGATCCAACACTGTGCAAAATTTATTGTCAACAGTTTTTGATAAAAGGTTTTAAAACCTCAACTTCACAGTTAAACCCAAGCATGACTTCGATTCAAACTATGTCCTTGTAATTAGGTAGTAGGAATATTCATCAAAATTACGTTTGTATCCAATTGGTTGCATCTCTGGGCAAACATGACTTTCCAGTATTAGTGCTCTTAGATAGAAGAACCTGGCCTTGTTAATAACCCCTCTTTGTAGTCTTAGGGACTGACATTCAAAGGGTGCAGTTCAAGCAGATTGGGCCAAAAGCACATACTTAACCACCTCTGGCAGCTGCTATATGGTCAAGCGTGATCCTGAAGCACAGTGCCACAGTATGACAGCCACATGTAATTAGCTGGGAGTTGATTTTGATAAGGGGCAAAAACTGGAAGTACCCAGAGAAAAATTTTTGAGTCAGTTTGATATTGACTGAAACTCGGCCCACATAAGATCGCAGTTGTGGGAGGTCCGATTGATGTATAAAACACTGGCCTGGCTACAGTGTACATAGAAATCACAGTTAGAGTTAGATAAAGTGTAGCCCCAATCATTAGTCACATACACATACACTTCAGTCTTCAGAAACGAGAAAATAACATACTGAACAGCAGCCCACTCGTCTGTAGGTTGACCCTTCATCATAAACTGCATGAACATATATATTGCCATCATGGGATGCAATCGCAATGTGTTCTCCATCTGTACACAAGATAAAAATCATAATTGAACAGTGACCTATTTACTGTATTTCAGATAGCTTGACTCAAATAACTGGAATGTCAGATTTAATAATTTAAAAGCAAAACATTTTACATCTATTCACATCACCTGTAACCTCAACATGCTGTACCAGAAAAAAAAAACATGACTGCTTCCAAGACTTCACCACAAAAGATATTCCCTCCCAGGGTTTTCAGTTGTGTGCCACTTCTACATAAAATGCCTTTTTTTCTTTGCTTTTGCCTTCACTATTAAAGTCTTAATCTAGTCAATCAAGTGAAGACAATATTCCACTAAATTTCTCACATCAAACCTTGGAAACAGACCAAGCTCTGTGCCTGTACCTTTTGCATACTCCAGATCAGGAAGTGGAGCAATGCCATCTTGAAAGGAAGCAATATGCATCCCAGTCTCACAAGATAGTACAATCCACCTGGAGTTAAATAGAAATTCAATCAAATCCTTCTGTACTTCCACGTTATTGCCTTGTGAAGTGAAGTGAAGAGATGATATTAGTCTCTCCCCTTGGGCTTTTCAAAACTAATTTTCAATGCTCTGTGTGCTTTATGGGGGACTTTAACCAGACTGCTTATTATACAGTTTACAATTAATTTTTTTAGGAAGTGAAAGATGCCAATATCCAGATAAGGTCAGACCACAACACCGGGGACTACGTCCCCTACTCTTATCAACTAATGAGTGGGTTTGACGTCCCATACTATTTAACTTCCAACAAGGGCTATGAGATGGGACCTCAGTCCTTATCTGAGAAGACTTTCAAGAAAGTCTAACCATTGCAGATGTAATTATAAAGGCAACACTTTCTCCTCAGTTATTTTAAGACCCTGAATGTTGGTCCAGCCAGAGTCAAACCAACAACCTCCCGCATGACTGCCCGATGCTCATCCAACTGAACCACCAGTGCGCGGTGTAAATGGTACCTACATGTATCATCATCTTATTCCCTTCACCTTTCCCCTAATGGCTTTATAAATGATAATAAGGGGAGATAGCATGAGGACGGGGATCACAGGTAGAGAAAGTTTGCAGATGCTAAGTGAGTCTACTGAGTCTAGAGAGGCATTACAAGTAAACCAAACTACAGCCATTACCTTCCCACACTAGTTCCTAATGCCACAACATCACCAGTGGAGTAATAATTAGCCGATGTGACCGGAAACTGCAAAGAAAAGAATCCAAGCTATCAAATACTTGAACCACCATAATGATGATAGAGCAGATTTCAAATGAGTGTCGTAAAACCAAAACCAAAGTAATTACTCTGGCCAATCAAAAAGGACGGAGACAATCCAGTAAACCAATCAAAACTCGAAGTAATTACATCATTACATGATTGGTTTGGGTTTCACTTCTGATTGGTTGAAAAAGTGGCACGAGAACTTTGAACCAATCGTTGAGTGAAGTAATGCACAACCAAAGTAATTCATTCCTCACGGGAACATTGAAACATTCGCCTGGCTGCAGGCAGCCAACAGGTTGTCATTGATCCCGCTTTGATCCAGAGATAGTACAACATTGACCACAAATGACCAGCTCCCAATGTCAGTGGCTTCATAGCTCAGTTGGTTAGAGCGTTGCACCGGTATTGAGAGGGCACGGGTTCAAACCCCGTTAAGTCCTGAATTTTTCAGGCTTCTTTACCAATTGCAAAAATTGCGTTCATAACTGCAAGGATCATAGCTTCACTTGTTTATTTTAAGCTAACAGCATCCAAAAACTATGTCCCCGTTTAAGCTAACAGCATCCAAAAACTATGTCCCCGTTTAAGCTAACAGCGTGAAAAAACTATGTCCCCGTTTAACCCTTTCAGCCCCGATAGTGCCAAATGGCACTTATAGATTTTACTCTGTCTAACACCAGACGATTTTACTCGTCAATGGGGAACCCCTCGGGGCTTAAAGGGTTAAGCTAACAGCGTGAAAAAACTATGTCCCCGTTTAACCCTTTCAGCCCCGATAGTGCCAAATGGCACTTATAGATTTTACTCTGTCTAACGCCAGACGATTTTACTCGTCAATGGGGAACCCCTCGGGCCTGAAAGGGTTAAGTTTATTTTAATGGTCTGCTATTACTAACTTCAAGATCTTGAGAGAGCTGGATTGAGGAGAAAATGATGTCAAAGGCTCACTAGTCTAACCCATTCACCCGTAAACCAGGCATACTTAGTATTTTACTCTGTCTAACGCCAGAAGATTTTACTTGTCAATGGGGAACCCCCAGGAGTCAATGGGTTAAGAATGCAATGCATGTGTACGCTGCAGAATTAATATGCAGCACAGGAGTTTTGGGCTTTCAGACTTTTAAACTTGTGTTTTGCATATATAATTAGGCTGCATTCACACCCTGAAATTTTAAGCTAGTGAAGCTTTGATGTCACTTTCCCTGGATCCACCCCTCTGAGGTCCAATCGGTCAGTTTTGAACGTTTTTAATGGTGGAGAGTGAAATCCAAAACTTTCACTCAAAGTAAACGGCCTTTGGATAAAAATCAGATGTTAAGAGTCCGATATTAAGCAAACATACTTTCAAAATCTGAAGAAAAACAGGAACTGAATTTTTTAATCACAGGGGCATTTTTAAGTAGTATCAAAATCACCCGGTTGTCATGGAATTTTAGCACTAGCCAAGCTGCAAGTAACTTGAGCCCAGATCAGTTGTAAGTAAAAAGGACTTCATGCTGCTTACCTCTACTTCAACTGTCCAGATAACTTGGTGAGTTTCCGCATCCCACACAGACACTGAGCAGTCCAGTGATCCACTGATGAACTGTGTAAGGTGGGGATGGACAGCCAATGCATGCACTTCACCTTTATGACTCTTCATTTAAAGCAAGGAAAAGAACTTATTGGTGCAATACCCACTGGAATGATATTAATTTTCTCCTACACACGTTATGATTGGCCAATTAATAGACCATATTTGTATTCTCAATATTGGACTGCAACTAGCTTACAATGGAGGCTAATGCTGGGGAATACATGTATATTAAAATTTATTTGCATTTGAAAGATTTCCCCACATTATCCTCCATTGGAAGCTACAACCGTGGACAAATTGTCTTGGAAAGTGCGCAAAAACATGAAATCATAAAATTACCGTAATGTCTACAGAATAAGCGTCGGTACCCCCATTCCCCCTTCCAATGTTGGAAAATGGTAAAATGCAGACTTTTCTTAGACGAAAGAGTTTTGTCATCATTGCACAGGGGTGGAGAGGGGCAAAATGCATATAGAATGAAGTTTTCCAACCCTTGTGACCAAGGTTGTACTTCCAGTCCAATACTGAGAATAAAAATATGGTCTATTGAGGGGACTGTACTCTACAGAGTGGCCAGTGCAATTCTAAAGTTTGTTTTTGTTGCTGATTCCAAGAGTCAATGCAAGCTTTAATAAACATCTTACTAACTTGGATTTAAATTTCATCCCTACTGTAAGTTACAACTCTAAATCTTTTTCCAATAAAAAAAGAGGTTAGTAAGAGGTATGCATTAACCTATTGACACCTCAAATACCCTTGGACACCCCCAGGTGACAAGTAAAATAATCTGTTGGAGTTAGACAGAGCAAAAACTGTTAAATCTCACTCCCAGGGGTCAATGATTTAACTTTCTCTGATAGTGTGTCAAGAACAATAATTTTATACCCTTTTAAAGCAATGGTGAAACAATAATAATAATGATAATAATTTATTCAGTTCTATTGTGCCAGCTAGGTTAAAATATGATCGCCAGCCCGTACAGAACATTCTCAATAGCACCATCAACATCCTTTTGCCATTTGGTCATAGTCAGGTTTATTTCAGTGCAGAGTGATACAACAACAATAAACAGATGAACCATTTTTGTTTTGGACCTGTGCATATTAATACAATGTATTCCTTCAGGGATTTCAATTCAAATTTGCATACACGTACACAAACACATACCTGTAGAATAACTGACTATCAAGAAAGTGCTTAACTGCCCTTTCTCTAGGGGTGTCTGTGGGTATGCCGCCAAATGCCACATATTGATTTTTCAAAAGCTAAATTGATTATCACATTTTGATGACTTCACGTTGTCATTGTCAAAATACAAATATGTAATATTAGTTACAATATTTGGTTTGAAAGAATCTGTCTTAATCACTCACTCACCCATTAACTCTTTGATTCCTAAACCGCCCAGACTTAGTATTTTACTCTGTCTAACCCTAACCCTCATGGGTCAATGGGTTAAGGGAAAAAAGTAGCAGACTTCTCTGAGTGAAGTAGGTGGTACTTTATTAAAACAACTCACTGTTTCACTCAGGATGTTAAGTTGAACCTTTCCTTAGTCTCCTTCCCTGCCATTTTTTGGGATGTCACACAACACCAACCACCCCCCCCCCCCCCCCGCCCCCTTCCCGAAAGGACTGGCTGTTCGCATTGGAACAACATTCCTTTCTCAGATTGAGCCAATCACAGCAACAGTTCCATTTTCTGGAACTTTATCGTGCAACTCGACCAATAATACTTCTTGTTTCATTAATGCGCTCGATCACCACAAATATGCAGGTCTGTTGTTTGCATTTTTCACAGCGACCGCGTTGACCATGAGGGCAAGAATAAGTGGAGAACCGAAAGAATGAAAGGCTGTTAATGTAATCACATTATTCGATATTTTCATTGACTTCAAAATCAAGTTTTCCTGTTAGTGCAATTTTATCAATTTCATGTATTCTCAGCTGCCACTATGCAGGAAAACAGAGCTGAAACCGAACCGTGTCTGTAAAAAACCTAGGTAATACATGTAGCAAGGCTTCTGTTATGGTGCTGTAGATGAGGTTTTGCCTAAGTAGGTCAAAACACAGATTCGATCTGCAGCCAGAAACCAGGCAAATACCCTATACTATTGCTGCCAAAAATAAATAATCTTTCTTGGTCGGTCGAGATTTTTTCGTCGTTTCATTCAAAATCTTACATGGGGCTACCAGAAAATCACAATGAGTGATTTTCCTTGCACTCAATTGGCTTACCCTTTTGGTTATTCTAATAGACCGTCAAAACAATGGGAAAGGAATGTGGTTCCAATGTGAGCAGCCATAATTTCTTTCTGGAGAGAATTGCGTGAAATCTCGAAAGACAGCTGCAAAGGAGACTATTATCCTTTCCTTTAAAATAATACTAATGAATAAGTACCTGAACAACAGGTAGGAAGGAGGAATCAAATGAGCCTTGTACAATAGAGTTACTTGTCAGACCTACAACAGCACTAATATTGTCTCCATGTCCAATGTGCAATGGTTCAATGGCAGAGACTCCACCCAAACCAGTATCCAGCTGAAATGAAAGCTATTTAATTAATAATTATTACTATTAATAATTATAAGTATACTGATTAATGATCAAGGATAGTCTAAAATTAATTGCCAAAAAAGGAGGAACACAAAATATTATTTCTGATCAACCAAAATGCATTGTGCCCGTCAAGTGCGTAATCCGCCATTTTCGATGCCAACTAAATTCAGGAATATATACATTTCATCACAGCTTACCATCCAGAAACATCCTTTCTACTGAAGCATCTCCATGTCTAAAATCGTCCTCCTAACTTTAAAAGTTTTTTCATTGGTTCATGTACATGTACACGTAGGTGGGTTATTTTATTATTTTCTGGCAATTTTCCTTAAAGGTTTTCGCTTCTAAGTGGGATGCTTGCTGGCATGTTTCACTCGATGGTAAAACCAAAACCACATAGCCAGCAAAAAGAATATATTTAACTTTTAGAATCAGAGAAAGAATAGCCTTACTTTGTGTCAAGAGACTTAGCAATAGCCAGTTTGCTGAGATTCTGCTTCATAAAAGTATCCGTTACTTGTGCATTGACATGGAGAGCTTATGAATAATTTTTTTGAATGATGTTTTTGTTGCATAATACAAGCTTTTTTTCATCTGGTTAATGACCAAGGATGCTGAATGCAGGTCGCAGGTCGCGGGTTGCAGGTCATTGTTTCACCAATACAGAAAGTATCTTAAACATTTTTAAAAGCTAACCTTAGGCCTAATTGGGCCTGAACGAAAGTTTTTAGGCCTCAGGTTAGCTTTTATGAATGTTTAGGATACTTTCTGTATTGGTGAAACAATGACCTGCAACCCGGGACCTGCGACCTGCGACCTGCAAATTAGACCCGCCGTGCTGACTGATAAAATTTCACAGTTGCTCGCTTTTCCTTGCGGTCTGAAGGCCATGGATGTGCATCACATAACCTAAGAATTTTTCCATAGTTGCCTGTATGTAAACAGAAACATGGGCATGGTTGACCAGGATCACTATAATTTTAAGCAAAGTATAGAACAGTGTTTTTTCACTAAGAGAGAAATGATTGAAAGAGATCTGAAATTGTTTTACTCGAACCACAGGCCTTGAAAATGTCACAGCCGTTGAACTTTTCTCTGTTCTGGGCATTTGATCCAAATCAATTCTCAGTATGTCATTATCTGTCAAAAATGTCAGACTATACATGAGGTTTGGCTTGACTTGGCATGGCTTCCATATGGTTAAGTTAACCTTGACATTAAAAGTATAGCTATTAAAGTTTCATCTAATCCTTCTCCACCTGAGATTTTACACAGATTTTACTCTATGCCAAACGATTTTATTTGCTGATTGCAAGTGCTTTAGGTGTGCATGAGTTAACAACATAGATCTAGGTCCATTCAATACAAAGGTCCCCTTTAATGATGATGTTTCTTAAAGGAATAATGGCATTAAAACACAACAAGAAATCAGGAATATAAAAGCCAATGAATTCATGAAAGGTTTTGCTTTCATTTGGCTAGAGGTGGGTACTGTGCTGTTGTAACAAAGGGGACATACATGTAGTTTCTGAGTGGACCTGAAAATGTAGATGTCATTAATTTCTCACATGTATCTCCTGTAATGGTGTGTTAAAGTATTTATTGGCATCCCACGCTGATATTTTGCCATCTAATCCACCAGTTAGTAACGTGCCATTCTCTAGGAGTCGTAAACACATGATGATTTTCTGTAAAAAACAATAACTCTCAACTATTTCACAGTACAGAAGAGGAAAAAAGTGACTGATCACAGGTTAGTGCTTTTGCCAGTTTTCCATAAACTAACACTACTTTAACTTGTGGCTTGTCTTCAGGTGACAGCTAATGCTAGCCTACAGAAACTTGTGTTAAAAGACCCTAACCCTAACCCTATAAGTTTTTTGCTCCAATTTATTTCTCTCTTCTGAAGAAGCTCACCAACAAGATTGGAAAAATATCCTTAATTTTCAGTTCTACCAATGCTGAAAAACACCTAGTAATTGGCTCCCACAAGTTTCCTATTGCTATGTGGCAAAGAATTCTAGTAGTGTAGCAGCTCTTGTGACGTATAATTTGATTGGCTCGATACCCAAACTTAAAACAAAGCAGTAATTAGCAGCTCTCACAACCTGCTATTGTTTGGGATTGTAAACAGTTTCTATTTATATGAATATATAAAAGCGACAAGGTGAACTAATATCACAAAACAATCACTGACGTGAAGACTGCGTAAACACGACTACTTCGCATTTCGCATACAAAACTAGCCTAGCAATTTTTTAATTCATGAAAGTGGAGTTAATTAATTAAAATACAGAAGTTTGCGAATTCAAATGATGCGATCTTCAAGACAGATCTTGCAAGCGTAAAATGTGATGATAGATCATTTAAGATGTCTTGATTCTTGTATTCTTAGTATTCTTGTATTCTGTATTCTTAGTAGCCTGCGAATACAGGCGCCTATTGGAAGGCGACGATCCCGGGGGTGGGCAATCCTATATCTTTGTCCCCACCCCGGGGCATTTAGACAGGTTAGGTGTCCCCACCCCGGGGAATTTGCCCATTTTTTAAAAAAAAATGCTTATGCCCCCGGGGGTTAGCCCGGAAAGGGGGGGGGGGGGGAATGGGCACTGCTGGAATATTGATTGATGCATAAGTTCTACTTGGCTTCAAACCTGTCCCTTTACCAAAGTTAACCTTGGGCCTAAACAATATCCTGCACTTTTTAAACCTATAGAACCTCAGCATCAATAAAGACCTGAAAATGTTTCAGCATTCATTCAGTATTGGTTGACCAGTAAGACTTATTAAACAGTCATTTCATTACACAATACATTTAACTTAATTCCTGATTAAATTTGGTATTATTTTTCTAACCTCATGTGCATTCCTCACAACAAACTTGATTTTCTTTGAAACTAAATGACAAACCAGATAACATATTAAAATTAATCTCCAAAAATTAAACTAGTTTAAATACCACAACCAAAATATTAACTAAGAACCATTAATTATTTCATAAGGGTTGTGGCTGAGTGAGTGAGTTAAAATATAGAAGTGGCATCCTCGTCTCGAAGAGGCGATGGTTAGCACTGGCGATTTGGGAAGGATCCTGTATGACTGTGTAGCCAGATCCTGGAGTGGCAGTCTCTGTTGCAGGTGGCGCATAAGTGCCTTGTCGAATCGCCCGCAGAGGCTGCGCATTCTTTCCTCGCCGCTCTCTTGCATGTAGCATGGACTTTAGCGTTCGCTTCCCCACTTTGACACTTTTGCCGCCATGTATCTCGGTGTTTGGCGATGTCCTCCCAAGCACTGGTGTCAATTAGTGCAGAATAACATAGCATGTATTTTCAGAGCCTTCTTCAAATTATAGCGGATGTCTGAAACACCTTTAAATGTGCATTCTCTGCTTGCTTGGGACATCATTGCATTACATTATAATAATGTATTAAGAGAAAGGAAAGCCCAAAACAGCTTTGACTAGACTTGCTTCTTGATACCTTTTCCCCACACCATGATAGATCCATTGGAATCCCCAGTTATGACATCGCCATTTGGTGAAAATTCAATGCAAGTGAAAAACTCGGGAGTCTCGTATTTCTGCAGGAAAAAAGGAAAGGAATATTTTTTTTCAAAAGGATTTCAGGGAATTAAAATGTTTCTACCAGATACAAATTATAGTATAATGTTCATGCTTGAATTTCCAAGGACAAAAATGTCTCTTCCACACTTCCCAAGCAAGGTCAATTTTAGTTCTCTATTACTACCAGGCATATAATTAACAATTATTCCATGAGCGCACGTTGGATATGAGGTGCGTAACACCGAGTTGGCTATAACCAGTCTCATAATCATCCAATGCGAATGGAATAATAATAGTTTATTATTGTTTTATTAAATTCATTAAACTCCAAAAGTTTGGAAGTACAAAAATGTTATACGACAGAAAAAAGCGAAATCAAAAAACTTGATGAAGATGTGATGTTGTGTAATACCTTGTGGTCAGACAGACACAGGTTTTTTTTTTTGCTATATTTAGAGAGAAATTTCACCGTCCAGCCAAAAAAATTAAGCGTAGCAATGCTTAGCGCAATCAATTACCATGTAAGGTCAAACTAAGGTATACAAGCTGATTACTGAGATTGAGTGAACCAATCAGAGAAAAAGAAATGCATTAACCAAGGCTGAGAATTTAATAATGTATCTTATACCTCAAAATATCCACTCTTTCTTTCCAGCCTAGTGTTGAGCAATCTCCAGAAGTGAATATGCTCCTTGCCACATGAGACAAGAGTGTGGCTATCATCTGGGTCAAAAGAGAGTGCTAAAACAGCACTAGACATTCCCTGTAACACAAATAATCTATTAATTTAATCAAAGTGATAAATTTGAATAAAAAATATTACTGTCATGTTGATTGGCATCACACAGCCTTACCCCCGTTCCCAGAAAAAGTATATTTATATTTCAAGAACCTTTAATTTAAAAAAAGCCATTTCCTGGCTGGAACTGCATAATCAAGAAGAATTCCCCTGGCCATTAAAAACAAGATGGTAAGATTCTAGTCTTAAGGTAGCAGTGGTGAAAAGTGGTGCTAACAGCATATTAAGCTTCACTCTTATTAATACCATTAATAAATTATTTTGTTTTTCCTTGAGAAAGTTCATCTCACTCTGTGATAATATAATAAATTCATCCTGGCCTTTCAAACATATTTATTGTTGGAGTCACAACATGGCACATAGCAATCCTGCTGTTATCATGAAACAGCATACACTGACTGGGCACAGAGAACTAACCTTGCTCTGTTGTGTAACTGTTCGTTCTTCCCACTCCCACACTGTGAGATGAAATTCATCGTCTACCGAATCCACACAAGCAAGTTGTTTTCCGTTATCCTACACCAAATAAGTGTAAGTTTAACATAGTAATAAGTTTAAGTTTAATAATTCAATAAGTTTAAGTTTTACTCATTATTAACAATACTACAATTACGTGAAGCTATGATCCTGCTCGCAGTCATGAACACAAATTTAGCAATTGCGTAGTGAAGCCTGAAAAATACAGGGCTTCAACAGGGTTTGAACCCGGGACATCATGATATCGGTGCGGTGCTCTAACCAACTGAGCTTCATATATAGCTGATAATGAATACCAGACACAAAGAAATTTCAAATCAACTTAGGTTGAAATCATTCTGACCTGAAATCAAATGTAATCTGTAACATACATTATAAAGTATCTGGACACAACAAAAGGTATTTTAACAAACTTTAAGATCATAATGGCTAGTAACCAAGATTCAATGATCCCATGAGAAAGCTAAAAATACATTACTGTAGATCAATCAAGTACTAATTAAAATTAATAATGTCACAAGTAAAAAGAAATAAAGCCCTGTATGAAATATTATGTACCTCTTGAGAGAATCCCAGACAGAAAACACTCAGGCTATATTCCTGAAGAGCCAGAACAGCTAAGGTAATAAGTGTCTCAGCATCCCAGATACGGATGTGACTCTATAGATAAAAGAACAATAGATATTTGTGATAATTTATTGTAATTTGTTTACCCACGGAACACCTTAAGAGCGCTTAGGAGCTCGTTCAACATGTGTCTGTGCATTCTGGATCAAATTGGATTTTGGCAGAAGGCTATGTCATCAAACCAACAGATCTTAAACACCAAAGGATTACAGGCAAAAGCAATGCTTTGCCCTTTGTACCTTGTCGAATGTTGTGTCTTTATAATTATGTGGCTTTCAGAAGTGTTAAAATTTAGGATGAGCCAAAGTATGAGGCAGTGTTAAGATCCATTAAGCAAAGCTATTCACAAAGGTAAGCTTGAAAATAAACTGTTTCTAAACGAGATTTGAAACTGCTGCCTTCCAAACTCAACGACTAATATTGCCAAAGAAGAATCAAGGACAGTAGGTTTTCTGGAAAAACTGCATAAAGGATCACCTGGATCAAGGATCAAGATAACATAGCTGTTAACAGACGGGCATTGTTTTATTACTTTAATTGTGCAGTCAAGTAAGGGTTTAATTTACTTGCTTTAGTTTGAACTGATCTGGTGATCCTTGATCCAGTGATCCTTGATCCTGTTTTTCCAGAAAACCATGGATGGTACTTACCAATTCATTTTGATCAACTGACAGACCAGATAACTGTCCTGTTGCTATGTACCACTGGTTAGGGTGAACAGCCATGCTGTTACAAAATTAATGAAAAAGGAACAGCACACAATGAGGATGACAACAACAATACTACATTGTGTACACATGTAGACTGCATAACGGAATCTTTGTTTCGATGTTTTGCCTCGTTAGCACAAGCCCGTCATTTTCTAACCTATCAGCCAAATATCATTACTGACCAGTTATTAAAAGTCCATTGCATAATGAGTTATCTCTGAAACGTTGAGCGCAATTTAACTGATAATCTATGAGTAATGAAGCTTTGGAAAAGTTCAAAATTTTACAGAAAATATATGGGCTCATTGGCGCTTTTGCCACCCAAAAAATTTAATGAGTTTTTGATGGCTAATAACTCGCTTGTTATTAGAGGCAAAAGGCTTAAAATTGGAGATTTCACTAAGGTTAACATGTTCTAATTTCCTTTTGAAGTCAATTTGTGGATAGCATGATGCTTTTTATCAGCAAACTTGTATGTTAATGAGACAAAATGACAACAATGACATCAGCAAAGATTCGCCTTTGAACTTTGGGTCTTTTTTCGCTTTTGATTTCAGAAACAACAAAAAGGATATAAAACTATATGGAGTTAAACCCTTTGGGTCATCTCCAGACACCAGAATGAAGTGTAATTATACTGTAATCTTGCTGAAAAACCCAGTAAACACATATTTTTTGATGAAATGAAACTAATGTATCGGTAATTGCTTGCTGCAAAGCCAACTTGGGGAAATGGGGGAACCCTCAGCCTGATTTCTACACATGGGTTCATAAAATAAGACAACTCAGATGGCAGCCAATTACAATTTTCTAAAAATAGGCACGCATTGCATACATGTGGAAGTGCAGTAACATGTGGGTAGAGCAAGTGACGAAGGGCAAAGGGCGATGGGCTAACGCTCAAAACGTCAGCTGTTAGAATCTCTGTACAGTGGCCAATTTACATGATCAATTCCTTTGATAAAATCAAATTTTTGTATACTACTTCCCCACCGACGCAGCACCACAGTTTCTTTAGAAACCACCCCCTTCACAGATTTTGTTAGCCTGCTTTATACAAAACAATTATTGATGAAAAAGTAAATAAATATTGATACACAGTCTTTTGGAAGAGCAGATGGAAGTTTTTGAACCGCAAATGTTATAAAAAAGGGAAAAACATTTTGGGAGATTTTTGCTGCGTTCAATTTTTCTTTTATATTATTGTAATTTTGGGTGCACAAGTAAAAACATCTTCAGTGTTGTGATCAAGTTACCTTGCATGTTTACTCGTGAAACAAAAGATAGATCTGTGTCAAAATTATGGCAAGACACTGGGTTTTTGTTTTTGATGGTTTGGTTTTGTTTTTCTTTTAAGTGTCATAAAGTTTGACAAGAAATGTGCGAATTCAACACAAAGATTGATCACAATCACTTAACTTTTGAGGTTGACCATTGTTTCTGCAAAAGTCAAAAATTTACTCTCCTAGACAAGGTTATTTATCAACAGGTAATTCCACCGTTTCGGAAATAGCAACTGCTTTACTATTCATCAGTGTCACAAATTCTTGCAGCTTTTGGCTCTCATTTTGTTGAAAGTCAAGCACACTTCCAACAGACCTGTTTAGTTTAGTGATTTATGCACACGCTGCGGGCCTATTGGCACCACGGAGTCACTCTCACACTCTTATAAAGCTCTTACAATCCGGTAACATAGTGTGTAGTGCACTTGCAGAGCACTACACACTATGCAACGACATACAGTTACAGTGCACACCCATAAAAAAGAGTTATTACAAATTAATATTATATACCAGATAAAACTCGAATTAAAAATAACAAAGAACACACAAATGCAGCTAGAGGAAATGATTAAAATACCATTTGATGTCATCTGCATGACCAGTGTAATGCCTCTGACTGTTGGCTGTCTTGTTATAGATAACCACAATTGTGGAAACAAAATACAATATTTCTCCAGATGGCAAAACATGCAAGTTCTTGTAGTTGTCTTTTCCATAATATCCATATCTATGTGTAATCATGACATCATTATCAGGTCAAGGAAATTTTCAAATAGAATTGCAACATAACTCCTGGCAGTGACAGTTTAAGTGATATACTGTTTACTCTACGTAATTGTATAAAAGACAGGAAGGAGGTACATTGTAATTATTACTGACCCTTGAGCAATAAATAAATAAAGCTTTTCAAACAAAGCTTATGTTGTAGTTAAAAATCTTCCTTGGTTAAAGACTTTTCAAACTAGTTTATTTTTTACTTTCCTTTGTTTCACATCATGATAATGACAGTCTATAAGACAAAAAAAA
>NC_090879.1:13494606-13502106 GCF_036669935.1 Montipora foliosa
TTGAAGTAATCCACAATGTACTTTTACAGCAACAATTGCCATTGAAAAGGCTATAAGCCCTTTCCAAAATGTCTGTTTCGAAGCCTCTTTATCCCTCATAATCTCATCGATGTATACATAGGCTTGACAGGAGAAACAGTTCCCAAGAGCTCCTTTGTGAAACGGATATTGCAAAGTTGTTTCAAGGGCTCCTTTGTTGACTTGCCTACGGAATTGACTCATAATTTCTGGATGTTTTCCTTCCATTGTTAAGTTAATCAACAGTGTTGTCGGGCTAACGTAACTAAGCAGGTGTCTGTTTAAGAATTGAAATGCAAATTAGAACGTATCCGCCATTTTAAATTTAAATTGAAGGAACGAAAGAGTCTGGGACAGGAACAGCCTTCTGCGATCGGTCGCGAGGGGAGTGCCGCGCCTCGCGTCTTCCCGCAATTTCGCGCGTGCTCGTGTATTTCGCCCGTACCAACAATCCAGACCACTCGCAGTCTACGAGCACGGATCTCCGCACTGTACTTACAAAAGAATGAAGGGGGTAGTTTCTAAATAAATTGTGATGCTGCGTCGGTGGGAAAGTAGGGATTCGAAAAGCTGACGTTTCGAGCATTAGCCCTTCATCAGAGCGAATCGACGCTCTGACGTAGGGCTATTAAACGCTCGAAACGTACATTTACATTATCAACTCTATTGATAAAACCAAATTTTTGTGTACTACTTCTCTCTGTACGGTGGTCAATTTACATTATCAACTCCCTTGATAAAACCAAATTTTTGTACTTACAAAAGTTGGTTTCAAGAAACAACCTTTCATTAGACAAGAGGCTTGGAAACAAAATTCAAATAAAAAGATTTTTCTTTGAAATATAACTTTCTAAGCAGGTCTAAGCAAGGACCAGTGTAACAAAACAGAAATACCGGATCCTGGTAAAGGACCTTATCAACGATTTAAATATTACAAAAAGCTAAAAAAAAAACAAGGCCGGTATAACGGTGAAGAAATATATTGAAAAAGCCAATATTTCGAGAGGCACTGTCTTTCTTCGTCAGGGTTATTGAGTACGGTTAACATAGACGTTACAACTTGAATAGTGATATGGCGTGTGATTGATACAGCACTAATGATAAGGATTTTAACGGACTTAACAGATACGGTACAATAACCTCAAAGAATGATGACTGAAATTATTTAAAGGCAAAAAAATATAAACGATGAAATGATACATGAAATGGATCATACGTAAACTGCGGATATGAAATCAAGTGATGCTATGATCCTCGCAGTTTTGAACGCAATTTTAGCTCATTTTTGCAATTGCGGAAAAGGTGGATTACATTTCATATTTCTTATGACCGCAAGGTTCAAGGCTACAACAGCTATGTTTCTCAGATATGGTTCTCTTGCTTTGCGTACACTGAATGATCTCGAGTGGGATAAGTGAAATGTCTTTGGTGGTGTGTTTATTAGTGAGAAACAACAGTGAGTTATCTATTTCACTCTTGATGAGGCAGTGTTCTCAAACTTACTGTAGTAGGTTTGGAGACGTTGGTTGGTTTGTCGACTGGTCTGCGGTGTCAGTCTTGATTTGGTTTCTCCAATGTGCAGTATTGTTCAAGGGAACGATTGCACTGTACCATTTAGATAACATTTTTTGAATTGCAGTTGATGCAATGAGTAATATGTCTTGTTTCGCCTGTGGAATGGAATGTGTAACTAGTTTGCGTTAGTATAATAATATTTGCAATAATATTTCTTATATAGCTCCTATCCAGACGTGATCTAAGCGCTTTCCAGGTTACAAGTCGTGAAAAATTAAAATTAAAAATTAATCCATAAACGAAAAAGTTATACAAAAATTTTCTTAAATAAATAAGTTTTAAGTCGTGTTTTGAAAATCTGGAGATTATCAGAGTTTTTTATGTGTTCTGGTAAATCGTTCCAAAGTTGTGGCGAGGCGACAGCGAAAGCTCTAGATCCATAAGACTTCAAATTATAGCTGGTAGGGTTAAGACGGAGCGATGTAGATGAGCGGAGGGTTCTTGAAGGACGGTAGAGATTTATCAGTTCTTGTATGTACGAGGGAGACAAATCATGCAAAGCCTTGAAAGAGAGAATTAAAATCTTAAACTTAAATGCGTTCATTAATTGGTAACCAGTGTAGATCTTTCAAGATGGGAGTAATATGGCTGATATGGTTGAATTTCGAGGAAAATGTTATTAAGCGCGCGGCGGCGTTTTGTACATACTGTAGTTTTTTAACAGCATATTTCGGAAGATTGTACAGAAGGGAGTTGCAGTGGTCAAGTTTGGATGAGATAAAGGCATGCACAAGTATTTTGGTAGTTTCCGTTGATATAAATTCTCTGATACGTGATAGATTACGAAGGTGATAGAATGCAGATTTACATACAGTATTAATATGAGGCAGCATTGACATGGTACTGTCAAAAGTGACACCAATATTCATGGCAGTTTGAGAAGGCTGGACGGTGTCTTGACCAAAGCAGATTGACGGCAAGCAGTGCTGTAGTCTAAATTTTGATTGAATAAAGAGGAACTCAGTTTTTTCTTTATTCAATTTTAGTTTGTTGATACTCATCCATTTGTCCAAATCACTCAGGCATAGCTCGATACGTTCAACAGCTTCAGTCAGTTCCAGGTCATTATTTGTTGAAAAGGAAACGTAAAGTTGCGTATCGTCAGCATAGAGGTGAAATTGCAAGTTATGGTGTCGAAATAAGTCAGCTAATGGTGCAGTATAAAATAAATAGAGGATAGGTCCATGCACAGAGCCTTGGGGTACTCCACAACTGAGGTTACGAAGTTGTGATTTATTCCCATTAATCAGAACAGATTGAGTGCGACCAGTAAGGTAAGATTGAAACCAGTTGAGAGCTGTTCCGCTGATTTCAAATTTAGAATTTAATCTATTAAGCAGGAGTTCGTGGGCGACGGAGTCGAAGGCAGCAGACAGATCAAGAAGAAGAAGTATAACGCACTGACGATTATCAACAGCACGCATAACATCATTATGCACACGTACAAGAGCAGTTTCACAGCTATGGAAAGGCTTGTAGGCCGACTGTAGTGGCTCGTGAAGGTGGTTACTTAGCAAGTACTCATGTAAGCGCACAGCCACGACTTTTTCAATGATTTTTGAGACTACTGTAAGGTTTGAGATCGGTCTGTAATTTTTAAAGATTTCGTGATTGTCTCAAAAGAAGGTTTCTTGAGTAGAGAGGTGTAAGGACAGCAGTTTTATAAGAGAAGGAGGCAGATAACCAGATTCCAGAGATAAGTTAACGATCTTACAAAGTGTCGGTAGAAACATTTCAAAGTATTCTTTCATCAGTGCGGAGGGAAGTGGGTCTAAGATGAATGATTTTAAGACGACCTTATGAGCAATCTTAGACAATTCATCAGTAGATGTAGGTGAAAAATTATTTAGTTGGCATTTTAGTGAAGGTGAGTCAAAGGTGCAGAAGAGATCAGGAGTCAAGTGAACTTTAATTTGATTTTGGATGTCAATAATTTTAGTTTCGAAGAATTCAGCGAAATTGTTTGCTAATGCTGCAGCTGACGAGCATGTTGGAAGAAATTTCTCTGCCTTTCTATGTAAAAGACGATCAACATTGCAAAATAGAGCTTTGCTATCGACACCGGCTTCATTGATAAGATCAGAGTAATAATTCATTTTCGAGGTGTAGATGGATTGTTTCACGACAGTGCACTGATTAATATAGGCTTGATGATCAGTTTCAGTATGAGAATGGCGTCAACTGCGTTCAAGACGACGACAGATTCTCTTCTGTTCTCTGATGTAGTTATTATACCAAGGAGCCTTGGGCCGGATTGTGATTATCTTCGTAGGCAAGGGTGCATGTTTATCCAAGATAGGCCATTATTATACTGGTCACACAATTCAGTTAGGTCTGATGAAGGTGAGTTAAACAAAGTAGACGAGGTTATATCTTGTACAAAACTTTGCAAGTTTATATTGTGTAGGCTCCGTGTAGTAGAGACCATTTTAGGGTTTTGAGGTTTGCCGATGGGCAGGTTGCAATGCACAAGAAAGTGATCTGAGATAACTGGATCGTTAACGGATGGGTTTAGGGCTGTGAGTTCATCAGTTCTAACGATGATAAGATCTAGGATGTTATTGTTTTTGTGAGTTGGTGAGACGGTGTTTAGGACATGCAGATTAAAGCAATTTAGCAGATCCAAAAATTGGCGAGCTGTGTTGTCGAAAGGATTGTTGATGTGAAAATTAAAGTCACCGGTTACAAGTAGTTTACCAGGCAGTGATACTAAGCGTTCCAACATAGTAGAAAATTCGTCGAAAAATAGAGCCGTTGTCGAGCCATTCTGAGTTGAGCCAGGAGGTCGATAAACAACAATAATACGTAGCACACATGAGGTAGTATTAAGAAGGGATTCCATAAATTCAAACGATTTGAAGAAAGGATTCTTGAGTCGTTCCATTTTTAGATCCTTCCGGTATAGAAAAGCAACGCCGCCACCATTTCCACTGGATCGAGGAGTGTGAGCATAACAGTAGCCAGTAGGAGTTATATCCCGTAATAATGTAGGCGCATGTACAAAAGTTATTGTCACATCGGTAAAAACCCCGAGGTTGAAACGTTCTATTCATTTCCCCCCCTCTCGATTACTGCCTTCGAAATTGATTTTAGAGAGGAAGAGAGAAAAGAAGAAAATAAATGTTTATCTTCGCTGTTTTTATTTTGTTCTAAAGGACTTAGTGTTAGGGGTGCTAAAGGGGTGCTAAAAACATCCGCCTGGTATTTTAGCTACGCCATGCTGATGAGGCCCAAAAGGGCCGAAACTTCTGTCTGTCCATGGCTGCTAATTGACTGGGTGAGATGGTTGTGCGCATGCGTGACGTGTTGGCCACACCGTAAACCTGGTTGGTGTTAGCGTGTGTCCCCGTGTTTTTATTGTTGTTAGTGTTAGTGCCGCTCAGGAAAGAAACAAATGGCGAGTGAATATACGGAACCATTGACCTGGCTGCATTGCTGGAAATAGGACAAGATGATGACCCACACCCAGTGAAGGTCGTATAAACGCTACCTCCTTCCCAGGGTCTTTCTCCTCAACGAAAATTCATCACAGTAAAACATCAAAACACGTGCTTTGTGATCACATGAAATGTCACACGAATTTGTTATGTAACATTTCACGGTAGAGCGGCTAATTTTCGTTACGTTTCAACGCCGGAATTTGTTTGAATATATAAACCATTCACCTTTTTTTTTTAAGAAGAAAACTCCATGATTCGGAGTTTAGTAAAGGAAGTAAAGCGATTTTATTTTCGTGATAAAGAACGGTGGAAAAACGCCTACACAGCAAAATTTTCAAATGGTCGTGCGAAGTAGGCGGCAGAATGACCCGAAGTACCCGGCGCTCTATCGCTAACCTCCCACGCTGACGTTCTTAGGTGGGGCTGGACAATCTGCGAGCCATGCGAATTTCGCATTTAAGTCTAGGAACCCATTTCAAATAGCGCTGATAAACAGTTATTAAGTCTAAGAACCCATCTTAAAACGGTTAGCTTTCGATAACTGTGTTACTCGCCCCATGTTGGCTCGTCCGCCTCGCAGCCATGACCCACCTGACGCGCATGGCTCGGTAGCTCGCACATAATCATTGTCCTAACTCAGGTCCTAACTCTTCTTAGCAGGGCGCTTATACAAGCTTCGTCACGCGTTCGTCCGTCCGTCCCAAGTGCGCGGTAGACCAAATCGGCTAACTCAATGTTGTACCAAATTAATTCAACTCTCCAGGGATCAAGATTCTTTGCGTATATTTTATTTACATTACAATGCAACATTCACATTTAAATGATATCGAAATACCTGGAACAAAACATTTTATTCCCGAAGGATTTGAATTGGGTACAACATAATTTGAGTTAGCCGATTTGGTCTACTGGAGAAAAGATCTTGGGAACTGGAGTTGAGTGAAGGCCGGCAACTGTTACGTAACGGCGATCGAAAGTTCTTTCTTTGCGAAGAAAAGTGCAGAGCATAAGGTAGTAATTTAGGGAAGTTTCTCCAAAATTGTTAAGGTACTGTTGTCATTTCGCATTGCTATCGTTCAGGAGTGCCAAAGTCGTAACCGATTTCTACTTATCCCTGCATTTCAAAGAGAATGTCAGCACCAAAAACAGAATCTGGTCTATCAACGTCTTACAGTTTTGCTAATCAATGGTACAGAATTAAGGCAGCTGGGTACATTGCCTTGTTGATTGCAACAGCACCCCTATGTTTCATGGTGACTGTTTGTGTCTGGTTGTTTGTAAGAAATTCCAAGAATGATTCACGTTTGGATACCTCTCTCAGAAGAAAGGTGTTGATATCAGGAGTGGCTCACACCAAAGGATTGCATGTTGCAAAAACCTTAGCAAAAGCTGGTCATCATGTGGTCCTGGCAGATGCAGAAGATTTTTGGTGTTCTGCAGCAAGATGGTCTTGCTTAATTTCAAAGTTCTACACTGTGCCAAACTTAAATTCAGCTGACAATAATGAAGCATACATCAGTGGAATGGTAAAGATTGCAGAAAAGGAAAATATTGATTGGTATATTCCAATCAGTCACACCAAAACGTCAATTTCTGACACAATTGTCAAGCAGCGTCTTGCCAAGTTAAATCCAGAAATCAAATGCCTTGTTTTTAACGATGCTCAACTGACTATTACTCTCGATGACAAGCTTCTTTTCTTGGAAGAATGCAAAAAGCTTAATCTGGATGTGCCTTACTTTCAAAAAGTAGAAAGTTCAGCCGAGGTCTATGAAATGGTTAAGACAGGCCTATTTCTGAATTCTCATTACTTCCTTAAACCTTTGCTGCCATATTCTGTGCACCGATTAAATTTCACTCCCATTCCCAGCGACCCTAAAGAGTTTGACACATATATTGCCCCATATGAAGCAATGTTTAAAAAGAAAAATCCTTATCTGATCCATCAGTTTATAAAAGGAAAAGAATTTGCTGCCAATGCTATTGTTGTCGATGGTAATCTTCAGGCTTTTCACATAAGCCCATGTTCTCCTGTGCAAATCAACTATGGTGTTTCCAAGCATCCTAAGATAAAAATGTGGGTTGAAAATTTCTGCAAAGCAAAGAAAATTACAGGGTGTATCTGTTTTGACTTCATGGAGGATGAAGAATCTGGGAAGATTTATTGCATAGAATGCAATCCACGCCTTCACTCTAGCGTTGTGTCTTATCACATGCATGCAAATCTGGAACGGGCCATTCGTGGAGCCATGGAAGTAGAGTTCCAGTTATATGATAAGGCAGAGCCACAAGTCCCTTCATTACCTGTTTACTGGCTTTACAATGAAATTGGCAAATTTGCTTTACTTCAGCAAAGTATCAGCGAATTTGTGGGCAATGTGTTAGGTGGTAAAGAGGCAGTTTTTGATCTTAGTGATCCATGGCCATTCTTTATGCTTAATCATTGTCAGATCCCGTTTATGCTGTT
>NC_090879.1:13524606-13539606 GCF_036669935.1 Montipora foliosa
GTTCTAATTTATTACATGTAATTTTGTTTGTGCTGACATAATTTTGCTGAGTTTATTCAGTGACTCTACATGTTTGCATCTCAAGTCACTTTATTTTTTCTGGTTAAGTTTGTGAGAAATCATGTTTCTTGTAATCCCAGCAGCAATGTCTTCTGCTGTTTTATTCTGTCCAAAATACTCCACAAATTCACCAGAAGGATTCACAAGATATTGAATGATAGTATGATCAACCTGTTAAAAAAAAAGGGAAAACCATAACTTCACATGTTCACATACTGGTACAAATCACTTAATTTGTTATGGAATGTTTAAAAAACGAGCAGCAGTGTTTTATTGGGGTTTAAAAACACGAGGCGATAAAACATGTGCTGCGAGTTTTTTGAACGGCTTAAAAAACATTCCACAAAGAGCGTGTCCCTCTGGACTCAAAACAATGGTTCAAATTGTGAGAGGTGAATATTAGCATACAAGAAAAACAAGCTATGCTTTATTAGTATTCTTTATATAAAGAATACTAATGAGGAGTGTTTTATCAGGATATAAAGCTCATACACGTGACGTTTTTATTGGTGTTTTGATAGGCTGTTAGGTTCATGAATTATTAATGTTTTTTTTTTAAAGTCCAGGTTCAGGTTTCTTTGATATAACACTGTCTGTCTTTGATCTGTGGAGGTCAAGGAGAGAACCAAATTGCATGGACTCTATAGTTTTCCACTGAAGGCTGTATAGCGAAGCACTTCATATCTGAAACCTCGAGAAATTAAAAAAAGATTGTTGTGTTTAATTAATAATTATCCCTTTCAACCCTAAACTGGCCTAAACCGGCCATACTTAGTATTTCACTCTGTCTAATGCCAGATGATCTTACTCTTCAATGGGGAACCCCCAGGAGTCAATGTGTTAACATACTGGTTAAACCAAGTGACAGGTTTAACTGACTTGTTATCATTAGCCATCTAGGAAACATGCCGGTATTAAGTTTCAAAATAGTAGTAAGAGTATTGACGTTGCTTTGAAAAATTTACTGTTTTATTATCCAACTGTAGTAGTTATGGTACAAAAAACGCATGAAACAAGTACAACTATCACTGAGTATTTGTACTTGTTGTTTGTATTTTGACTCGCCGTAGTGGGCTCGTCAGAATACAGCACAACTCATAAAAATACTCAGTGATACTACCCACCAAAACATCTAATGAGATATATATACTCACTATGGGTGGTGATGATGTTTGACACATTGAACTTGACGTTCCTTAAAATAATTCAAAAGTCTGGTTGTCTTTTTAAAAATAATTATTGTAGGGCTGCATCATTAACCCATTGACTCCTGGGGGTTCCCCATTGGCGAGTAAAAATAATGGTCTGGCGTTAGACAGATCGATAAAATACTAAGTCTGGCCGGTTTGGGTGTCAAGGGGTTAGCTGCAGTCACTGTGAATCTTTTGCATGCTTGCATTGTTTTGTCAAATTGTCACCACATTTTGAGCAGTAAACAGCATGCCAGCTATACATGTAAACTTACTTTCATTGAGTTTTACATGTACAAGTCGTATCAAAAGAGGTAAAGGCAAGTCTTCATTGCAGACACTAGGGGCTATTTGGAGCATAAAAATAATGGAACAAAAATGAGAGAAAGGTCGCTACTGACGTTCTTCTCGGGGTGGGGGGTGGGGGTGGTACTCCCTTATATGGGCTACATTGGAATGTGCAGCCCCAAAGGGTATGGTTTTTTATTCGTTTTGGTCTCAAATGGGGTATGGTTTTTTAACTCAAATCTTGAATTGGGTATGTTTTCCAGAAGAAGCTTTTTCTTCATCATTAACCTTTAAGACTATATTATTAAAGATGGACCTAGGCACTCAAGACTTACAATGTAATCATTATCTTCATCTGCTGGCCCAGCACTATAGTACACTCTATATGCCTTGCAAACTTGATATATTTGTTCAGCAGTGCCTGTGAGACCAAGTAGACGGGGGTGAAATTCTAAAAGAAAAGAAAGAAAGTTATTGAAGCTAAGAATAGGTGGTGAGATTTGCTCACATTAATAGCTGAAAGGTGGGCTACAGAGTAAAAGGCTCCTTTGAACTTGAGGTATGCAGAGTTTGACAGGAGACTATAGATAGTTAAGACTAATAGTTATTATAAGTCTGTTGATATATAAGTGCGACACGACTAACGTTTGCAAAAACGGCCTGCTCCCGTCTGACTTTGTAGCTCAGTCAGTAGAGCAGCAGTGATCTAACCCAAAGGTTGTGGGTTCAATTACCTTTAACATACGCCCTCACAGCTTCAACATCATCCCTTGATGGATCAACTGTAATAAAGAGAGGCTGGAGCTCAGTACCCAGCTTCTCTTTGTTTTGATCTGCAACAAGGTAAAAAGCACAAAGTATTTTTGGCGCAAGATAGGGCTGTATTCTTAGAAGGACTATTAAGTGGTTATGACCAAAAAAAGTGATTTAATGCTAGTATCAGTAATGAGGAGGTCAATAAGAGGTGTGAGATATTGTGTTGACAATATTTTGGAGATGGCATTTTAGCAAAGAAAATTCCACCTTGTAATAATGTCACGAGTTCATTCAGCATAAAAAAATGTAAAATCGGAAAAAGGATTATTTGCCATGCCAATTCAAACACCCAATTTCAAGAAAGAATAGTAGTGGTTGACTGGCTTGTTTTTAAGAGAAACTCTTCAATGAAAATGCCTCCAGAAAAAAATACCTTAGCGATCTATAAAAAGAAATGACGAAAAACATGCGTGCTAAGGTAGAAATCGATTACACAGGTTATTTTTGCAGTTTACTTTTTTAGCTGTCTAAGGAAAGGTGCTAACAATATTATTGCTGTCGAGAAACTTTTAGGGTAATTCTGGTCTGAAATTTGTCATGTACGGAGCTGCTGTGTATCATTTTTGCATGGAAAACCACTCTTCAAAAATACTTTTTTTGAAATCCTTTCCCAAAAAAATGCTGAAGTGGTGAATCTCGAAAACCTGGATTTAGATTTGATCCTAACTATCCTCCTCAAGTGCGGATACTTTAAATTTATGATCCGTTTTTGGAGTTCGCCAAAAAATCGCAAAATCCGTTTTCAGACAAAAAACGCACCCTAACTAATACTAGAATTAGACAGGACTTTGTTATAAAATACACTTACTATCATAATGGCAATTAACTTTACCTACCAACAATGTCAATTGCTTTTGCCATCTTTTCTAACTCATCTGGACAAATATCGGGACAGTGAGTGAATCCAAAATACAGTAAGATCCACTTTCCAAGGAAATCCTTGTCAGTAACAGCTTTTCCATTTTGATCTGTTAGGCTGAATGGCCCTCCAAGTGCTACTTTTCCAATTGATCTTTTCTTTGCTTTTTCTTTCTCTGAATGAATTTAAGATGCAAATATATCCGAGAGGAAGTGAACAAAAGGAAAATGTGTTAATAAATGGTAAAACTGAAGAGATGTGCTCTATTAACCTCTAAAGAGGAAGCAGGCTCATGGCACTATGGGTCTCTACTTCTAAGCCCTCCCTAACCTTACAAGCAGGAGTTAAATCTGCAAAGTATGCACTGTATACCAGCCCTAATTTGGAGAATTGTCAACTCCTGGCCTCCTATTTTTCTCTTTTACTGGCAAGTAGTCTGGCTGGTAAAATTCAGAAAATAATTTTCTGAATTAAGTCGACAATGATACCTCCATTTGCAACTAGTCTTTTGACAACCTGAATTTATCAAAATAATGTTCTACATCACCTCTTTCCTTTTCCTCTTTAATATGCCGCACATAGATCAGCAAACCTCCACCAGCCAAAGCTGTAAGTGCTAGTGACAACCAAGTTACAGGACCCCGCCTGGATGATCTCTTAAAAGCTTTATCAATAACCTTCTTTGACGTTCCCTCTTCAGACCTAGCTTGCAAAGTTCTTGAAGAATCTCTCAGACCTCCTCTTTGAAAGCAGCTTGATGTTAAAAGTTTTACCTTTTGAATATTATAAGAAAAATATACAAGGTATTCATAAAAAAACTGTAGTTTTGTACCACTATTGACGTTCTTCTCGGGGTGGGGGGTGGGGGAGGTCCTCCCTTATATGGGCTATATTGGAATGTGCAGCCCCAAAGGGTATGGTTTTTAGTCGTTTTGGTCTGAAATAGGGTATGGTTTTTTAACTCAAATCTTGAATTGGGTATGTTTTCCAGAAGAAGCTTTTTCTTCATCATTAACCTTTAAGACTATCAACAAAGCCCTTCTCAAATTATCAAGCCAACCATGTAACAGCTGAAATAGGTCTGAAATAGAGTATCAAAATTTTGGTCAGGTCTGAAATAGGGTAGGGAGAATCGCAGATTTTGGTCTGAGATAAGGTAAGGGTTTCAGGAAGCGGGCTGCACACCCCCACCCAATTTTTACTTGGAGAACCCCCCTCCCCCAGCCTCCTTCATTCACCTTCTCACATGCACTGTATGTAGTACCTAAAAGGGGTTACACAAGAGCCCTTTTCATGTTGTCGTAGCATGATCTTGGGTTAAGTTAAGTTAAGCTCAGTAAGATGAGTGTAAACCTCAAATATAGATCAAGGTAATATTAGAAAGATAAAATTATCAGTTTACAAACAACACTATAATTTTTTGTAATTCAAATGCATGGGGCAATTAACCGGCAGAAAATAAGGGACCACATTTGAAGTGTTTTCAATGGGAATAAACAGAGAAATAAGAGAACAAGGAAAGTACCAGTTTATTCCGTTTATTGTAGAATTTCACTATGTGATACATTTTCAATCTGCACTGCTCTCAGTTAGCAATAGCTAGTCGAGGCGAGCAGTGGTTACATGTGTCTAAAAGAGAGAACAAGTAGAGAAAGCTATGGTATTCAATTGCGTTTTACAAACAATACATTGTAGAATGAACAGGTATACAAATAACTAGTGTACAGAGTATACAGTCAACTAACATTAGAAAATATCATCTAAAATCAAATCAAATCAAAGTGCAAAAATTAATATGAAAAGCCAAAGTACATATATTTTTGTTATTAAGACAGATAAATCAACATGAAAGTCTTTGGGGTAGGATATTGTGAATTTTAATTTTAAAATTGTTTTTGGAGAGATGGTGAATTTCACGAGGTAAACTATTCCAGACTTTTACACCATTTCTTGAAAAGGATTTACTTAAGCCAGTGGATCAATGGGTTGGTATCCGCAGCCAATGAGGCTGTGGTTGGTGCATTAAATTATCATGACAGAAGAACATGGGTCACAGTTCAGTGTACATGTCACTGTGATAAGAGACAAATAAACAACATCTTAAGTGTCTCATAGCCCTAATCACTCTACAAAAATGTTGTTTCAGGTCTAGGACTTTTGACTTGGTTGTTCATCACTAGAGCAGGGACTTCTAGTCAATGACCTGTGGAATGTGACCTGTGTATTAGACTCACCCCAGCTACACTGACTGGATACAGACTTTTGAGGATCTGCTAAATACAAACGTAGCCTCGTGGGACGGTATGCGACTCTTGGCTGGGGATATTAACCTGGACATGTTCGCCCCTGAAATGTCTAAGGTGAAGCGTTACAATGAATTGTTAGACTCGCTCAATCTCAAGCAGATGGTCACTAAGGCAACACGAATAACGAAGACGAGTAAAACCTTGATTGATCACATAATTACTAACACGCCGAAACACATTACTTACACTGAAGTACTTCCATGTCCGCTGGTAAGCAACCATGACGCCCCGTATGTAACTTGTTTGCATGAATGCGCGGATTACACGTTATACACCTAGACACAAGTTCATCAGGAACAAAAAACGATTTTCCAAAACAACTTTTATTGATGACTTTGCTGTTCTGCCATTTGAAATCGTGTATGCTTTCAACCACCCTAATGACAAGATCGCGACTTTCAATCGTCTCGTTACAGACTGTCTCGACAGACATGCGCCGCTGAAGAGAACAAAGGTGACGCGACCCCCCGCACCCTGGCTAAATGATCCGACCTTGCTCTCTCTGCAAGTAGACCTGAAATCAACATCTGGAGGCACACGCACGTCCTCCTAAGGAGGGCGCATGGGACATGTTTCGACACACCCAAAACAAGCTCAAAAAAGTGATCAAAAAGGCCAAGCGGTTGTTTATGATCACTGCACTTTCCTCGAAGCGACGGAAGGAGGTTTGGAGGACGGTAGATCGTATTCTCCAACCAAGCCAGCTACCGCTCCGTGCTGATCTCGACGATCTTAATAGGCACTTTGCCTCAATGGCTGAGCGTGTCACTGCTTTGTCTCCGATGTTCAACCAGGACATCTACCAGTTGATCAATCGTCTCTCAGATGACTCACACTCCTCCTTCCGTTTCCGTCATGTCACTCATCAGGAAGTGCTTAGAGAGATAAAGGGACTGCGATCAGATTGCTCGACTGGACCAGATAACATACCGGCTAAGTTTGTCAAATTGGTGCCCGAGTATCTGGCCTCTCCTCTTACGCATATCATCAACTCATGCCTTAACAGACTGAAACGAATATCCCCCGTCGTGGAAAACTGTGTGCATTAGTCCGATTCCTAAGATGGGTGAGCCATGGACAAATGACGATTACCGACCCATCTCCTGTATTTATGAGAAATTGGCTCTCCGCCAAATTACTGATTTTCTCACCGAGAATGCCATCTTACAATCTAACATCAGTTCATATCGGAAGTGTCACTCCACTACAACCACGATGTTGGCGATAAGGGATGATAATATAAAGGCCATGAAAAGGGGTGAAATTACACTGGCTGTCATGGCAGACTTCTCTAAGGCCTTCGACACTGTTGCCTTTGAAAAAACCCTGTCTAAGCTCCACCAAATGGGTCTCTAGAGGTCCGCCCTGCAGTGGATAGCAAGTTATTTAACGGACTAAAAACAGTTTGTGCAAGTTGATGACCGCTCATCGGCACAAATCAGTACTACTCACAGGGTTCCTCAGGGATCGATTCTAGGACCCGTTCTGTTCAACCTCTACGTGAATGACCTATCTTCTGCACTTCCATCTGAAGTTGTATGTCATCAGTACGTGGACAACACAACGATGTATACTCATTTCAGGCCATCTGATCTTGAAGTCGGCCAGGTGATTCAAGACTGGCTAAACAAGCAGTCAGATGGTCCTTAGAACGCAACCTAGCTCTGAATTCAAAGAAAACAAAGGTGATGATGCTGTCATCAGCTCAAATGTCAAGGGCAAATGGACTTGAGACATCCTCACTTGATCTCACGGTTAACGGTAAAAGGCTCGAGCGGGTTTCAAATTTTCGCCTGTTGGGGACCCAAGTCAATCAATACCTTAACTGGAAGGAGGAGATTAACTTGAAGATCTCTAGCTGTTATGCTACATTAGCTTTAATTAGAAAATTACAGCACTTAACTCCCTTCCATGTCAAAAAGCAATTGGCAGAATGCCTGATTTTATCTAAAACTGACTACAATGATATTGTTAGTCATCCAATCTCGGGATATCTATTTAAGTACCTACAACATTTTCAGTTAGCCCCGCAGGTTTCGTTCTTGGGCGCTATGTGCAAATGCCGGATTTAATCAAACTAGGATGGATGCCAATAAAGGAACGCAGAGAGAATCATTTACTTAACACTGTTTTTAAAGCTTTGCATTGTAATGACTGGCCATCCTATCTTAAGCTAGACATTCACAATCCTACACGGACACTGAGGTCTTCGAGAGAAACGACGTTAAAAAGTACCCCTTGAGGTGGGTACTTTCCAGGACAGTGCCTCCAATGTTTTTAGTTCATTACCCTCTGCTGCCAGGAACTCTGTGGTTTTTAGTGATTTTAAAACTCAAGTGAGGAAGTATCTGATAAATAGGGAAAATGCACATTTGACTTCTTGATTTGTCTATATCCTTGATTATTTACCTTTGCTGCAGTGTCTTTAATATTATACATTATTCATATCACTATGGTCATTATTATTTTAATATTGTTGTAAATTTTACAGATGAAGAGCCACCTTTCAGTGGAAACACTGTAATAAAGCCATTATTATTATTATTATTATTATTATTATTATTATTATTATTATTATTATTATTACACTGTACCTACTGGTTTTGCAGTAAAGCTCCAAGTTTTAACAAACTCAACTGGGAAAAAGAATAGTTAAAAAATAAGGGGGATTCCCCTCCTTTTTGAAGCTCAGTGACAAAGAAAGCTAAAATGGAGTTCTTAGTGCATTGGCGAAGGTTACAGCACGAGCACCCAACAAATTGACCAAAAGCTGCTGTATTGCGGTCTGATTTTACGAGAGGCTCTTTAAGCTTCCAGGTAATCACGCTGGGTCGCCTTCATGCTAGCAGCACAACACTGAGAAGTCCGCGCTCTTCTCATCTGGGGGAGGGGGGGGGGGGGGGTATCTTCACGGTTACATATGACAGCATTTTGCCCAGAACACTCTCAGTGAGGCCAAAATCCTAAATTTGCACCTCAAAGTGAAACGATGAGCATCCCCGGCCCTTTCTTATGCAAGTACCCCCCCCCCCCCCCCCGCCGGGGGAAAGAGTCAGAAAGAGTCAGTCAAGACTTGGTGACGAGGATCTTATGCAATGAGCATACGTAAGGGATAAATAATGAAGTTACGTTCACAGGTAATCTTACCTGTGCTTGAACATCTCTTCGATTATGGAAGGAATTTCGAAGGAACTCATTATATCTTCTAAAAATAGTCATTCTTTGCCCAAACATCCTCTTGTTCTAAATCTATATGGTGTTAACATTTACAATTTGATAAGCCCAATTCCATCCGCCATGTTGTTTGTCAGGCTTGGTTACTTAGCCAATTCAAGCCGCGGTAACTCAGCTTGTTGCTGTCATGGCCGCTTTGTTGTTGTGTTTGTTTGTGTCTTCTATACAGGCAGAGCATCTTTGATCCACCTGTAGTGTTATCTATGCTGTATTATTAACTTCTGAGGAATCTACCTGGAAACTTTCAAGAGTTTCGTCGTTCTCGAGATTGGTAGACAACCGAGAGAAGCTGCGAACTTTACAATATCCCATGAAAACCTGAAAACCTTTCTAACACGCTGCTCTGTTATCATTGGATTCAAAGAACACGTTTACTAGAACTTGGATAGTTTCCGTCCAAATTTCCCAAATGTGGTGGGAGTTTTTTCCGGAAAGAAATTCGTGCTTTAATTTGGATGGAATTTACAGTTGCCTAGTACTCAGACATTCTTGTGTACAATACGAGTCAATTTGTTAATATGGCTGAGGTGGATTTAGACAACGAGGCTTTAGAGGAAACGAGGATCGATGACGCGAATGATCAAGTTATTGAGAATGTTGTAAAATGGCAAGATCCCAGAGAAAGTGCTCAGAAATTTCAACAAAACCATTGGCAATTTTCAGATGAAGGTTAGTCAATACAGTTTGGTACTCCCATGAAAAAACTTCATAGGGTTTAATAGAAAGACTTCATAGGGTCAACACTATGTTAACTCTATCTTGTCAAGATAGACTTGTCAAGAATGAAATGGTGTCAGTTATTCAAGCATCTTTGCTTCCCATTTTCCAAATCTTTGCGGCACGCTGAAATCATAGAGATGGTTGGCATACAACTTGGAAGCTGGTCTAAGTATTTAAAGAAGAGATAGGTGTTAACGATTAAAAGGTTTCAACCCTAGAAATTTCCTTCTTGTGTCACATGTAACAAGTACATTTGCATTTCTTCTTGTGCCAGGACCAATTGAGTATGAGAGTGATCCTTCTTCTGACATTGATAAGAATTACTTCAGTGACCAGGAGTCACTAACTGGGTAAGACATGGTTGTTTAGATATTGATCCAGTTTCCTGTACAGGAAGCTGGCAATGCTTGTCATACTTAAAGACCTTGAATAATTAAAAGTTGTACACTGGAGTAAACTTGCATTGGAGTCTCGTGTTAGAGGAATAACTTTATATCTCTTAACCCTTTTACCCCTTAAGCCAAACCCGTTGACAACTGAAACTTGTAAATGGGGTTTAAACAAGTTTTGAACACGGGAACTCAGAATACTGTTCCAGCTCTTTATAGCCATTTGGACAAGCTGCCTCCTCCTCTGCTAGCTTGAAACCATGATAGGTGCAAAACAATCTTTTTTTGCTGCCAATGTATCATTACCAACATCGTCTTCATCCTTATTCTCATTATTGAATTTACCAACAATTTTCTTGTTAATTCCACAATGCAGAAGTATGGATGGTGGCTTAGAAGAGGATGAGTACACATCTGATCCAATTGCACAACAAACTAGACAGGTTAGTTTTCTTGGTCATTAGTTAACATGCAGCATTACTTTGGATATTCCTTTAAGGACCAGGTAACAAGCAAATTGGCCAGTTTTCCATGCTATCGATTAAATCAAATTGCCATTTAACTGTGACATTCCCTAAAATTATAAGTAAAAAGTATTGTAAAAAGTATTGTAAAAATCTATAATTAAGATGTTCTGAAGAAAATATTTTGGACGATCTTTTCAAGACCTGTGAAGGATTTGTTAGTAAACATACATATATATTATTGGTATATTATTATTTTTATTGTTTATCAAATTTCAGGAAAAATTACATCATCTGGCCCTAAGACGTCACCTTGACCAATTAAGTGAACAAGTCCTGGAGAAAGACTACCTTGTCTCTCAGTTCAGGTATAAATAATTAAATAATATCAGTACATAGATGATTTCATGTATATTAAACAAGCAAAGAAAAAAACTGGCTATGCTAATAACTCTTTCAACTATGTTGTAGTCTTGTGGACTGAATTGCAAAGGGCTCAACTTGAGGAGATCTCTAGAGCTGAGGGGATCTGGCAGCCTCTACATACAGTCTTTGTGTGATTCTGTAGCACAGTGCACCACTGCCAGATGTAATCAAGTCAATAGACCATTTTACAGTTCTGTGTTTAGTTACCAGACCTTTGAATGAAAGCAAGGTGGGAGTTGACCTTGCTTTCAATACAAACCTCATTGCTTTTTTCAATACAAACCTCATTGCTTTTCTTATGTAAATCATGTTGTTGCAGTGACTGTGAGGTTTGTATCAAAACCATGTCAACTCCAGCCTCGCTTTTATTCAGAGCTGTAAAACAGTCTTACTATTATTTAATGAGAGAGTAAAAACACTTGAGCTTCTGCCAGTTTAATAAGCTTCTTGGGACATCGCTGTTTTATTTTCTTCAAGCATGAACATACAATTCAAAGTACTTTCAAAGAAAAGATCCTATTTACCTGGCAATTTTCATCAGGTGCTTTCTTAATCTACAGTGTTAAGTTGACAACATCAAATTTCTAATAGACCACACTGTATATCAATTTTTTTACTTTTTTGTAGAGAGGAGCTGAAGAAATGCCAAGACCATATAGAGCAACTGCAGAAAGAGAAAGATGTGGTCAGCAATGATATTGAAGAAGCAGAGTCCCAGAGCAATATGTGAGTTAGAAATTAGAAGATCTCATCTGTGTATTACAGTGGATACACTTACTGCAAGGCGTAAACCAAGACTCGCACCCTTTTCTTATTGCACTGCCATCTTGAAATATTTCATTGGTCTGGTAGAGGTTTAATCTCTGCCTGTCATCAGTGAAACCAACTTCTCCTCTGTTTTTCTCCATCATAAACAAAGTATTGGTTTAACCCACCTTATCCTCATTGGAGAAATGTTGTCTGCAAGTGGTTGATATTCACCCTGGTGATAGATTCCTTATCCTTTGTTATTAAAGGGAATGCCTCTTCTCAATTTGTGATTGCTACTTTCCTTTACTTTCATTGAAAATAGGGCATCACTGTACAGATTGCAGGCTTTCCACTCCAAACTGTGTGCGGAAATAGATGCTGAAAAGGATGTGCAAAGAGAAATCCTACACAGGCTTCAAGAAGCAGAGTAAGCAACCATATTGTGGTTATTGACTCAGAGCTTAAACTGGAACTTGCGCTTAACAAAATAAAGTAAATCAATTTAAACTGAATCTAGTAATACAGAAAGGAAAGAAAGGTTAACTGCACTCATACTGGCATAAACCTCTCAGTCTTCAAAACCTTCGGGTCGCTGGAGTACTTTGTGCATTTTTTGTTTGAAAAAAGGTTTACGTAAGTCTGATGTAGCTTGGGAGGAATCATAATTATTCCAAATTCTTGCACAAGCTCCAGAAAAGGAGAGCAGTCGTCAACTGAGTCTGGATCTCTGGATGTACTGTAAAACTAACCTGCAGTTGAAGATCTGGCCCCAGCTGTTCAAACTATGGATAGGGCTATCCACCAGATAAATCACTATCCAGTGGATAAGTCATAGCAAAACCATTTGGGCTATTCAATGGATATTGATTTATCGGGTGGATAGCATCATCCACCTTTTGAACAACTGGGGCCTGGTATAATATGAATGGATCTGGTTAGGACGAATGAATAGAATTTTCAGAAATATATAAAGGGGTGCATTGATTTGTAACATTGTGCATTAAAATATTCGAGGACGTAAATTAAAGTAACTTAAAGTTCAAGAGCAGGATTTCAGAACTGAGAAATAAAGGAAAGGCACGTGCTCTACTGTCAGAAAAGTACATTAGGCGAAGCGCTGTGAGATTAAGATTTTGTTCAAAAGAGAATTGGCGGCCTGGCCCCAGGATGTTAAATGTTAAACCATAAGAAACATACGGCTCAATCGTAGAGCGATAATTTTCTGGAGAATTGAAATGGACACAAAGTGCCTTAATTTTGCAATGGTCCCAACACTTTTGCTTATTTTCAGTATGATTGTCGATGTGATATCTCCAAGAGCAACCACTTTCCCTTTGTGACTATAGATCTTTCTTAGACTGAAGGTCACTGAAAATAGGGTAAAATTGAACAAGAGCTTCCCTGATCAACTGCCAGCTGACTGCTCAGCCAACAAATGGCCAACTGTTGGCCAACACACGGTAGACAATAGGCCGACAAACAGCCAACAGTAGGCCAGAGTATTGGTTGACAGTCTGCTGACAAACAGCGAACACTTTCAAGAAAATTGTCGACTGACAGTCAGCTGACAATCAGCTGTTGGTCTTTGAACTGTCGGTTACACGTCAATTGGTTGTTGGCTATTTACCAATAGCTTTTTTGCACATTGAATGAGAAAAAAATAGACTTCATTTCAATGAGCATGTTTCAAAGACCGAAGAAAAAATGCCCATGTGTCTATGTGTTACAACTTCAAGCCAGCTTGACTTTGCATGTTACATGTAAAACTTGTGATTTTGTCATTTATTCTATTAGTGTACCTGAAATTAATTCTTCGAAATACAAGATTAGTTTCCTGATAAAAAGTGTTTTTCGGAATAAAGGAAGTCAGTTATTTTCTTTCAAATCTTAGCTGAGCTTAAATTCTTTTGTCAGTAAACTGTTGGTGAACCACCATGTGTGTAGCTTAATGCTAACTTCTGAGTTATCACATTTATGCTCTAGTCTGTTATTCTTCTTTTGTTTGTTTGGTTTTTTTCCTCTTTATTTAAATAAAGTTTATTTATTTACTTTTTATTGTTAGGTTTGCTCTTGCTCAAGCTACCGTTGAACAAGGAAAATTCCTACTTCCTGGAAAAGAACTTGAGAAAGAAGAGAAATATGCAGAAAAACAAAAAGCAGACCTTTCTGCTGTGCGTTTGCGTAAAGAAAATATGAGTACCGTTGTATCAGAGAGAAGGAGAAGAGCAAGAGAAAAGTAAGCTTTGAGGAACAACTCAGAAGTAGTGCGAAGTATACCTAGGCAGACTGTATATTTAAATTTATATTAAAATTTATATACCAGCGTTAGATGGATAACCATCTCATTGTAAATCTCTATTAAAGAACAACATTATTCAATCATACTTATTACTGAGTGACTTAAAATATTCCATGTCCAGGGTTGTCATTAAGTTTTGAAGGTGTAACGCTCAAGATTTCATCTGTAATATGTAAATACATGGCCAAAGGCCATGTAAAGGAAGGCTTAAAAGGGCCTGAGCCCCTTTGGGAGGCATGCTCCCCCCAAAAATTCTTAAAATTAGACCTCAGAAATGCATTTTCCTGCACTCTGAGGGGCAATTTTTTTTTATTTTCTCAATCAAAAAGTAATGAAAATAAAACAGGGCAAAAATAGAAACTTCCACAATGAAGAAAGATAAACTACCCAAGTGGAAATGGTTATGCATCACAGAACTGTGAAAAAAATGGTCAGTGGAATCTCATTTATAGCAACTACGGTGCATTGATAATGATTTCTTGCTAAAAATGGCGTCGGAATCCAACACCAATCATTTGGGGATGTTGTCCAAAGGTTTTTTACAGAAAAGCTTTGGATTTTTACCAAAAACACGTCTTAGAATCAAGAACACAGGGCAGCATTATAATTATGAATTTTGTTTTAGAATGTAAATGTTCATAAATAAATTTCCATTTGTTTTGCTCTGTGTATATTCATTCTGCAGCAACCATCACCCGTAACATTGACTGGGCTCAGCCATAACAGGTGTTATGGGTTATGGCCCCTAATGACAGCCCTGCATGTCTATGGTATTTGCCATTGATTTTAATTTTAAATGTTTTTCAAATAATAATTATAGAGAACATGTATCTGCTTTGAGGGAGAGGGAGCGCAAACACCGGCAAGCAATAGCTGCAGCTAAACGAAACAGGGAACAAGCATCCAAGTTTCTTAAAGAAACAATGTCCAGGTATTTTTAATATCACTGGGAACACTTCGGAGCTAAGAGATTGAATTGTTACTAGGTACTTGTAGACTTACATCTCTTTTTGATAGTTGTCAACACCAATACAACCAAATATCATTAACTACATTGTACTTTTTGATTATTTTTTCCTATTATTGGCTGCATTAGGCTTTTTTAATAGTTGTCTACAACTGCTAACTCGATGGTTTGCTTTGCAGAGTTCGTCAAAAGGAAGCAGAGGAGGAGGAGAGATCACGTGAATACATGGAAG
>NC_090879.1:13544606-13564606 GCF_036669935.1 Montipora foliosa
GGGCCAACACATGGCAGGCAAGCTTGGTGCAGTATCTTCAGACGATGATGACGATGATTTTTCTCCTTTTGGAGAAACAAGCCGGGATGAGGCCAAGGAAGGGTTAGTTGTGTTTATTGTTTCTGCTTGTACTTTTCGTGGTGACTGATGACTGCATACAGAGGTTTCAGTAGGTTTTTTAATAAGTGGCTAGCTATACTATAGCTATAGCTATAGCTATAGCTATAACTATACAGTAGAATACTGATGCAGTTGAGTATTTTAAGAATCTTGAGACTACCCAGGGAAACTCCAGTATTAAAGTGGTCAGATGAGGGCTTGATTTGACAGCCTCCTGATTTCAGGTCTGCACTGCGACTAACCACTTGCACTTGCAGGGGTGTAGCGTGAGATTTTGAAGGTGTCCGCACAGAAAGAATGTTTTGAGCGCCAAAGTGCCAGTAACTCTTGAAATTTAGGGTCTTGCAAATACCATTTGCGACTGTTTACGAAGGACATTTCAATAAATAAATGCAAAGGAAAATGCATCTGTTTAGTGTTCAGCAAGATACAATACAAACAGGGGTTTTACAAGCAAAGGGAAAAAGGTCCCAAACCCTGCCATAGATCGTCATCAAAACCTTTCCTTCAAAAGTAACGAGGAACTGGGGACTAGTGATGAGACGCTATCCACCGGATAAATCACTAAATCCCATTGGATAGCACGATTGGTTTCGCTATAGATAACCTATCCACTGGGTAGTGATTTATCCGGCTGATAGGCTATCCATTGATTGAACAACTGAGGCCTGTAATCACTGTGTACTTTAATGTGCTGCCTCTATTCCCCATTATAGACCACTTCCACAAATGGTGACCACTTTTACATTCTTTTGTTTTTATGTTAATTAGACCTACTGCCCTTATTTTGACACAAATATTCTTTTGAAATTTGCTTGTAGTAGCGAGGCTCAAAAGGCTTATTAGCATTAAAACAAAAGAATATTTTATTTCACTGCCATTATGAAAGAGGTCTATAATACTAGATTTGAACATTTGTCCTAGTAGTAGACAATAGGTCTACACAAGAGGAGTGATAATTCTAAACCAGTGTTGGAATTGGCTTACTAGGGCACTCACACTCACTTGGCCAACATTGTGTAAATGCACCCTGTCTTGTCACTTGGGTATGCAGTCTTGCTTTTTCTGTCAGTCAGCAGTAGGTGTGGTAATACTTTTTAATTTTGTTTGTTGTATGTTTGTCCATTTTTTTTCAGGGACTCTGATGCTGAAGGGGAAGACTTAGCTCAGCCAGAGTTCAGAGGTCTATGGGAGGAGGGGGTTCATAAGGTTTGTTTAAAATGTTTGGCACCATAATTAAGATGTCTAAGACACTCCATTCACAGTAAGATTGACCAATCAAAGGCCTAAATTCAACATATTACATCCTATTAAATTTTAAGGTATGTATTTCCTGTAGATTCAACCCATTGACCCCTGGGAGTGAGACTTAACAGATTTTACTTACTTTTAAGTAAGGAAAATATCTTAGTCAGTGGTAGTATTTTGTATTTTCCACTTCAGTAATATTGAACTTAGCCATTTATAGCTCTGAAGCGTCACACATAGGCCATGTGGCCCTCGAAGCACGGAAAAAGGGATTTGGATAACATAACTTGTTTGGTTGAATTGACCATATTTTGCATTTACATTTACATTATTTTGCTATCTTGGCAGGAATCTGAGAAAGCAGAGCACAGGTTCAAATTTGCAACTTATATTCCAAGCAAAATGGAGCAGGTTTGTTTTTTAATTATTTTCTTGATCAAACTCTAAGAGAGTTTGGACCTTTTCACTTATTTTAGTACCACCTATTGGTTTTATGCAATCACCAACATTAATTTCTCTGTGTCAGGAAATGATGGAAAGAGCTCTGATGAAGCAAAGAGATGGCATTGTTCAGAAACAAATTGCTGCAGGGAGAGAATTTAAGGTCACTTGTTCTTCTTAATATTCAATATAGACTGAGGTTGTTTTACTGGGACAGTCATACATGTAACTTTCAACTGGTGTTCGTGTTTTACTTTGGAATCAAGTGAATCTAAAACAAAAATGCGAACCATAATAATTTTTATATGAAATAATGGTTTAAATTGTGAATGGCCAGGGAAAATGTGGGAAGATCGGCTAAGTGGGCTCAAAATTTGTAACGGCATTTATCTAGTATTGACCATTAATGAGCTGCAATCTTCTACATGTATGATTACTTCTGTGTGAAGTCGTGGTCTTTTAATTAAAGGGCTACACTGGGACTAACATTGGTATTGCTCTAACAACAGGGATGTGCTTTCTACAGCAAACCTGAGGTCATCATTTTCAAGGTATGTTTACAAAAGTGTTTTTACATGTACTCCTTTTTACACATTGAAGTCTCAAGCTACTGAGTCTGCAAAAAACTGAGATTACAGATATTATAAGTAATTATGTACTGTTTTATTCCAAGGACTTTGATGTTGGGAAATCTTACAAAAAGAAAATTCTCTTGACAAACATCTCATATACTCAGAACTACTGTAAATACGTTGGAATGTCACACATTCTCAAGGATTTTGTAGAAGTGTTGTAAGTAAATCTCTAACATATGGTATAAATGACAATTTTGAGACTTGTTAATATGTAACAATTTTGTGACTTTGTCCCTCTCCTCTTTGTTAAACTAGCTTTGATCCTCCAGGAGTCATGTCAGCTGGTCTAACTTGCGATTTTGCTGTTACTTTTAAACCCATGGTAAGTTAATTCATGAAAATTGAGGAGGTTGCAATAATTATTGCATGTCCAAGTCACGAGCTTACTTAGTGTCAGTTGTGTTTAATTTAACAGCATGATGGCTCACTGTAGTTTCAATTGGCCTTCTTTTCTAGTTAAATGAGGACCTGGAAGGCCACATTGACTTCCTTGCTCAAACAGGTCCTTTTTCAGTTCCTATAAGATGTGTTACAAAGAAATGTCAGGTAAGAAGCAGATCAGCTTTTTGATTCACTTTTCTTACATAGCTTTGGGATTTGTTAGTTCTTGGGAACTTAAGCACACATGAGAAAGTTGGAAAGTACTATGTGAAAGCTTGTTTTTTAAAACAGCCTTAGTGCCCTCTTTTCATTGTTTGATCATTTTATGAAATTGTATTGACAGAACATTAAACAGGACTGCACGGTTGTGCAAAGAGTTGTGCTCAAAAATGAAGAGGCATTTGAATTAATAAAGTCTGGAATTTTTCTTATGCCAAGGTTCTCTTTAAATCCTGTTAAGTTTGAACAATTTATTGCGGGAAATTAAGCCATGAATTAAGGCCCTTTTACAGTTGTTTGCTCAGCGACCTAGCCTATGAATGGCTGTGAGGCTGCCGGTCACCTTCTATTGATACAGCTCCCACTGCTTTTATCATGTAAATTTTGTTGTAGTGAGTCCGTATTAACATTACAACAGCACAAAGGTTTGTATTAAAACGGGGTCACCGGCAGCCTTACTTGGGTTCTTAGGCCAGGTACAGTTGTAACTTAGCTACAACTGTAAAATGGTCTATTGTGAAAAAAAAAATACACCCAAAGGATAATGCCTAATCACAACAGTTTTAAATGAAAAAGTTATGCAAACAAAATAGTTGTAAGAAACTGTTCTGCAGTTACCTTTAAATCAAAGAACTGATCAGTTTTGCAATTTCCTCTCAATTAACACAGATTTCCATAGATGTGACCGAAGTTGAGTTTGGAAGTCAAGTTCTTGGAGAAACAAGAAAACGAATCATTAATGTCACCAACAGTGGAGCTCTAGGGACACAGTTTGTATTCCAAAAAATAACAGGTACACAAGCTCATGTTTAATGTTGCTTTCTGTTTTATCTCAAGTTTGAGTATTTTTGTTCTGGTCTTGAAAGTTGCTAATTGTCATCAAGGATGAAGACAATAATCTCCTTCCAGTTTTTTCTGACTTTCAGAACTGGTAATTAGAGCTAGTAAGCTTGATTTATGTAAAGACTGACTCAACATTTATTTATATGTTTTTCAATTATTATTTTTGCCTTTAACAAAAAATCTGTTTCACTTTTTTAGGTTTAGCAAGATCTGATTCAACTTCACAGCTGAGCTCCATTGGAGGAATGGTATGAATGGAGTTGGCTCTTTACTGCAGTGAAGTGAAGTCTTTATTTTATGAGTGTAGCATGTAATAGCCATAGGCTAATGATTGAACTTGTGACCCTCAATCACACCAGACCACGCTTGCCACCAGAAACTCAGTGCCCTGCTCTTATCGAAAGTGTGTGGGATCTTTAAGGATGGTGCCTACTAATTCAAAGATATTTTTGCCCCGGTTTATGATTATGCAGGAAATGTAGATCTTAACAAGTGTTGTTGAAATCCAAAAAGAAAATTGTGGGTAAACATGCATTTTTCAAAGAATGATAATTCATGAATAATATTTGTAAAAAGCTTTAAAATACAAAGTAATGTATGGCATTCTTTCTGAAGTTGAAGCTTAATTATTTCTCAAAAATGCATGGGTAAAGTAAAGTCACTGTTTACAAGCCAGAAGGCTCATCAGGCCGGGGCTTATCTCCGGTTTCCTTAGCATAAAGCGACAAGGAGTATTTCTACTCCCCCTGGATGGGATGCTAGTCCATCACAGGGTTACCGCCAGCATTTTGCCGGTACCCATTTATACACCTGGCTGGAGAGAGGCACGGTGAGAGTAAATTATCTTGCCCAAGAGCACAACACAATATCCCTGGCCAGGACCCGAACGCGGACCACTGGATCCGGAGTCGAGCGCACTGGGTTACCCCCCAGTTTTCTCTTTGGATACCAAGAGTACTTACTAAGATCTACTTTCTGCAGATAGTTTTAAACTGCACAAAAATATCCTTGTATTAGTATTAAAGCATCACTGATAGGAAACCTGAGTATCACGAGATGCGCAGAACGTATGCGCAATAACAATAGAAGGCACTGTCCTTAATGACCAGGGGCTTCCATGACCTGAGTTGCTCTTGGATGTTGCAGATTTAACTAACTCCATGACTGTGTATTTTACATGAAAGTTTCTTGACTCTTTCATATTCACATGCCCAAGATTTCTTGTTCCCCTGTCAAATGTCATTCATTTTAATTTTCATTTCTATTCTCTTTAGACTGCCACAGATGTAAATGTCACTCGCCAAGATACCAACCAAAACGGTGACCAGCAGAATCCTGAGGGAATGATAGAGGACATCAAAGAACCTCAGGGGGATGGGGTGGCTACAGCCCCAGGAGATGTGGAAAATCAAGGTAAATATTATTCACTCTTTCATACCTTAACCAGCCCCCTTTGACAAGTAAAAATCATCTGGCATTAGAGAGAGTACACACTCTGGAAGTGTGACTCTAAGGAGAGAGAGAGGGGACAATTAAGGTCTTTTATGGCAAAATCCTGTATTGAATCCCATTTTGTTCATTAGATTCTTGGTAGAAATGATTTTAAACTCTGTCTGTTGCTCTGTTAGTTTTCGGATCAAAAGAAGTTGAAACTACAGATAGGGCTCCAGACCGCACAGTCCCTGGTGATGCCAGGTTTCCTACAGAAAGAGAATCACCAGTTGCAGCTGAGGGGACCGGTGAAGAGCCAGATGGTTAGTAAACAAAATAAGGCTTTTTACAACCTCTCTCCTGGTACTAATGAATCATTCGCTAGTCAGAGCAGTTTTTTATTGAGTGGCACAAGACCAAAATAGATGTAGACATAAAAATGAGGAAGTCATAACACAAAGCAAATGCATACAATCATTACAAAGCAAGATAATATAAAGTTGGTAGTGTCAAGACAAGATAAAAAGGAAAACAGCTCACTTCTGGTTGACGTTTTGGCCCACAAAGGTCCTTTACGTAAGTTCCCTATTGTTCCTTTTCTGTAGAGATTGTCCCTGTGGCACCTCAAACAGCAGCATCACCAGCTCCAACCGAAGTATCCATACTTGAGGGCCTAAGAGTTGGAAAGGTAGCTAATCAGAATTATTAAATTTCTAACCTTGCTTAGTGTATTTCTCATGCTCTGATTGGTTCACTCAATCTCGGTTATCAGCTCATATACGGAAAGCGAAATTTCTCTCTGAATGAAGCAAAGAAAAAAAAAACGTTTTTGTGGAAAGTTTGGATCAATTCAGACGTTTAGAAGTACGCAAAAAGGCAAGAAATGTTTTTGTGATGAACCTGCGTCTGTCAGCCACAAGGTCTTACACAACATCGCATCAGTTCTCATCAAGCTTTTTCATTTTCGCTCAGATTTGCTCGCTTTTTTCGCTCGTATTTCGTACTTTCTAAACTTGATCTGATAAAACAATATTCCATTGGCGCTTGTTGGATATAAGACTGGTTATAGCCAACTTGGTGCTACGTGCCTCGTTGGCTATTTACCATCTCAATTCCAACGCACGCTCATGGAATAATATTGTTAATAAATATAAATTTTGGGTACCCTGTGTAGCCCGAGACCTTGCAAAACATGAACTCGTCCTGTCAAAGATGAAATTGCTCCATTCCCTGTATTTTTTAAAATTGTATTATCATTGCATATGGTATAGACACGGGTTAAGAAAGGTTGCGTTCTGAGGCTGAAATGAACATTTTTGACAAGTATCCCATCTCAATGCGATTTTGACTTAATTAGCAACATATTGAGGTTTTTGGATCATGCTTTCCTCTATTCTACAAATTAGAGCTCTGTATGTGGCAATGCTGAATCGACAAATGATTCGCAGTTACCTAAGGTGCTGCTCCCTCGATAGTGCTGCACTACAATTATTGTTGTGATGTCAGTCCCAAGAAATACACGACGAACGCTCACACTTGTTTATTTTTTCATACAGATTTCCGCTGGAGAAATTGCACCATTCTCATTGGTGCAGCTAGAGGTGATATTTAACCCTACCAAACCAGGAAATGCTCTTGCAGAATTTGAGATATCATTCACTGATCCTCTGTCACCCCCTGTAAGTACAAGGGAGCATGTTCACCAGTGCCAGTAAAGATCAAAAGCCCATATCAAACCCACAAGTGTCGATCTCTCTCTCCTTTGGCCTTGTCCCATCAGTTATTCACTTCAGCTATTTAATTATTCAGTAGAACCTAACTTTTATAACTTTTATCAATACAGCTCTTTTGTAAATAGTGTGAAATAAAATGAACCATGAACCAATCAGTATCATCTATCTTATGGCCAATCAGATTTGACCGTAACGCCTGTTATAGTGTTTTCACGTGACGTCACGGCGGCCATGTTGGTGTTTCTACTTTCTAAACAATGGAACGGCAGCCACGTTGGTGTACCCAACTAATCCTCCGGGAATTGAGCTCTGTTGTCATGCAAACATTTTCTTTTGTTTCGGTGGAAAAACAAGGTTACTGATCACGTGAGTCAAAACACTCTATTGGTCTCAACCAAGTAGCCGCACTAGATATTGCTCATGCGTAATGCAAAATCGTGCATCGTGAAAGGAACACAGTACCGCCTCGTCTTTTTCCCGCAAAGATCTAGCAGTACCCGTCCTAAAAATAGATAATACCGAAAACTGATGAGCCGTATTCCATCAAATCGAGACTTTCGAGTTCTGGACCTCTCAATTTTGGTGTAATTTCGTATGTAGGTCCTTTTCAATGTAAGTGAGGAGGTATTTCGACGGGATAAATGTCTTTTTTATCACTGAATGCAAATGAACGTGGTGTAGGTTTTGTGTATTTTTGTCCAGATGCGTGAGATGTAATTAAATTGGCCCAAAAGCGGGAGGAAATTTGCTACAATGCGTCCTTCTTGATAAGCTGGAAAACTGGGACGAGTAACTTTTAGCCAATCATTTCACAAGTAGCAATGAAACTGCAAACCGAGTTTGAAACAAATTACACCCGACAAGCTCTGGAAAAGACAATTTTACAGTTGTGGCTAAGTTACCTGGCCTAAGAATGGAAGAAGTGAGGCTGTTGGTGACCCTGTTTTGATACAAACCTTTGAACTTTTCTAATGTTAATGCAGAATAATTTGAATTACAACAACACAATTTACATGACAAAAGCAGTGAGTCTGTATCAATACAAGGTCATCGGCAGCCTATAGCCATTCATAGGCGAGGTCACTGAGCAAAATGGCCTATTCCCAAGAAACACAGGATAGCCACAATGACATCTTTATGCATGCTCTCTTAGTTTTTTAGATGTTTGGTGCACTTATTTCTCGTATTATGTATTGATATTGTAAGAATTACGCAATTCAGGTTTTGCCTGTTATGTAATTACTTGTTGACAGACTATTTATCTATTACCAGATTTTGATCCGCGTGCGAGGAACAGGAATTGATGTACCAGTTTGGGTGCAGAGAGAGGTACTATCACATGAATTAAATACCTGATTATGTTTTAAATTTTAATTGGATACGACAAGGATAGAATTTTGGAAAGCACATTGTTTCTTTTGCAGGTTGTGGATCTAAAGATTTGTATGTATGACAGGCTCTATCAAGATGCAATACTCGTAAATAACAGGTATCCTTGCAAGACCTTAGAAGAGAGATTTAGAACCACCTTTCATGGCAAAGGCGGGGCTAGAATTTTATTCTGTTGAGAAAACAATTAGTGCATGGAGCAGATTTGATTTAAGTCTGTTTCTTGGCTTTTAACTGCAGTCATCGAGAAAGTAAGAAAAGTATACCTTTTACCGTTTGCCATTATGTGGTTGTGATCTCTTTCTTATTCTTCTGTCACAATGCCAATCGGGAGGTTTTCGAATGACCACACTGTGTCATATTGTTTGTGGCGATTAGGGAGAGGTGGCGAAAAGGAGATGAAAGGGTGTTTTGATCCCTGATTGCAGTTCTTGTCTGTCGTTGTTGAATGGGGTAATCCTCCGAGATAATATTAGCTTCTTTGAGCTATCATGTGATATGTCTCAACCCAAAGCTGACTACATTGGTCTCTTGTTATTGTTGACATGTAGAGCCACATCAGCTCTCAGATTGAAGTTTGAAGTTTGTAAAGAACTTAAAAACCATCTGGAACTGCTTCCAAAAACAGCATACATACAAGCTGAATCCCAGTTCTCTGCACAGCTTAAGTTTCTTCCCAGGTAAGACTGATTCTTGCGAATGTTCCTTCAGTCTATAGCTATAGGCTGCATGGAAGATGGCAAGTGACTGTACGATTGCGAGCTTTTTGCGTTTGGTTTTTTATATGCCTTGTTCAGGATATATTTTAGATACCTGTCCCAGTGTTTTTCTGGCGATCCTGCGCGCTTTTAATAGCTAAATTGCGACAATGAATATTATTGATGGATAAAATATCAACTTGGGGTAATATGCCCTTGAAGGTGGCCATTTTGCTGCAAAGCAACAGGAGGGAAACCCTCCTTGTGAGTACCACGAGGCATCTTCACGACATTAAGGCGTGTTTGATTGAACGTATTCCGAAATAGGTGTACATGGAATAGAAATTAGAAATCCTTGTTTTGTACGGAGATTTTAGCTGTAGATTTCACTGATCTCTTTCTTTAAGATGTTGTTCTGCTGTGATTTGTGGAAGAGCTCCGTTACAAATCACAGCAGAACAACATCTTATACGGAGAAATTGTCAAACACCTCCCTCCAATTTGTCAAACACCTTCCAAACAATTATCGTGATTTGTGATTTCAGTCGTAGCCAAAGTGTTTGAAAGAATTGTCTATGATCAATTATATGCCTATTTAGAAGAGCACAAAATCATCTGTAAATATCAATCGGGTTTTCGCTCAACTGTTACGGCCCTCCTTGAAGCCACGGACACTTGGGCGTATAATATTGATCGTGGCAAAATCAACGCTGTCGTTTTTCTTGATTTAAAAAAGGCTTTCGACACAGTTGATCATAAGATCCTTTTATCCACTGCGGCATACGTGGAAATGCGTATAACTGGTTTAAGTCTTACTTAGAGAATCGCCCACAAATGTGCTCCATTAATGGGTCGTTATCAAATAATCGTTCACTAACGTGTGGTGTTTAGGTTTAGGTTTTAAGTATAGTTTTTCATAATAGTATCTTATCTATCTATCTATCTATCTATCTATCTATCTATCTATCTATCTATCTAGCTATCTATCTATCTATCTACCTATCTATCTATCTAACCCTAAAAGGCTATGTGAAACGTATTTTTAGTATCCTTACTGCTTCAAAACGCCAGATACCGTTTTAAATCATCACTCCACGTATTCTTATTCCGGAATAGGGTCAATCGAACGCACCCTACACAGTTTAGTGTTTACGCTGAGGCTAATTATTCTTTCATGTTGAACTGTACCTTTTTTATCTTCCTTACTTGAAACTCATCTCTCTGAAGAACACTTTGGAATACATCGTGACTTGTCCTTTTGCTTTCTGTTAGGCAAACGTTACCAGATGACTGTCCAACATATTTTGACAGTGAAACAAGGTTACTGGAAGCACCTATGGTGATTCGAGTTGCAGATCAGGTACCTCTGTTCCTCCTTCTACTTCAATCCCCATGTGCCCGCCCCCATTTCCTCTATTTTTTTTCTCCGCCTCCTGCTTATCTATCCCCACCGTTTCCTTGTAAACTCCTCGCCCTCAAAACACTGCTCCCCACCCCCCCCGCTCCCCCCAAAGAGAGCTGAGGCTAGTTCTTGATTTAATTATCTGTATCATCACTTCAGTTGAAAGGCATTTATGTGAGTTAGTGACTGGAAACGAATTTCGCTACATTGAAAGAATTTTGTAACATTGCCTATTTGAATGGTTTTGCAACTAAAAAGTCTACTAACTGACTTTTGTCTGTGTTCTAACGGTTGCACTGGAGACGGCTCAATACTTGCGTCAACCTCTATTTCTTGCTCGTTCCAATGCAACCGCGAGAACGCGAATGATAGCCTATCGTAACAGAGTTCTATTTCCCCACTTTTAGACACGCCCAGTTCCTTTCTCAGTCAAAGCGACGGTGACGTCTTCAGATATAGACTTTGATGTGCGGGATATTGATTTTGGTTTTTGTACCGTGTTTGAGTCTGTAAGACGAACAATTACCATAACAAACAAGTCCGTGTTACCGCAGCAGTTTGGCTTCTGTGGAGTTCCAGATGTGAGTTCAAGAAGACGGCGTAAAATCACGCTCTCTTCTTTTCCTTTGAATTAGCGTTAACTTAATGCATGAACTATGGCAACGCTAACGTCAGAACAGGTCTTTTCAAAATACGTTGTTTGTGTCATCATATCTGTTTTGTGAGTATTAGAGAGTTTTGCGCACACACAAGGCTAGCACATTGCGGATGCGCACAGCCGTGATAACACCCGGACAGTGACAGCCATGTACAGCTGTGTCTGCCTTGTTAGGTCTCATCGGCATAGCATAGCTTAACAAAAACTAGCTGTTTTCCTCGGGATCATACAATAAGTGTATATTGTTGAAGTAAACTTCAAGTGCCATATATATATATACTTTGGGGAAGTGCACCCTTTTGGAGAGTTGCAGTGCTGTATTTTTTGTCTTCTTTCTTTTGAAAATGCATGAAATTATATAACCTAAGGAAGATTGTCATTATGATCACTGCAAGTGACACACTGGACTGTATGAATTTTTTATCAGCATTTCTTGTGCTTGTTCTGCTTTCAGACGGTCGATGTTCAGCCTAATGACGGTTTTGGTATCCTGCTACCGTTAGAAAGCTATGATGTGGATATTATGTTCAACGCAAAAAAGGCCAAGGTAAAACCGCTTTGCACGCTGTACCTACTAAGGATAAGGGATCGGCATGAGGCACGTTGGGCTATGCTACTCTAGAATTTAGGCTTAACTTCGGTTGGCCAGCAATGAATTGTTTTTCTCGTTATTTCAGGAATACGAGTTTGACCTTACCTGTAAAACTGGCATTGGCCGTGAGTTCAAGCTTCACTGTCGTGCTATAGGTGTTCTTCCACCACTGGAACTTTCTCACTCTGTGATTAAAATGAAAGCTACGGCTGTGAGCGACACTTGTTCTGCTCATATTGAGGTCATCAATTCACACACCAGTGCCAATGAATTCACCCACCCAGTGCCCAGGATCGGCTCAGGGCCCATTGTTGAGGTGGGCACTACATCGTTTGAGTTTGTGGTCCCTGATGAAGCACCGCTGACCGTCTCCCCTGCAGTTGGAACTGTAAATCCTGGTCAGGTAAGTTTAATCCGATTAAATCTTTTTTTCTAAGGTCCCATCCAAAGGATCCCTGGGTTGTCATTGACTACATCATATATAGTTCTATTTCAAATTTGAATCATGTTTAGTTCATACAAGGAAACCAGTCATTTTATGAAATGGATTCGCCGTTTCTTTGTTTTTAGCGGTCTTTGGTCCACGTTACGTTCAATCCCCGGATGGATGCAAGTATGGTGCGATTGGAAAGCGTGCGCATGATGGAACGGGAAGCGGAAGCAGAGAGAAAAAGAGTAGAGCGAGCCTCTCCTCAGGACAAACCACAAGAGCAACCCGCTGGACAGGTTAGCCTGCGCTTGTATTGTCTTTTACTAAGCCAAGTCACGCAGTTCAGGTGTATATAAAGATTGTTCACAAATGCAGCAAAGTTTCAACATGAACCTCAATTCACTGTCCAGGTACAGTTTAATTTGTTCTTTGTAAGAGCAAGTATTTCTTCCCTCTCTGTTTCCTTCTTTTAACAGAAGAAAAAAGGTGGTAAACCTGCTCTCGCTGGAAAGAGCGCCAAAACGTCACCAAAGCGAGGTACTACGCCAAGCGTGACCAGCCTGGCCACTAGAGCCAAGTCCCCTGAAAGAACATTCTCAATTGAGGATGTAATTGATGGGTAAGACTCTTTGTGCTATCATCATCTTTGTAATCCACAGGTCTGTCATTACAAGGTTTAGACAAAAAAAGAACGGTTTTAGTGGAAAAGTATGGGATGCTACAAAGTAATTTAAATTTAACTTTTTTCCATCTCATTGGGGAAAATTAGAAATTGACTTTTTAAAGCAAATTATTGATGTTTCCTCTTTCCTGAGTTACTGGGAAATGAGTTCCAAAGTCTGGTCGCTGCCATTACAATCGAACATATTCGTATTCAGTATTGGACTGGAACTAGTAGCTTGCAATGGAGGCAAATGCGGGGGAATATATTGAAAATATTTGCATTTGAAAAGATTTCTCCGCATTAGCCTCCATTGCAAGCTAGTTACAGTCCAATACGGTTTGGATATTTTTTAGGCTGAAAAGGTAGTTTTGGAAAGAGAACCCCACATTTTTTTATTGGTATTGGACTAAGAAAACGCCAATCCAAGATAAACCGTTAAGAATTCATAAAAATCGTTCTTTCTCTCTCGATCGCAGACTGAGGATCTTCGCAAGACTTGTGTCTAATTTAACTGCACATTTATTTGTCACGTGTCTTTTAACGTGCGCGCTCCGCAAACCAATAAATGGTAAAATGCCAGTAACGTTTTTTTGCAGATCCAACGAATACGAGTCCGCGAATTTAGCTCTGCTAAGGAGTTATCAAAATACGTTTTCGCGCTACGTGATTCCTTGCTATGTTGCAAGTGGAAAATGCACCGAAACAAACTCTCTATCCTGCAGGTGAGATGTGACACTGACTTCTATCATATTTTTGCCCTCCCGTTAAGTCAAGTCTCTGCAAAACTAACGTTCGTTTCTTTTTTGACAGTGTACATAATACATTGTACCTCGAAGTACACTGTCCTGCTGTCCGGCCTCATGTGGTGGTGGTTTCCGATTGCGGGAGAACAGTATTGGACTTTGCAAATGTATCTCTTGGTAAGATATCAAGTCGCCGGGACTCAGAACCACTTAAAACATTGGCGTTTCTGGTTCGACAGTTATACGACTGAGCGGATTTCAGCGCTTTGTGATTGGCTGAAAAATCTTGCTCCTAGTGTTTTTCCCGCGCTTAGCACAGGCTGTGCTTATGATTGGTTCATTTGAATACTGTCGCCGTCCAATGTGATTTTTTAAATTAATTTTTGTTTTGATTTAGTGTCAAGGGAAAGGTTATAGTCTCGTATTTTACTGACAGATCGACAATTTGTGAAACATACAGCTTGGTTATGCTGAAATCTCTTATTTTTGTTTTCACCAGGACGATCAGAAGTTAAAACTGTTACGATCCAAAACATCTCGGATGAGCCTTGTAAAGTACGTGCTTCGTAACATTTGTCATGTTTTGATTGGCTGCTTCTGTTGCTTCGTAACACTTGTCATGTTTGGATTGGCTGCTTCTGTTTTTGATCTTCATTTTTATCCTTTTATCTCAGCTAAGTTCTTCGTTACTAGACCCTCACGGTCCGTTTCAGATGCTTAACGCTCTACGGGTATTGGAACCTCAAGCAACTCATAACGTAGTGATATCGTTTGGTCCCAAGGCAGCTAAAGAGGTGCGTGACTATTCCAAAAGTGTCTATGAATTATGTTACTCACAGGGCGATCGCTTTTCAGTTTAATTGGCCAATGTATTTCCCCTTTGGTTCATGTTGTATTACATTGTCGATGATGGGAAAAAAGGCTGTGACACTCTCTTAACCGTACTAGTTATGAATGGTTCACCTAATTGTAGTCGTCTTCTATGGTTCACTAAAGTAAATACCGCACGACCCTTATTTGGCGCGTTTCTGGTCTTTTGTCTCAAAATTTCGATTTTTTTGTCATTGACGCTCGACGTGTCTACAATGTTCTCTTAACAGTTTCACGAAGTGCTAGAGGTGCGGTGCCCCCGGAATACCGTTTCCATCAGACTAAAAGGCCGGGGGGTGCAACCTGTAATCTCTTTGTCTGTAGACGGTGGTCTTTTGGATCTAGGAGACGCATTGGTTGGGGAGACGATTTCATCCAGTTTTACGGTGCGTAGAACGGTATAATTTCGTAAAACTTTGGCTTGGTACCTTATTGTTTGGTGCCAGCCCTTCTTTCTTTCGCGATTTCTTTTGCGATTTGATTAAGAGACTTTCGTGCACAAAGTTTTTGGTGCTACTGAATTGGTCATTTCACAGTTAAACTTTGACGTTTGCGTTAAACTTTATTTTTTATTCATTTGTTTAGTTGAAGTTATTGTAACTACAATGTTTTACCATTTTACTCGCGTTATAGAAAAAGAGATGGTCTACAAATGTGGCCCCTTGTAGAAACTGTTGCTCTTAAGTTACGTCACGTGTTTCTTTCGTACACAGATTTCCAACAATTCGGAGCTGTCAATCAACTATTCTCTCAAACTTGATAGCCAGTCTCCTTTACGTCATAGCCGTGCGCAGGTGTTACCCAATTTCCTTCCGCCGTTCAGTGAGATGGCTGAGACTCAACTTCACGTGCTAGGTAGGCCAAAAGGGACTGAGACAAACTTTGGAATCTTTTTTTCCCTATGGGATATTTCCAGTTCTTTTATGTACTTTACATCTTCTCATTTGCCCTTGTTGCAGGTCCTTCTAATTACAATGGTATGGCCGTATTTGACTGTGTTCCTGCACAAGGGACTATTGGCCCAGGTAACCGCGCTTTCTTGGAAAGTTTGCCATTTTTGCTGTGTTCAACGATTATTTTTTCAATTGGGATGAACATAATCCTAACAAAGATAAAATGTATTGGTCGGAATGAGACTTCATATAGAGTGTTTTCACTCACGTGATCAGTAACCTTGTTTTTCCACCGAAACAAAAGATAACATTTCCGTGATAAAAGAGCTCAATTTTCGGAGGATTAGTTGAGAACACCAACATGACCGCCGTTCCTTTGTTTAGGGACACCAAGATGGCCGCCGTAACGTCACGTGAAAACACTCTATAAGTCCTTGACACTTTAAACTTTATCCTTGACTTTTTCGAATTTCACTATGATGGTACGTTTCGCAAGGTGTCTCCTCAAGTCTCAGAAATTCATGCATGTTGTTGGGTTCTAGTTATGCTCATGGTTAAGGGTCAGTTTGTGACGCCTACACCAAATAATGGGAATCTCATCATGTTGGTGAATTTGACAATCCTCTTGAATTTGAATGTCTTTATGATTGGTTCATTTGATTTTCTGTCTGTGTCTGGTGAATGGTTAACGTAACAAATTTGTTGTTTGGTTGAACAACACTCAAATGGTATCGTGTTCAAAGTGTTCGGTGTCATTTGCAGGCGAGTCCAAAGAGGTGACCGTATCCTTTTCTACTGATCACATCAGCGAGCTTTATGCCGATGAAGTTTCCGTTGAGATTAACAGCGCGGTGAGCATGATAATTAATTTCAATGCATGCTCCTAACAGTAGTGGAAGCTAGTGTAGGGGAGGAACCCACTCCCCCAGGGGAGTCCCCCTCCCTCCACTCCCCCTCCTACCCAGGGGAGGGGAGGAATTCTATCACTTGAATTTTTTTTAATTAATATAAATTTTTCTCCCTTGCATGGATTAAGATGTGAATTTTATGGGTTTTTCTATATTAAAAAAATTGTGTAAATTGAAGAAGCCCATTTGTTCGCCATCTCGCTTCGCTCAATGTTCACAGTGCACTTCACCTGTGTCTTTATTTCGACTATTTACAACTTTTTAATATTGAAAAGATCATAAAAGTTTTTGCTCATAGAAAACAGAGCTAAGCTCACTAAGCTCAAAATATTGAACCAAAATTAACACGAACAAAGGAAAAAAAAGTTCTATTACAACGGGGAAAAAGAAATGAAGTTATGGGTTATAAAGGGGTGAAGTTTTTTCTAGAACACAGGAGTTAAAGGGAGAAGTGATGGGGGCCCCTATATTTCACTACTACTGAAGCTATGATCTTCCGACTTCAGTCTAAAGGTAAAGGCAAAGGCCCATATTTTTACCAGGGTAGCACGTGACAGTCAACTGCAGTTACTGATAAACATGTGGCCCTCGGTGCGCACCTTTTACCCAATCAAATCTAGTTCCTGGTCAGTGGTCAACTTCAAAAAAACAGCTGACCTCTATTAATTCTAAACTTGAACCCACGATATGGTCACGTGGTACTGGTCAGCGGGTATCTTGCTTTGACAGGTGTCAATAGGCCATTTCCGAGTTCAAGTCTGCCTCCTCTTGAAAGCGAGTCTAAGTGCGAAGTTTTTGTAATGGTACTTAGTTATACTTTACATATGAATGAAAACATATTTTCATAACAAAAACTTCGCACTTAGACTCGCGTTGAAGATGAGGCTGGCAAGAACTCGGAAATGGCCTATTGACCATAACACGGATGTCCAACATCAAAGATGTACGCTGTAAACTAGCCGTAGAAATGTAGAATCGATTCTCTCTTGACACTGGTCACACTGGCATACATGGAGGGGTTGACGGTCGCACGGTCCTATGGTCGTACCAAATAATAATTTTCTTGCACAGATGGATAACCATATTGACTCACCAATGGTGCTCCGCTCGCGCGCCAAGCTCCGCTACTAATTTCTCATACAAGACTTGTGATTAGCTGGAAAAGCCTAGTTTCGCGGGAAAATCAATCTAAAATAAGTCGGTCTTTAAAAACACCGTTCGACAAATACATATATGAAATTTGCCAGCTGGGAGGTCCGTATAGCGAAAAACTGTAACCAAGGTCTTGAAAATGCTGCCCGAGGCCGCGGACCGAGGGCAGCTTTTTCAAGACCTCGGTCACAGGTTTTCGCTATACGGACCGACCCTAGGCTGGTAAAAGACTTTTTTTTTCCTCTCTTCCTTTCTGAAATCACTTTTCCAAACCTCTTGTCTAATAAAAAGTAACTTCTGTATGTGAACGCATTCGGTGTCAAAAAAATGGAAATTTAAGGCCATCGCACAAGCTCACGCAACTAAGGCTAGGATTCCGCCCGTCGTGAGCGGGCCGGATGAGAAAATTCTGCCCGCTCCCGGAACCAATCAGATTGCAGAGTCTTTATTATGGGGCTCCTGACGACACTGATGAGTTTGTTGGTTTATGAATCACTGTTCACTTCCATTGCAGGATGAGCCTTACAAGGTGAAACTACGCGGTCGTGCATGGCAAAATATTGTGTTCACAAGGGGATGGGACGAACTTATGCCTAGGACTGAGTCACTAAGAGCGGAAGTGGAGGAGGAAGAGGAGGAAGGTCTGGCAACTGACCAAACTTGCTAATTATTTTGTTTACACTCCTAACCCGCAATTTCTTGCGAAGACTTTGGTCTCATTACCGCACCCTCATTAACTCAAGTTACGTTCATTGTTTTTCAGATCACGGAAAAGCACTGCAGAAAACTGTTTTGTTAACAATGAAAAGCGTTTCAACGCCTGGTGGGTTTCAACCTGCAGAGAGAGCTGTTGAAATCGGCTGTATCAAGTCCAGTATACAGATTAAAAAGGTATCGCATTGGAGGTTTATCCATCCCACCGAATCGTGCCAGGCTATTTTGTTTAAAATCTTGCATGGAAATATGGATGTGGAAATCAGAACTTGGATTCGCGTATGCAGGGGTTTCGGAAAGTGTAAATAGGATATTTAAAACTGGCAATCGTAGCATCTACAATTCTTCTGTCCATTGCCTGAAATTCACGTTACGAATCTAAAATTCCGCATGCCACGATTTGGATGAACTTCGTGCTTACTGTTACAGCAGTTTTACATCCATTGCACTGCTGTTTATTTTTCATTCATATTTATATGTTTTTGTCGTATTTCGTTTCCCGCTAATTTCTCTTTTTGTGTTGATTTGATTTCGAAGAAACTTTGCTTGCTTTTCAGTCCTGTGATTTCTATTTTGAGAATCCAAAAGAAGCAAATGAACACGGCTTCAACTTTGATCCGCTGAAGGTATATTATCTTGAATTTCGTCACTCTTAAATAAGGTATCTTGGACAACTCGGTTTCAATGTTATCCTTTCGAATGTCCTGGTCGCCCGAAACACGTGTGAGACGACCTTTAGATCGTGTGATAACTTGACGTCCCGAGTCTTTTGAACCCTAACCTCTTTCAATTTTGTTAGCCCATTCATGTCGAGTTTTTTTTTTACCGTTTCAGGCAGGGGTGGATATCGGCGTGAAAAGGAACATCGTGTTTCGATGGCAACCTCCCCCGGGTCATGATGTAAGTGGTCAACCTCTCACCAGTCCTAAAGGTTGCATGAAGCAGAGTTTGTTCAAACAGTTGTTTTCAACTTGTGATTGCCTCAGCATTACATTACTGGGGTTTGTAATTGGGTCCAGCAACATTCTTAGCCAATAAGTCAGATTATCAAAAACAATTATGACTTGTGTTTCTCTGCGCTTAGCGTCTAATGTGTGCATTCGCTTTACGTTCAGTAGCGTAGCAGCTCTCGTAACCTACCATTGTTTGGTATTGTTGGCTACCTCTATTGTTTTTAAGTCTAAGTCATTGTTTCAATCGTGTAGTGTTTTTTTTTTTTGAATTTGGAAAGCGAGCCAATCACATTATACGTTACGAGAGCTGCTACATCATCCCTTCATACGTTTGCAATCGGCTCATTTATCCTACTGCGTTCGTTGTCATTGCACAAATTAATAACTGTGCTATTGTTACGGCACTGTCGTAGATCGTAGATCAAAGTTAAGTTTTACAACACTGTCCGTTTAAGTGTAGGTCGTAAATCGTGCCAACGTCACAACTTATTTTCCTTAATTTTGGAGAGGTGAAAGGCATCTTAAAGGCTTAAGTTTGAATTTTGTTACGAATCATGCTGTCTTTGTCTCCATACAGCCAAACCTTTCGGTGAACACCGTTACAATGGTAGGTAGAAGATTCTATTACTATAACCATTTCTTCGCCAAGACTTTATAGGAGTTGAGGACGGTGCCTACTAATTCAAAGGTATTTTTGCCCCGATTTACGATTATGCAGGAAAGGTAGATCTTGACAAGTGTTGTTGAAATCCAAGAAGAAACTTGGGGGTAACCACGCATTTTGCGAAGATAATTCATGAACAATATTTGTAAGAAGCTGTAAAATACAAAGCAATGTATGGCGTTCTTTCTCAATTTGAAGCTCAATTATCTCTAAAGAATA
>NC_090879.1:13567106-13587106 GCF_036669935.1 Montipora foliosa
GGTTTTTGTATCTCGTATTTCGCAGCCTTTAGCTTGCGCAACAAGATGACAATATATTTTGGATGTTGCTCTCGTAGATGATTATGACTGTCAGGCCAGTTTACATTTAAGACACGTAAGGAAGTCAGAGCAGGTCTGTCATAATCTTTTACCCCATTTAAGCTTTCTGGCTTGATTTTGCACTGATTTATCATAGGCAACTTAAGCTGAAATAGTGAAATCCAGATGGCGGATCTGATGACGTCATACGACATCAGCGACATCCAAAATATATTGTCATCTTGTAGCGCAAGCAAAGGGTTTTGCACTCCATGTGAATTTATTTTACTGTGACTAAATTTAACGAAAGCCTTGGGGGATCGATCAACATCCCCTCCCTCCCCCCTCAAACTGAGCCGGGTACGTGTTTGCTGACGTGAAAAATGCCTGCAAGGCTTATAATTAGAGCTTCCTTTATGAGAAAAACATTCGTATTACTCGTATGTATTCGTATGTATCCGTATGTTAGTCGTATGTATCCGTATGTTACTCGTATGTTACTCGTGTGTTAGTCGTATGTATTCGTATGTATCCGTATGTTCCGTATGTTACTCGTATGTTACCCGTATGTACTCGTGTGGTGTTTTAGTCATGATCGTACAGCATTGTTTAGACACTTATCGACAACGGCAAATTATCGAAATTCAGATTGCGAGATTACAAGCAATTGTGGTAAACATTTAAATTTTTTACGCAACTTATCTGTAGCGGCAGAAGTGGCATCGGTGAACTGTGAAAATGATGTATGATAAACAAAAGGAGATAAAACAGCGGCGATGATTTGACGGGACAACCGTCCCAAGGCTTCAGGGAACGAGAGAATTCTGTCGACTATTAACTGTAGTAGAAATGTGTCGGTTGGTGGTCGCGATTATTAACATACTCATACTTCATGGGCCTATCAAAACACCGATGAAACCTCACCTGCATGAGCTTGATATCTTGATAAAACATTCCTCTTTAGTATTCTTTATATGAAGAATACTCGAATAAAGCTATGATCCTCGCAGTTATGGACGCAATTTTAGCAATTGCGCAGAGAAGTCTAAAAAATTCAGGTCTTCAACGGAGTTTGAACCCGTGACCTCGCGATACCGGTGCGACACTCTAACCAACGGAGCTATGAAACCACTGACGTTGGGAGCTGATCATTTGTAGGTTCTAATTTGAGTCCATAACTGCGAGGGTTATAACTTTACTTGATTTCATATCCGCAGTTCAGTGTATGTGATTCATTTCATATATCATTTCGTTCATTGATTCATTCCTCACGGGGAAATTAGAACCCACAAATGCCCAGCCCCCAAAGGCAGTGGCTTCATAGCTCAGTTGGTTAGAGCGTCGCATCGGTATCGCGAGGTCACGGGTTCAAACCCCGTTGAAGTCCTGAATTTTTCTGAGGCTTCTCAACGCCATTGCTAAAATTGCGTCCATAACCGCGAGGATCATAGCTTTACTTGATTTCATATCCGCAGTTCAGCCGGTTACGCCTCGTGTTTTTAAACCCGATAAAACACTGCTGCTCGTTTTTTAAACATTACGTGATTGTTTGTATCACGCTCTAAGGCTAGCCCGCAAAGCAGGCGTTTCTAGCGAGGTTTTGTTTTTGGAGCCGATGAGCCTCGAAAGCTCGCTCTACAAGCGTACCTCGCATGACGCTTTGTTTCCAGAACTCCCAGCCTTATGTCCGCGTCACAAGTTTTCCGCCAAGCATGGGCTTCAAGGTCTCTTTCCGAGGGAAAAGTTTAGTCATTTGACACCTGTTTGTTCTCTTTTTCCTCAATGCTTGTCAGCTGTTAAAGGAAATGATATTAGACGCTGAATGCATTGAAGTTAGACTGTTCTTCACAAAGAAGTTTTCCCGAATAGGACAAGTGTAATTTACGGTGGAGACGTTTTGACGAATTCGGAGGAGACTTTTACCTCTTCGCATGTTGATAAAATAATTAAAAAAACTCCACTTTTATAGTAAAGAGGACAGCTCCTCAAGGAAGGAGAAACGTGAGATTTGAAGCCAGCGAAAGTAAACCCCTTTGTGATTATAGTAAGTTGTTTATACGAGTAAAACGTGGAGCTTTTTTCACTGGAGTAATGTAGCCTCAATTGATTTGTGCCAAAACTTTTATTAAAAAAAAGGTATTTGTAGATCCAGCCATTCTACATTTTCATCTACATCTACTTTATTGACTGAAAACAGCATAATATCACTTTAAGATATAAAAATTAACAATGATTTAGAAATAAATTCTATAACGTCATCATACAGGATAAAAATTAAAAATTATTATCATACAATATAAAATTAAAATTTCCTTACATAAAACCATATCAAAACCACTCTCCTTGTTCTGAAAATTTCCGTGGCTGGGTGCCTCCAGCAAACACTGCTGCAGTTCGTCAAGTATGGAAAGAGTTACGTTGACCTGGCCACCTTGACGGAAAAAAAATCTTTTCTTTACCGGGTCTTCTTTTGTTTAAACTCCAATATAAACAAGTTATCACAACCAGCCCAGATTAGCGTTTGCTGTTTGCGAGATTGTGTAACTTTATTTTTGATAGTTACAGACTTAACATGGTTGATAAACTTGAACTTGAACTTGAACTCGAAGAAGGGGCTGATTAGAGGACAAAACTTTTAAAAGAGAGAACGTGACGTATTATGACAGTACTAGCGAAAGTTGTTGCGGAACGAGTTGATTCTCGATCGCAAATGATAAGGCTATTGTGTAATAGGTATCTTGTGCTTTTGTGTATTGTTTTAACGAAAGAAAGACGTTTTGACTACTTCACTTTAAATATAAAATAGTCTAAGACAAAAGGCCTCCAGCGAAGAAGACAGTGTTAATTATAATAATATATGTCGAAGAAAGTCAAAGAGCTTTACTGCCAGGAGGTATTCCCAAAAGTTCTGGGAATTTGTCAGGGCAGGGATCCCCACAAGTGCGTAGGGTTGCAGGAACCGAAACTGAAAAAAGGGCCACCGTAAGTTGACTCAGATCCCATTTCCTTTTATACGAAACTGATGGCCAGATGGATTATTTCCACTGATGAACTCTGAGTGAAAGGAATGATCATGGAGGCTAAAGAACGTTCTCGATAATTTTGTTCAATATTTCAAGGAAATATAGCTGCAAATTATTTACCACCCACGATAATAGAACACCATAGACGAAAGAAAGAGCTTCACGTCCAAACGTGCATTTGATGTCTCACTTTTCACTCAAGAGAATATGGGGAGCAGGGACGGATCTAGGGGGGAGGGCGAAGGGGGTGCGCAATTCCCCTCCCCCTCCCCCCCCTTGAGATGACGTGTGGCTTTCTAATACAACTGGTATTCTGCAAAAAATTAAAAAACCTCACCAGTCAGCTGCGCCATTCCTTAGTGGTGCACCCCCTCCTAAAAAAATCCTGGATCCGCCCCTAGAGAGTTTTATTCTGTGTCCTGGGGGAGGAGGTCAGGGGGACTTAACGCTATTAAGTGACGGGTGGAAGAAAACGACCTTTGGACTAAAACTTCCCGGAGACTGAAAAGTACTTGCACGCGAAAGGAAGTTTAAAGATGCAAATCACTCTTACAATTTAATGTGGAATGGTCTGTGACATTTTATCTAAACTCGTCGCATGAGTTTTTCGATATCAGAGCAACTTGTCTTCCCTGAGAGTTTTTTTGCACTTTCAGTTGAACGCGTAATGATTTGTTGAATGTTAAATTATTTGATATTTTCCTGAATCGAATAAAACTGTCGCTTGACATTCGATTGCGAGGGCAGGAAATGCCCATATGTTTGCTCACAAGAAATAAATACGGGCCGGATCAAGGAATTTAATTGATTGATAGGGCGACAATTTTTACACCTCTGCACTCAGCATGACTGACATTTCATAATTCTTGTTTTGCTGAAAAAAACATAGCGCGTATTGTAGCTAAAACCATGCAAAAACACAGTGGTGGGTACGATATATTTTGCCGTAATTTAACGACTGGCCGCCAACGAGCATCGAAACAAACGGCGCTAATGTGATTGGTCGCCACTTTACAAGCAGAACTTTTGCGATCACGGCGGACGATCATTTACGCACGCACAATTTCTTAGAAGGTGCCAGAGCGATGTGTGAAGAGGTGAAGAATAATCCGCAAACAAAGAAAACCCAATCGAAGGAGTTTTGTAAGGCAATCACACGTAGCAACAGACAAGTTCTTTGCGGAGTTCATTGTTTTTATAAGTTCAAGACAGCTGTTATGACGTCAATAGTCCGTGTGAGCGAGGCGCGATGAACACTCGGACATGTGAAAGTCACTCCGCCGTGTCGTGTCGTGTCATTCCTTCACGCGCGCGCCGCAGTCTCTGACATTGGATATGAATCGAATCAAAAATCTTCAGGATATTTGATTAGGCTCCAAAACGAAACCAGAGGTTGCGCAATCTTCATCAAATTCTTTTCTTCGGAATCACTAGATTAATTGCAATACACAGCCTCGTGGCGAAGACAGGTCCGAAAGTTAAACTGCCGCCGTTTTGTTCGCCATATTGAGCCAGGTATGTTAGTGCATTGAATTTTGTAAAAAGCGTTGTATGCGTGAGGTATTGCCGCGAGCCCTGCCATTTGGAAATTTTAGGTTTGGGCCGATTGCTGGGAATCTCTATGCAGCGAAACGCAACAATTTCAGATTATGGTTTCCCCAGGAGGTAGTTGTGACTTTTAATTTTCATTTAAATATTATTTTGAGAGTCATTTAAAAAGCAGAGATCAGAAATCAATACTTAAGAATTCAAATTTAAAACAAGCCTTACCGGCTGCGATATTGAACATTTTCCTGGAGTCCTCTCATTTTCTGCGTCAGATATTACAATTCGGTCGTTATGTATACCACGTTGAACGTTCGAAGTGCTTGCAAATATCATTTTTGCATTTGAGCGGAACATGCTAGAAACTTACTCAGGCACTGAGCTGCAGTCAAATTTTTTGGCAATAAGTTGCGCCAAACGGTTTAAATCATGAATCAAACTGTATCTGAATTCACTTGAGGAACTTTGATGTCTTCCTTCCGCAGTCATTTCAAATATCACTGCAGGGGGACTGTGTCTCGCCCAAAAAATTGAAAGGTTGCAAACGCGCATCGACTGGCATTTGTCTGGTAATGAAAAGGCAAGCGAGTCTCTTCTAGCGAACTGTAGTAAAGTTTGTTTACTAACAATGAATTTTTTTTTTCTTCGCAACGCAATCGGAAGGTTCATGAATTTTCCATCATTGTTCCAGACAAGAGCATTGATGGGTATTGGTGGTTCCGCTACACTGGAACAGCAGCACTAAAATATTCATAAATCGCTGCTAATGTTGCAGCTCTTAGCAGTACCTGTCTTAAAATAAGCGACCTGTTAGTAATAGCTAATTGTGGATCCTTCCTTTTGAAAACAGCAAACAACAACATTACAAGGTAACATTTCAAACGGTGCTTCCAACAAACGGTTGTTTGTCGGAAGCACTTTCAAGGGGCATTTTACTTCCTACAGTCTCGTAACCAATCTTTTCAAACGGAATGCTAAAAGAAAAATATAACATGCTCGTCACATTTAAGCCACATTCGATTTCATTCTCCAGTAAAGAGAATCTCAACTTTGCTGTTGGTTGCAACGTGGGCATGACTATTGTGTTCAGCATATCTTATTTCGTCTTCTTCCTCTCAGCTATTAATTTCCAGTTATTCAATCGATTTATAGACAGTACTGATTTGCTTTTTGTTTTGTTAAAACCGGATCGAGTATAAAATTTCTTGAAGATATTATCAACGGTGTTTAAATCTTAGATATAAACAATCACGGGAAAGAGCTCGAGTTAATTGACCTCAGTAATTTTCCCTTACAACTGACTATTCCTGATATAGACAACAAGCTTGACTGTCAAAGTCTTTAGTCTCAACATTGCTATATTTATTTTCTTATCGAGAACAAAGGTTTTGGATGCAATTCCCTACATTTAATATTAATGAAATAAAGCGTTTAGACCCTGAACGTTTCTTTTGGGTATGTACATAATTTTATCCATGATATCAGGTAAGTAGTTGCAGTTCTGAGAGGAAGATTCCCTTGATTTCGTTTTCAATCTTGAATCTTTCGCAAAAATCTGACTCTTTGCAAGTACTAAGAATGGAAAATGGCAATCTTTTCATTAAAGGCAAGAATATGTTTTTATCCCCTTTGTCATTAGAGGGTGAAGTTGAATCACTGTCTATGTACAAATGAAATCTCCTTATACCCCAAAAACATTTTAAAAAGAACAACGTCACTGCTGATTACCCCTTTATCGAGTTTATTCTATGTTATACATTTTGCTGGTAGAAATTTCTTAAAGACCCACCACCATGGCATCTTTATCAAAAGCGATATCTATTTTAGCGCCGCAATATTTTTATTGCACTTTTACGAGATTTCGTTTGGGAAGTCAGCGGGAAAGAACATACAGAATACCTCTAGAAAACTGGTGACACGGAACAACGGACGAGTTATTGCACAAAACTTGCTTTACATTCACGCAATTACTGTGAGAAATCCCATCATGTCGCGGAAAAACCCTCCTTGCGTCCTCTCTTGTAAACATCTACGGATTTCTTCGCATAAAAGTGTGCTCTCCGGAGCTACATTGTAGTTCGGTACTTTTCAATGGCAACTCAACTGCTATTTTCAAACGACCTCACTTGATGACTGGATACAACTCACCATCGCTTTCATTTTTATTGAAATATTAATAAGAGTTCATATTGTAGAAGCGATTCAAATACTGATTCAAAACTTGGGAACGATTCGTAAAGAACAATAACAGCGCTATGGCAAAGTTCTGCTCAACGTACGAAGGTGGGACAGGTTGGCAGTCTATTGAATTGTGCTGGAAAGAACTGAAACTAGCATCACTATTGAACCTCTTACAGTTAAAAAGACAGCTGCACTATTGATTAGCAAGCGGACAAGCGGACGAATCCACGGAGTCCTCAGATACTGTAGCCTGGTTTAGTTTAGCCAAGTTAAACACCAACTCTGCTCTGTCGCTTTTGAGGTCAACCCCCTAGTCCACATCTGGCGATCAATATGTACAGTAATATTTCGAATCGTAGAACAACTTATGCATGTGAAGATAAAACCGTAGTTTAGGATTTCATCTCGTTGTACTGTACCATCGGACTGCAAGCTACGTATTGAACCGTGTGAATGCTCGTTTCGCAAGATGTCACACAGTTTAGCTCAAATACTTGCATTCACGGCGAGAGTTGACACCAGTGATCCTTTTAGGTCTCCAGTGTTCACTTTGAATTGAAGATAATTATGGCTACTGTCTTGATTGTGTCGTGTTTTTAAAGAAGAGAGATGACAATGCATGGATATATACAACTGAATGCTGTGAAGGTGTAGCCGGAATGTATCATGAAATTTTGGTGAGAGATCCTTGCAAGTCAGATCGTAAACTTGACCTACAATCAGGTGTGAGAAGGTTAAGAAGAAGCCATTATTGCCTTGAGGAGGTAAAAAATCTCGAAAGTCATCCAGTCATTCAACTACATCGTCGAGCCTACAGGCACGTGCCATATTAAGAAAAGGTAAGTTGCAACGTATTAAGTTTCATAGCCTTTTCGTTGGAGATGGCAAATAGAGTATTATGCCGTCTTGTGCGGACCCCGGCAGATGGTCGAGTTTCGGGAAGTAGTTCATGTCACCGAAGGGCGAGTCAATTAAGTAACTTCTCAACGGCTGGCATAAAAGAACCTTTTTACAAAATATTGATAGTATTCTCACATATACAAATTTTTATATCATTTGTATATATTACGTTGCATTTAAGTTCGGGGGACTCAAAATTGAACAACATATGACAAAAAATTGCAAAGGCACTGACAAAAATTAACCAAATGAAATAGACCTTTTCGGCTTGTACATTTTGTTTTCCCAATACAGATCATGTGATAGTACTCGGGAGGTTTGGTCCTTTGTTTTGTTCATTAAAAAGAGTGCATGCAGGCATATTCATGCTTGCATGCCCTCATTTTAATGAACAAAACAAAAGACCAAACCTCCCGAGTATTATCACATGATCTGTATTGGGAAAACAAAATGTACAAGCCGAAAAGGTCTATTATTCATCTGCCATGAATCTCTTATGTTAATTTGTCCTGGAATGAATGAATATATGATGCTAAGCCCATGGTGTGCCATATTAACGAATTGCTTCAATGCTGCAAGCATACCTCAATATGACACGTTCACACGCTTTTTGACAAACCACAAAATGTAAAGTCTCATTACATTTCGCGAAACTTAGTTCTAGTGAAAGTAAGTTTCATTAAGGCAGTTTCTACACTAAGGATTTTGGAAAGAGCCCTTCGTGTTTAAACCTGTGTTGCATTGAGAAGCCAAACAAAACTGAAACTGATCGTTTCCTGAAATTTGAGAGGAAAGCTTGTCTCATAGTCCGGCTTCCAATGTTTGAAAATCACCATGCAAAGTATTACAGTTTCTTCAGTGCATGCTTTAATGCTCAATGATCGCTTGAAAACTGAGCAAGAAAAAATGGTTTAAAGGGTGGGAAATTTACCGTCGTCTGATGCCGGAATCATTCTACTTCGGAGCTATGCTGTAAGTCCAAAGTTGGAGAAAGACCAAAAAAAATTGATTCAGTTTCCTGTCCGCTACCTTAAGATCAGCTTTGCTAGCAGCGAAACTAGCACTGAGCCAACTTTTGCGAAAATAAGTAAGAGAAAGAGAAAGTTGAGTGTACGAATTTCAACTGTTGCAACTGGACAATCCTGTGTTAATGAATTGGAATCGCGGATTGAAAAGGTTGATCAGATTGAAATGACTGCGTTCTAGTTTCAATGGACCTCTGTTAAAATGAAATGAGAAGATTAAAAATTGGGTGCAATCTTTTGCACCACCTCTTGACATTTGTTACCGAACATTGCCTTGTACTCTTGACAAAATCAGGCAATTTATAAATGTATCAACTTTAAAACAATCTCCAAAAAGGCGAGCTTGTTTGGATGAAGAAGAAGACTGCAAGACTGAAGATCTTCCGTCTTCCGAAGACTAGACAATTGTCTAAGAACAAATTGCCAAAATATATCTGCCTTATTTTTTATTTTAAAATCTAGACCTTCCTTTATTTGTGATCGGAAAACGTTTCCTTTAAAACAAGGTTGATTTATGTACCAAAAACTTGTTATCATTTCAAGTACAAAGCCGCCTTTTGTGAACCGCGCCCACCAGTTTCCGACTTATATGTCCCTGTCGTAAAAAGTATTTCCGGTCACGCAAATTCAAGGTCAATTTTAAAAACGAAGGACATGTGGAATCTACCACTTACATACAGACCAAAATCCAGACTGTTGTAAACTCGGCTGGTTTTGAAAATTTTGGTTCATGCGCAAATAACATGAATATTGTGTTGGAAGAGACATAGTTCGCTTTGAGCTGCCCGCTGAATTCAAAATTTGTGGAATCGAACAACAACTTAATAATTAATGTACCAGTAAATAAAAGGAAGACAGGCTGGCGAAATACCGTGAGGTACTAGAAAAAGAGTGGAACCACACCTAAACAAATCGAGGTCGAGTAGAATTCTCTTTCAAGAGCTCTGCATTTTCTATATTTTGATAGAATGATAACATCCAAACACAGAGAACCCTGGAAGTCAGGGAACAAATGTGCTCACTGTGGCGCGTCATAACCATCTCAGACATGTCTGGCCTCCAACACCTTACTGAAATTTCAAATGAGTTGGCAAACATGCCATCACCAGGGACATTTATTTTGGAAAATAAAATCCCTATCAGGATTCAGTCGATTTAAGCCTTCAAAAAGATTTTTAGCTTTCCGTTTGACTCGAATCTAAAGCACTTGAATATTAAAATTCAGAACAGCAGATCGAAGTCTTGACACGTTAAGTGTGCTATCAATAGGTCCGCAACGGGTATTTTTAAGGATAAAACTGACGAGATGGATGTCTCAGAAAAAATAAGTACACTTAGTTAGCGGGAAAAAGCACACCTCATAATAAATTTTCAAGGAAAGGCTTTTGTACGATTTCTCTGTAATATGATCCAAAAATTGTTGGAAAAACGAGTCCAGTCAAAATTTTCAATCAAAATTCTATGTTTTAAAAATTAACGGACAGTGCGCATAATTGAAGGCAAAAAGAAGTGATTCGTACAATGCCCATCTTCATCTACCCTAGCGAAAATTAAACACAACCTCAAATCTTTTCACAACAAACCACATTTTCAGTATTCATTTGTTTTTACTCGACGAACTTGATTCGACGAAGGCCGAATCTCAATTTTTGTAAAAATGTCGCACCATTTTTGCTTGACAAGTCACCTGTGACTATTGTCACTAAATGAAAAGGTAAACTTATGTGGTGATGGGCATGTACACTTTTCTTTGTTAAACAAATGATGATTTTACTGGCAAAAACCTCAAGAGTCGAATAATCTGAATTTTGAGATACACAAGAGAAGCATGTTTTACAAGTATGACTTACTTATTTACGAGTTGTCCAGCTCAAGCTGCGAACTTAAATATCATAACCAACGACCACAGCTGTATGGAACAAGAACAACCTGGTATTGCGGGTGAATAAGGATTTTAGTATTGCAAGTTGTCCCCTCTCGTACAACCTCAAAACTTGCTTCGAAGTTTAGTGTTATTTTCTTTTGGTTTGGGTGAGAATATTTAAAAGTTTGCCGGTGAATGAGTCTGCCCAACACGATTGCACGACATTTCAAGAGACGCAGGACACCACCTACCCTTTAACTAACCATTCGAATTCTTTGTTTGAAGCACCAGTTGCTTGTCTAGCCTAGCATTAACCGTCCGAATATTATTAAGAGCTAATAATTATAGCGGCCAAATCGCAGCTGGGGCCCCGTTTAAAGAGCAGGCACAGCAGTGATGAAGTTCCTGTTCATCCTGCAAAATGTGTGACGTGTCGAGCTTGTTGTTTTAGACTGTTTTAGTTCGTGTATGAGGAATAATTTACAGTAATTCACTTCTCGTGCAAAAGATAGTTATTTATTCGAAGTCGAGAATCTTTTACTGGAAGTAAAGCGAAGTATTGTTGTTAAACTAATCCTTAATACAACAGCTCCTAAACAATTAGAGTGAGCTATGTGACAGGTGAATGTGCAGTTTGGAGTCACAGCTGGAAGACTTGGAATACCACACTGCTCATTTGTGGCACTTCAGGGCCTTTATTGCAAAATCAAAACAACACACGTTTGCCGAAGATGTGCCGCGACCTGATAATCTTCAATTCAGTGTTGTGTCGCGCAACTGGTTTGAAATGTTAAGTTACATGATAAAATCGCTGTCTCTTTTTTCTTCCATTGGTCACTTCTTCTCATTCAAGTAACTTATTTTCTAGGGATTTAATGCCGTATAAAAACCAGTTCGGGTGCATGGTTTACACTGTCGCTCACTTATTTAAAATCACACAATTGACGTTTATATTTGCTGGAATTATACTGCAAGCAGCCGTCGCCTCTACAAGTGCAAGCGCTAAGAGATTTATGTACAACTAAGGACAAAATAAATGGCTCAGTGAATATCGTTCTGAAAGACAAGGATTTCATAAAATGTAACCTACCTCCGAATGTTAGCAAATTGCTGGCTGGATTTAAAAGGTTTGATTCTGGGAAAAAGACGAAGGATCTTTTGAGTCTTTTGACAAAACTGACAAGTCAAAGGTCGCCGATTGTGGCCTCCTCGCCGTTTACACGGCAGACAAAATGGCCAAGGCTTCCGTCGCGCAAGTAGTTGGTGTCATCGCCTATTTGTAAGGTTTGAATGAGCATGTCGAAGATTATAATATTTCAGTTTCTTGGTCGTCGAGTTCCATGGAATGTTCTTTCCCAATAGTGTAACTGCAAAACTTGTTAGTTTGTGCGTTACACTGGTTTCATACTATGTGCCTAGTTGAAATCCATCTTCGGTTGTTAATATTTCCATGATTAAAACACTTAAATGATCCATTTTGCGGCTGTTTTAACACTTTTTAGACAGTTGCACCCAATACTAAATGGAAGCAGGAGCCAATATGCATCCCAACTACAGTACATGCATGTATCTAATACGGCATTCGAAATAACTGCAGCTGATGAGACTTCCAAAAATGTACGACGCAGGGTAGCCAAGCTATCGGAGCTATAGCTTTGTTCGGACTCGTTCTAAGTTCAGAGCATTTTGATACTGTTTATGCGGAACTTACAATTCATTTATTTGTATGCAGGTTAATTTTTTAATTTCTCTGCGGACTTTAATTGCCACTGGTAGTCTCACACCTATTGTAACAGAAACTCTAGCGTCGAGCCAAAATCCGGTCAAACAGGAATTAATCCACAAAGGGAAGCAGTATATTCTTGGCGACCTTGGCGTCGCACATAAACTTTTATATCGTTAGGTTTGATATCGTTTGAACAGGAAGCGAATGGAACTAGCAATTCATTGCGTCGATCAATATTTATGCCCTGTCGCGTGTTCATAGCGATGTTAACCCTTGTTCGTCATTTTATTCCAGTAAATAACATTCAAGCAAGAATTCGCTCTATTCATTGAAAACAACTAGGTACTAATAAACTTATTCATTCCGCCTCATTTCTGGTTGGGTGTTATCGGCTTTAATTTCTGACGGTTTATTTTCGTCCACTTACGAGGTTGCGAAATCGCTCGGAAACCACTGTTCAAATTCTAGTCAAAAACGTTTCCGAAATGTTGCAATCTCTTTTTCGATCGTTCTTGCAGTCGCCGTTTTTTGTCACCAATGGGAAATTTATTATTTAAAAAATGGAGTCAACTTTATCATATCTCCAGTTTAGTTCAGTTTAGTCTTGAGCATTTGCGTGGGAAGCAATGACGTCATCTCCCTCGGAGCACAATGGTTTGATTATAAATTTTTCGATCGTACGTGTACATGAATTATTCACGTGTCTGATAACACACAACACGAACACCACTGTTGGCGAAGATCATAATTTTCTTCATCTACAGACGGAAAAATTGACTTAAGCATTTCAAAAAGAAAAAACTTTCTGTTTTGCATCGACCGTATAGCTTTCACATCCAGTCGGCTGAGCATTGACGTAATTAATTTAATACTTATACAGATGAAAATGAGAGGAAGTTAAAAAGTTAAAATTTTAGTTTAAAAAGCATAAGGTTGCAAATCTACCCTTTCTTTATGTTTTATTATTTACACGCCCCAACGAGCAAATGAAAGACGAATTTTAATTTTTGTTTTCCTAAATTTGCTCGCAGACATAAATTTAGTGTTCAAATGCCGTAATCGTAGACTTGATGTTTATTTCTATGCTCGCTACTTATTGGTCGATTTAATGATTAGCGTTCCACTCCGACAGGTCGCTAACCAATCAGACTTGTGGGATGTCAGCAGGGTAAGACGTCAAATAAAAAGCGCCAAGGTTGTCGCCGACAGACGGCAGTTTGCTGGTCGCCGGTGTCGCCTCGCGATAACACACAAACGCCGCGCATCTTCGTCACAAATGGTAAATTTCGAGGAAATTGCTGCCACTGGCTTCACAGTTCTTTGCCTGGATCTGTTACTTGTTTGTGCGCGAGAATGTGAATATGTCTGTGAATGAGCAGTTGGAACAGGCTGCTTCAAGGGACACAAGCGCCGGTTTATTGCATGCTAATGAACTTACGACACTCAACCAGAACCTTGGCTCCGGATACAAACGTGACGGCCCTCACGAACTTAATTCCAACGGCGGCTCTTCTGTGCCAATGCCTGCGTTGAGTCAGAATTCCACTTCTGTGGTCGCCACAGGATCGCCTCTCACCGCCTTCACACACTCAGATCAGTCCAACTTCAATGTAAAAACTGAACCAAGCGATTTCGCTCAAAAAATTATCAGCGAACCACTTCCCTTTGATGTAAGCAACGAACGGGCGCCAGCGGATGGCATAACGGAAGAACCCTTGGAAATACAATGCGGCGAGAACGCAGCACTTCTTTACGTATCCAAGTTATGCCAAGGGAGCAAAGGGCCTTGTATTTTATTTCAAGGAGAGTGGCTGACTCCAAATGAACTACAGTATATAAGTGGACGAGAAACGGCCAAAGACTGGAAAAGAAGCATCCGCTATAAAGGAAAATCTCTAAAAAGTTTGATTGCACGCGGACTTATCAAAGTTCATCCTCCAATTTGTGATTGCCTCGGATGCAGAATTTCATCACCAGTGGTAAGCAATTAGTGTTTAATTATATATCTCAATAAATGCCTGATCGTAAAATATTTTATTTTAAAATTTCAGTTCTCCGCGAACATGCCTTATCTAAATTTAAAATTATGCCCTGCGAGAAATGTAAATCATCCAATCTTTCTTAGCTATTGAAGAATAAATGACCTGAAATATTGCATAGTTCTTTTGAATTTTTTTTTTTTTGTCGCCTGATCTTTTGTTCTTTTCAGCGTGGTGGAGTTCTACTGTATCTGGTTGTATCGTGGCTTCAATATCGGTCCGCAAAATGCTCTTTTAAAAAGTCAGCTATTATCCCTCTTCAAGTTGTCTGATTATGTCATAACGGCCGTTGTTGTCAAAACAATTAAACTACGCTAAAAAATTCAACTGCATTTTGCTCGGACGAGAAGTTATGCGATTTTTTTCCCACAGTTTAAAAAATTCGCGAACATTTTCTCGATAATAAATGAAACTGTTGAATATTGACAAATTCTGAGAGAACGTACAGATCGTCTGGTATTTATTTGCCATCACCTTTAAGGTGACGGCATAAGGCGGGGATAATATTAACAGTTTAGAGAAACAATGACTCTTGAAAGGGACGCACGAATTCTCTGTCTTATCAAATCCCAGGTACACAGCTGAAGTTATCCTTGCGGTTGATTTTAGCTTACAGAAGTATTTTTTTTCGGCTTAGGGGTAAAGGTGTTTTGTCTGCAACACTGTTGGTTTAGGTCTCTCTTTTGTTCAACGGTGTTTCACCTTTGTTATCAAGGTACGCAAGTTTCTGGTGCTGGAAAATGAAAAGATCGCTGTGTTTTCTTTATCTACTAGACCATAAATATGTGTGCGACTCGGAAGCTACTTTGGATGAAGACGCAGAAATGCACAGCGTGCGCGTAGCGAAAAGACTTTGCACTTCGAGAACACCTTGACAAGCCGCGCACAATGCGCTTTGTTTGGACGAATCCAATCATTTCCGGACAAAAATAGCGCGCGCAAACCGGGAAACGAGTCAACTTAAGGCAACCGCGTCCAAATTATCTCAGCTCACTACCATTTAACATCGATAAATTTATGGCTCATACCTACAATGGTTTTTATTTTTGAAAATGTGGGTTTTTCCTAATTTTTTTCTCTTGGAGTGCTGCTGTATTTATTTAGCATCGCTGACAATGCGAAATATCCGACAGCTACCTCCGTATCGCTCACGTGCTAAATACCTAGGAGATGCCCAATGAACAAAAAGACAGGAAATCAAAGGGCAATAAGAGGAGCTGAATTAGCGTTAATTAATGAAGCTTGCGTACTGAGGTCAAAAGTCACGATAAAACATGGCTTTGCTCAAGTACCTTCTATATGTTTTAGACACCGGGCAAATTTTATCACGTACGCAGCATTGTCAAGCGTGTTCTTGGCACAGACAGGGCGGGAAATCATCAACACAAAGTTAGTGAACATTTTATCAAGCTAAAGCGCTGTCAATATCCTTTCTTTACACTTTGAAGAAAATCCTGTTTTAGGCGGCGACACATTTCTCCTCGCATTGCGAAAGGTGTAAACGGAAATTAATGGCGTTGGATAATTACCCGGGACCTTGGCCCGTATCAATCAATTATTCCGCGTCGTACTTCGTGTAATATTAGTCCTGGGTGTTATCTTTTGTTTGAGCAGGGAGTTTTGTAAACATTGCGCTTTCATCAAGCGGGAAACGGTTACCTCTGTGACGTTTTCCCATACGTTTATTTCGATAACGATTAACGGCTGTTCGTTTCGAATATTGCAATGTATCACAAATGAAGCGATCAATTAATTTCAAAAGCGGCATGGAGGATACGGAATATTGAAGTTACCAGGAGCTCAGTGTCGCATTCTGTGAGCTAAAAACTGATCAATTCCTTGAAATATCGTTAAACTTTTTCAAGTGTCATAGCACTTCATAGAAATCGTGCACAAAAGCCATATTTTTTTTAAAAATTGCAAATTTCTAGCGTTTTCGACACAGGGATTTAGACACCAAGTTCGTGCTTTGAGTGAATTTATTTAGGACAGAAACAAATTTTGAATGCAAAATAAAATCAGTTAGAGTATTGGAAAAAAGAAACTCGAACTAGTTTGCAGTTTTTAAAGACATCTTTTCTCTTCATTCTGTTTAAGAATGGGCCAGAACAAATTATGTTTACCTTGAAATGATGTTACACAAATATACATTTAAAAGACATGAAGACGACCTAGCAACGCAGGACTTTCTCTTTTACAAAGTGTTCTTTTATGGTTCCGTCATCCGTGAACATCGACTGGGAATTTTATTATTTTGAAATCAATATAATCGCGAAACAGTTCTTTTATATGTGTATCTTGAAACAGAACCGTGGGAGGTTAGCCAGCAAATGCAGTGTATCGTCACCTCCTTCCCCAAATAGAAAGAGAAAGGATTCTGTTAAAGGTATCTGGAGACAAGATGGTTATGCCACAGAGGCCGGATTGGCTCTTGCCGCTGAGGCAAGGCAAAGATCATCGTCAGAAGCTAGCAATTGTATGGGTGGCAGTGGTTTGCGAAACGGCGTAGAGCCAAGAGCATCGCCTGCTGTGGATTCCAATTCGTCTACTGCGTCCGAGTGTTCCGAACCAACCGACGATTGCCCATTTTCTCCCGGTACAGAAGCCAAGCGAGCGCGAAGTTTATCTCCGGTTAGCTCTGCAAAACTTGTGGACATGAAAAGACGAGCAAGTAAGTCAGTTTTATTGCATAATCGTCGGTGTTGACGTTCATCTTTCATAAAACGAGATTTAGCTCTTATTTATGAAAACACAACAATATTTCATTTTTTTCTGGAAATGTTGTTAGGCCCACGTTTTTGTGCTGATCAGATTATTTTTTATATCGAGCGCAAAACGTCTTTTTTTCACTTTTTTGCAATTTATTTTAACGATTATGAAGTGGGGTCTATTTACCAAGTTTCAGGTTTGGATGTTATAAAGAGTAATGGTCTAGATTGGGAGATGCGTTAATTTTGCGGGTATAAATGGCATCCTTTTTCGATTCCCTAGTTACTTGAGCTTTTTTCATGACCTGTGAAAAGATATCTTGTCAATAGCAAACCTTTTTGAGATTTTTGTGTTTACAATACGGTCAGAACCTTCTGATGAATTTTAAACTCAACTTAGCTGTCTCTTTAGAAATCTATTTCATATCTTTTTGATTGGGGACAACATTAAGAGCAAAGCTGAGAGATCTTTCCAACTTGCCCAATACTTCATGGTGCCTTCCTTGAAGCTAAATTTATTTGGATACAAAGTAATCTGGTAGTATTTTGTGAGGTATTCAAAACTAGTGCAAGATGTTTGCTTATTCACTCTTGAAGCCATGTGAAGGATCCTGTGATAAATTTTCAGTCATCCCGTAACTCTTGGTCAAATGTAAAAACAGCGGAACGTATGGAGAATATATCAGACTTACCTCATGGAACTGCGGACTATAATCTTTGCGAAAGGTCTTCGCATTTAAGGAAGCAACCACAAAGCAGTCGCAAACGGGCCTCGAAGCTATGATATTATTTCGGTCAGAAAATAAGCTACCGTATATTCGAAGTTCCATCGGTTATCATCTTGGAATGTACAACGAACACATGGCTTGATCATGAGCTAAAATGGTCAAGCAGTGTCAATCGCACGTACATCGGGGGCCGAATCCCGTTAATTAAAGCTTGGGTATTTTCATATTTCTAGGCTGTTTTGCAAGTGCTAAATTCCTAGCTGCAACGTTTTTGGGCCTAAAAAATAATTTGAGCTCTCCAAATCCTTCAAGTATATGACAATTTTAAGAGCAAAATCCTAACAACTGATTCTAAACTGAATGAGATAAAGAGATGCAAGTCCTTGCGTCATCCTATCATTACTTCAATTCGAACTAAATTTAAATACATGTAGCAGAGGGAAGTAAGATCTGCCCTACTTTTTGCGCTTTTAAGCTAATATATCCTCATTGTTTTTTTTTTTTAACATGTATTACGTAACGAAAAGCCAAGTTTTACTCCGCCTTTGGTAAATTTGTGGTTTTAAGTATACCTTTACTTTGGATACAAGACTAATAGCATTTAATTGGAAGTTACCGAATATTTTATGCAAATAAACTAACAGCTCGTAAATGTCATCTTACTCGCGGCGTCGGTCTTGCATGTTGCATGTTGTTACAACCTGTTTTTTTGTTTATCGTGTTTGCAATACGAGATGAAGGAAATTTCAGTTTTACTGTTTCACGGTTTCAAACTTTCCAAAGTCCACTGTAAGAATATGATCTCATCGTGATATTACAATGTTTTAAAAAGACGGAGAACTTTAATTATCAAAAGTGTATACCATATCTTCAGTTAAATACCTCACCTCTAACTGTAATCGCATATATTTAAGAATTGTACACGATACTCTGATGTTAAACAATTTTCAATTTCCCCTGATCTTTGTCGCCATCCTTCAAATCTGGTAATATGCAGGTTCGAAGGACAAAGATTATTCATATTAACGTGAAATCATTTGTATTAACCTGAGGCGACGTCAATCAAAACTGCGAGCTTCGCCTTGTAATTTAAGTACGAACCCAGTAAAAGACATTTCCTTACTGTCCCTTTTTTTTAGTGGCTGATAGCTTAAGGCCAGGACAGTCGACAACTACTTAACGCGGTAGTTTGTGAAAGAATGCTTGAAAACCTGTATGTTTACTTTTTCCATTGTGTCTTACATATGCCTTCGCATGCAGCGCAAAACAGTGCCCCACCCCTCCCCCACATTAGTTTTTAATTTGGCTTACTGCTGCGTGAGAAAATGTCTGACGTCATTGCACGATACAAAAGCGATGTTTCTGGGCCGCTGTGTCTAATTTGCAACAAAACATGGTCATTTATTTCGTGCGCTTTTAAGATTAGTTCTCGCTGTTGGTTGTCAGCGTTAAAACCCTTTTCCGGATCTACTTACACCTCGGAAGTACCTTTTGCACGCCACTGCGTGTGAAATTTTAAAATTAGAACGATATAGCGTACAAATATACTTGATTAGTAGCTGCTGCCCGGTCGAGTCCACTTTTGTTTTTTCGCCAATGACAGATGAACTGTCTGTATTGTACATACAAAACTCTAATTGAGAACTCGCTGTGTGATAAATATTGAGAAATTTAAGCAAACTCGAGGAGAATCAATATTTAGCTGTTCAGGTGATTCAGCCCGCGGGGCCAAAATGGGGATTCGACAGCTGCTTTGGTTGCAGACCAGTTCCCACCGTTTTACGGAAAGCTGTCGCATCCCGTCGAGATAACTGACTGAGGCTAAAAAGAAAATTTAAAAAAAAATGCTCTCGGATCCTTCCACCGGAGTGCGCCCTTGTTGCTCGAAGTGCAAGGAACAGATTAAACTTTTCTGCCCTGTTTGACTTAACAGAAATAAAACACAAAATGCTTGTTGATCGGCCTGTAATTGATACCTTGCGCAGGAAGAAGCCTCTCGCGTTGACGTTTCGTTTTCCGTTTCTGGTAGTTTCCAAGAACACGTACGCACAATTCACCGTTCTTGGGGAATCGAGCGTTTCTGAATATGATGAAAAGTTTTTGAAACCGCAGCAGACTAAAATAACATATATTTGGTGAGACTAAATTACTTAAAGAGTACGAGGAAACAGGTCGTTCTCGTGAAAAAAAGAATATTGAAAACAAGACTAAAAATAAGGCCT
>NC_090879.1:13597106-13607106 GCF_036669935.1 Montipora foliosa
ACGAGACATCAAGGGCTTATTTGAATAAAAACAAAAGAATGTTTAAACGGCGGCCATTTTGGAATAAGATGTGTAGGATTCACCAACACGATCTCTTCCTCAAATGAAGGGTTATCCTTCATTGTCAGTTTGCTCTAAATGAAGTATAATCCTCCATTTAGATTACTCTGTCCCAGGACTTGTGGTAGCAAATAAAAAGAAAAAAGTAAGAGCGGCCCCTGGACAGGATTTGAACCCAGAGCACCTACTTTAAAGGAACTGTTTACAAAAGATCAACTTGCTAGAAAATGTGCGGAATATTTACCAAGACTAATTAGTATATATATAAAATTATTGCTGAATAATGGTTAAGTCTGAAGCTTGATTTTAAAATGGTTAGCTTTATCTTGAAGCTTCGTAACCGACATTTTTCACTGTGTAAGCTTGCTTGTTAGCCGGTGTTAATACACGTTTACAGCGGCAATTTTGGAAGAAAAAATTATTGACATTAATAAAAAATGACATCCTCGCAGTTAGTGATGTGGTAGTCTAATGGTTAAGGGAAGAGGTTATTAATCACACGTTCCCAGGTTCGAGTCCTGCGAGTCCAGACATTAGGCTTTGGCTTTTAAAAGAAATATGTTCATTTCCCATGATCCCTATCAAGCTTTCAGTGTCCAAAATGAACCGATCATAATTCTTCACTTGGAAGAAATTGACAATAAAGAATAGTCCTTCAACTGAGGGAGAGACTTGGTTGGATTCACAGTCCCAGATTCTAGGACTTCATATATGAGTCGTCAATGGTACTAAACATGGCGGCGCTCAGAAGCATTACATTTGAAAAGTCTCTATATGAAGCATAGAGAATGTGTCCCTAGGTTCGTGTCGAAAAGAAAGAAGCAATAAGTAAAATTGTAGTTTTAAACAAAGACATTCTTATTATTTTACCAACCGGCCGCGCCACATTGGCCTATTTTACTTTCGGTTCAAGATTTTATAGTTCGCAAGCTAAGCAATGAAAAGAGAATTTTTCTTTGTCTCCAGAGCCCTGTTCTTTTCTCGTGCGAAGGCCCGCCGACTAAAAGAAACGATGGGATCTGGAACGAGAATGAGCAGCCTCCTATTCGTGTTTGTTCCAGTGCCACCGCAAGGAAACTAGCAAGCTCTCCTGTGGTCCTTTTGTGAGTACGAGGGTAGAAAAATCAGTGAATGAAAAGTTATTCATGTGAATTGCGGAATGATGTTACCATGAAAAGATTCACTTTACCTTTTTACTATTCTGTAAGATCTGATTGGCCTCTCTGAGCGTGCATCCTGATTTAGCAACAATGAGTTGTTCCCGCGGTGTCATGAACTTGTCCAGCGGTAAGGAATATTCATCGTGACCAAGAAAATCGATGTCACGTGATGTGACAATTCCAACTAAGACACCGCCGAGACATCCGTTATCTGTAAAAGGGAAAAAAATAGAACTAAACTCTAACGATACGATAGACGGATTCAGATCCGTTGCCTCGACGGAGAAATCGCAACATGGGCAAGGAAATTCAGGGCCCTGAGCCTCGGTTTTTGCATGACTAACATATTCGGATTCTCCGGACCCTTTTCTAATAGAATCAGTAGATTAGTCGCCAACATTCAGCACTTTCAGGATAATAATGGCTGTACATGAAGGAAACTAATGAAAACGTTGTCAAGACGGAGTTACCCAGGGCCCGGCTGTTTGAAAGCCGATTAACTTAATCCAGGAGTAGCGTAAACTTTTGTTCATGTTTTCAACTTCTTGAGGAAATTTTTTTTTGCTTATTTTTGTTTGTCAAGATTGACTTCTTCTAATGTAAAGTTTGCCCGAATATCAGCGTTGAAAAGCATTTGAGAGTAGAGAAATAACCTCCTTGGTTAATTTTTAATCTAGGATTAGAGTTAATCGGCTATTGCCAACCGGACCCAGGTCCCAAAGGTTTTTCTTGAGCCGCGAGAGAGCGGCGAAGACGAGTCGCGAGGCGGCGAGAAAGAGTAAAACCTCTGGTTACCTTGGACTTGAATCTCACTTTCATGCAGACGCCATGAAAGTGAGATTCAAATCCAAGGTAACCGAAGGTTTTCTTCTTTCTCGCCCCTTCGCGACTCGTCTTCGCCCCTCCATGCTCTCGCGGCTCAAGAAAAACCTCTGGGACAATGGTAAGACGGAGTACGTCAAAAAAAAGAAACTACTAAATACTCGATCGGTTGGTGAAAAACCAATGTCTTTGCATGTTCTCCACGTGTGTTCATTTCTTTCTCGTCTGCGCCTAAAAACGACGGGAAATGACCAGATTTAGGGCTGGTTCTCAATAACGACACAAGCACGAGCTTGCTAAACCTATGCAAACTCATGAGCGTCTGGATACTTTGTACCTTTAAAAGCTCATCAAGGGGACCCTATCTCCCATACTTGGCCTAGGAGAGTAGATTTATTTACACAACGCCTCCCTTGGAATCTCCCTTGGGAGATTCAGCACACCCACTGTTGTGAAAGCCAATCAAAATAGAGCTATCTGAGCGTCAAGGGAATTGCGATACTCTTTGCGGCAAAAACCTGTTCCTAAAAATAAATTTACTCGGGAACTGGATTAATTGACTCAAGCACAGCACAGGTGGACAGCGAACTACTCAAGACCTCAAAACGAGACATCATAAAGGCAAGGGAGGAACACAATGAAGCCATCCTAGAGCAACTTCGTGCGAAGATGAGCCCTGAACAACTGAGAGCCAATGACCTAGCCATGCTGAAAGGCGCCTCTAGTTGGTTAACTACACTACCAATGAAGTCAGAACACTGCAACCTAAACAAGAGGGAATTCTACGATTCACTAAGTTAAAGGTACCGTTGGACACCGAAGTACCTCCCGTCTGTATGTCCATGTGGCAAGAGATTCGATGTCGATCATGCGATGTCGTGTATGAAAGGTGGGTTTGTCCATAGGAGGCATGACGAAGTGCGAGATTTGTTCGCATCGCCGCTCCAGGATGTATGCCATGATGTCGAAGTCGAACCGCATCTGCAGACCCTAACCGGAGAAATTCTAACTAGCAGTACCAACTCATCAGATGAAGCCCGCCTGGATGTTAGTGCGCGAGGGTTTTGGCAAAGGGGGCAACGTGCATTTTTTTATGTAAGGGTTTTTAACCCATTTGCAAAGAGCCACCTAAACCAAAGACTTGAAACCGCATTCACTTCCAACGAGAATGAGAAAAAGAGGCACTACAATCAGCGCATCATTGAGGTTGAGCACAGCTCCTTCAGCCCCCTCGTGTTTACACCCTATGGCGGAAGTGGAAGGGAAGCTGAGCGCTTCTTAGCTGAGCTCGCGCACAAAGTCTCTGAGAACAAACACATGAGCTACAGCACTGTGATTGGCTGGCTCAGAGCCAAACTCTCCTTCAACCTGCTAAGATCAGCTGTGACATAGCGGCACCAAATTAGCACCTATTGTATATTACATTTCGCATACGCATATGTAAGTAGGTTGGCACATTATGCATGTAACATAGCGGCACCTAATTAGCACCTATTGTATACTACATTTCGCATATGCATATATAAGTAGGTTAGCACATTATGCAAGGGCAGAGAGCACACACAACCACGCGGTGTGTGTGAATAACGAGAATAAACTCCATCGACATCCGACTACATGGTGGCAGCATTTTACAAGAATAATCGCTAGAGTCAAATCGAAAGAGGCCAGCAGAAGCGAATTATGGCAACAGCAACGTCTTTTGCGTCGCCACAGATGAACTGGGACGCTCCTGATCCGATAATTGCATTCGCAAGATTCAAACAAAAATGTCAGCTTATGTTCTCAAGCGTGCTCAAAGCCGCCGATGACGAAGAAAAAGTGAGCTATATTTTACTCTGGTCGGGTGAAAAAGGTCTGGATATTTATAACAGTTGGACATTCACAAAGGAGGAAGAGAGGAAAAAACCTGCCATTATTTTCGAACGGTTTGAGAATCAATTGGAGCCGAAGACGAGTCATTGAATTCACAGATACACACTACAAGGAATGCGACAAGAACAAAGCGAGCCAGTGGATGATTTTATCTCAAGATTAAAAAACCTAGCAGCAAAATGTCAATTTCGCGACAGCACCGAAGTCGAAGACAGAGTTCTAGATCAGCTTATTTGGGGGTCAAAAAACCCCGATGTCCAGAAGTCCCTCATAGGCCGAGACAAATCATTGACCCTTGCAGGCGCTATCGAGATTGCAAGAAGCAACGAGGCGACAAGTAAACATATGAAGACATTGGCAGGAAGTAGCGAAAGCCATCAAGAGGATAGAAGTGTAGATGCCATTCATAAGGAACAAGAAAGGGAATCCTGTAACAACTGCGGAAAACAACACCCGAGGAACAAATGTCCAGCCTACGGTACACTATGTCGAAAATGCGGCAAAGGTAATCATTGGCAATCTGTCTGCCGATCCAGTAAACGGAAACAATTTATCCAAGGAAGAAAGCCGGTTTTCAAAAAATCTATTCACACGATTGAAGACAGGGGCGATGAAGACAATGATGAAATTCTCACAATTAGTACAATCGAGGTTAACACCATAGAAGACACGCAACATTCGATGACACACGACACACGCGATGAAGTCTTTGCAACACTGGAAATAACCCAGCCTGAAAAGAAGCGGAAAATTAATCTCCAGTGCAAGGTGGACACAGGTGCACAGAGCAATGTTTTGCCTATCAGGCTACTTCGCATAATCGCCCCAGAGAAGTTTGATGACGAAGGAAACCTCAAACCAGAAGTACTGGAAAAGAATGAAGCCGTTCTCTCAGCATACGGTGGCTCTGTAATTAAGCAGCTTGGCACTATAAACATCTCGTGCAAGTACAAAGAGAAGAAGATTAACTGCATTTTCTACGTCACGGATACTTCAGGGCCAGCTATCCTCGGTCTAAAAGCGTGCATTGCACTAAAACTAGTCTCCCTCCACTGTACGCTAGGAATAAATCAATTAAACCAGGCTGATCCAAATAGCAGCTTCAATTCTCCAGCTCAAAATCCGGGTACTTGCAAGAAAAACTCGAGTTACATTGGAAGTCATATACCACTAGAAGAGCGGCCATCAATCACAAGTAAACAAGAGCTGATGGATATGTACCCAGAATGTTTCAATGGTACAGTTGGATGTTTTGATGACTACACATATCACATCACACTGGATCCTGAAGTATCACCGGTGGTCCATGCACCCCGCAAAGTACCTATAGAGTTGAAAGACAAATTACAAGCCGAATTACGTGAGATGGAAAGCCAAGATATCATTGCGAAAGTAACCCAACCTACGGATTGGGTCAACTCCCTGGTCATTAGAGAAAAAGAAAATGGGCGACTTCGGTTATGCCTCGATCCCAAAGACCTGAATAAGGCGATCAAAAGAGAACATCATCCCATACCCACTCTAGAGGAAATCACACCCAAATTATCAGGAGCAAAGCTTTTTAGTAAGCTCGACGCTCGCAATGGCTATTGGAATGTCAAACTAGATGACGAGTCCTCGTACCTGACAACCTTCAATACACCATTTGGTCGGTATCGTTTCCTCAGAATGCCGTTTGGTCTACGAATGAGTCAAGATATCTTCCAGTTCAAGATTGATGAGACGTATCGTGATTGCCTGGGAGCCATTGGTATTGCAGATGACGTCACAGTCTATGGAAAGAACGATAAAGAGCATGACTTACACCTGCATGAAACCATGGAACGTACCAGACAGGCCGGCATCAAGCTCAATGACGAGAAGTGCGTTATCAAAACAAAGGAGTGCAATTTCTTTGGTATGCTCTACACACCAGACGGTGTCAAACCCAGCCCAGATAAAGTCAGAGCCATAGAAAGTTTAGAACCGCCTAAAGACAAGAAAGAGCTTCACACCTTTTTGGGGATGGCAACCTACATGAGCTCATTCATCCCCAATTTAGCTGACCACACTGCCCCCTTAAGAAACCTCTTAAAGGAGAACGTTGATTTCATATGGAATCCATCACATTCGAAAGCCTTTGAGAAGGTGAAGGCATTGATATGTACCACAACGACCTTGGCCTACTATGACAGAAATGAACCAGTTGTCCTCCATGTTGATGCATCAATTAAGGGCTTGGGCGCAGCTCTCTTCCAAAACGACAAGCCAATAGCCTTTGCATCGAAAGCACTCACCCCTGCGGAGACCAGATACGCTAATATCGAACGGGAACTATTGGCAGTGGTATACGGCTGCGAAAAATTCCATTCGTATCTCTATGGAAGATCGTTCGTGGTTAAAACAGACCATCGTCCCCTGGAACAGATCCATAAAAAGAACCTGATGCAAGCACCTCCACGCCTTCAAAGAATGCTGTTGCGTTTACAACCTTACGACTGCGTCATTAAATATCTTCCAGGAAGAGAAATGGTTACAGCTGACGCCCTGTCACGCCTTTCGCCGTTGGATGAATTTGAAGTGTCGGACATGAATGTGAAAGTTCACCATCTAATCAGAATCACCCCAGTCAAAATGGAAGAGTTCAAAAAGGAAACTGCGAAAGATGAAACCCTGCAGCTTCTAGCCCACAAAGTTATGCAGGGTTGGCCTGACAGTGGGAAGAAAATCGTTTCGGCGCTAAAACCATACTGGCCCCTACGAGATGACATATCAGTAGAAGATGGGCTGATACTTCTTGGAAGCCGTGTTATAGTACCTGAATCCTTGAGAGGCAACATCTTGCAGCAAATCCACGGAGGGCACTTTGGTATGGAAAAATGCAAACTACGAGCCAAATCCTGTGTTTACTGGCCAGGCATATACAAAGAAATTGAAAACCTTGTAAACTCATGTTGTGTATGCCAGAAGTACCACAATTCTCAGCAAAAGGAGCCAATGATACCAACAGAGATCCCTTCAAGACCGTGGAAAACACTGAGCGCAGACCTTTTCTACGCTCAACAGTCGTGGTTCCTCATAGTTGTCGACTATTATTCCAAGTTCCCATTTGTCAAGAAACTCCAAAACCTTACATCCGGGGCTGTTGTTAATGAACTGAAAATGATATTCGCAGAAAATGGAATCCCAGAATCTCTTCAATGCGACAACGGCACTCAGTTTACATCCGGCGAGTTCCATCAACTGGCAAACCAGTACGGGTTTGAAATTGTGACGTCATCTCCACATTACCCACGTGGCCATGGGTTTGTTGAACGCCAAGTCCAAACGGTTAAGAAGACGATCCTGAAATGCAGAGAGACTAAAGAAGACATAGATCTAGCCCTGCTGGCTCTACGAACGACGCCCCTGAGTTCCAATATACCGTCACCAGCTGAATTACTGAATGGCCGAGTATTTAAATCCACACTTCCTGGTAAGATCCAGCCATCAAAGAACCAAGAGGAAGTTAGAAATTGGCTCAAAGCGAGACAAGACAACCAATGCCACTATTACAACAGACACACCAAGGAGCTCCCTGAATTACACAGAGACCAAGCTATCTATGTACAAGACCCTGTGAGAAAGACATGGAATCCTGCTAGGGTCATAGATCGGGGAGAGACACCCCGCTCATATCTCATAGAAACTGGAACTGGTGCCCAATTGCGAAGGAATATAATCCATCTTAGACCGAATAATGCTTCCAACAATTCGGCAAACAACTCTTCGGATTCCATGTCCCAAAGAAGCATGACTGCACAATATTCAAGCGCCATTCTACGAGAATCCACTACGGCAGGCAATTCAGCAAATGACCCATCAAGTGGCAAGTTTACTATACAGCCCTCAAGCTCCAACCCACAATGCTCTAGTGTAACAGGAGAAGCCGAGAAAGGACCAAGAAAATCCCGCGCGGGACGTGAAATCCGGGCACCGGAAAGACTTAATCTCTGACGCTTGCTTTAATAGTTGATATTAGTATGATACATAAACACTGGACAGAAAATCCCTATATTGTTACCAGTTTTATTCGTTTTCAACATATGTACAAGATATATTGGCCCGAATGAAGATATTGTGTTTTGTTTGTTTTCCATTTAATTAATATAGTTTTAAGAGAAGGGGATGTGACATAGCGGCACCAAATTAGCACCTATTGTATATTACATTTCGCATACGCATATGTAAGTAGGTTGGCACATTATGCATGTAACATAGCGGCACCTAATTAGCACCTATTGTATACTACATTTCGCATATGCATATATAAGTAGGTTAGCACATTATGCAAGGGCAGAGAGCACACACAACCACGCGGTGTGTGTGAATAACGAGAATAAACTCCATCGACATCCGACTACACTATGCATAAGAGGTTCAAGAGCACCCAGGAAGGAGTTTAATGTTGACGTTACCGAGGCAATAATCTCTGAAGCAACTGGAAAGATCAGATAATTAACTGTATAGTATTACATATATATTTTCTTAATTTTAGCTGTACATAGATCGTTAAATTCTTGAAATCCTTTTTAGGTGAAGTTTTAAGAAAGTTTCCATTTATTAATTGACTCAATGAATTAGTGGAGATAGAGGCTTTTCTGGTACCTTTTGAAGTCAAGAAAAAAGACGCTAATTAAGTCTGCGTAGATTGCTTGCCCTTGTGCTTGCGTGACGTTACCCTAGCTTTTGAAGCAAATCGAGTGCACTACGATTAATTTCTTCCTTCGCTCAATTTCGCGAAAGCTTTATTTTTAATGCAAAACAAGTCGGAACAGTTTATCCTACTTACAGTTTATCTTACTAATCAGTATGAACGTCGGGTTGTGTCCTACCTTTTTCAACACAGGGACTTTAAGAAACCACTACGGCTACGGTGACGAAAACACCACCTCAAAATATGAGTTTAAGCTTATTCCAGCTTGTTTATATTGTACAATATGGGCGAAGTGTCCTAAAACTGGAATGATACGGACGGTCAAGTAAAGAGTGAGACTGAAAGATTCACTGTAGTCGTCAAAACCTTAAATTTGGTCATTTCACGTAGTAGTTTGGCGAGTACGGGAGAGAGATGTTCAAAAAGCGTGCCGCGTGATCATTTTGGTTCTTTCAACCTTTCTTTCTGCATTTTGGCGATGTCGTTTCTTAAACTGCCTGTTAACAAGGACCAACTAACTGCAGCGATCGCTAAATCAAGGCCACTTAAGCTATGTTCGGAATATAGAGTCCAACTATTCTCACAGGTGCATCTGGATCCTTACCGGTCAATGGTATGCCAGAAAACCCATACTTTTTCTTAATTTCCATGACGTCACGGACAGTGTTAGCGGGACTAAGCACCATGGGTTCGCTGATAAACCCCTGTTTAAACTTCTTTACTTTGCGAACTTCATTGGCTTGAAATTCTACGCTGCAATTGTGGTGTATTATTCCTGGAAAAGAAAGCATTCAACAGCAAAGACAGTTTTAACATAAATAGGTCATCTGCTACAAATGACCACATGACTGATAGTTGCTAAACTTGAAGCTGAAATTAAATGAATTTCAGGAATGGAAATTGTTTTACAAAGTAAAAATGCAAATTCATGGACAGATACTAATGAATGTCTAGATTTTATGATCATTTAGAAACTTCAGGATGCTGTACTCTTAGTCAGAAGTAGGTTTCTTTTGTCCTAACTTAGGTCCAGAATCGCTTGTAATTTGATGCATACACAATTTTTATATCCGACAAAACTTTTTTGAAATTGGTCAAATTCACGTACTTGTTGAGGTGAAATTGGAAATGGGACATTTTTTAAAAAGAAAACGAAAGAAAGGGAGTATTTTTACAGAAGATCTGTAACCTAGAATTACCAGGATTGGTATGAAAATCGGGAAAAGCATGACTGGAGGGTTAAATCATCACTTTCCCTCAAAAATACATATACAATCAGCTGCAACAAATTCTGTTTAAATGACATTGGCTAACACAAAACCCTGTGGTTTCTCGAGGACCCCTAACAACTGAACTCATTTTCAGTTATTTATTTTTGTGTTCATTTTGTTCTGTGGTGATTACATTT
>NC_090879.1:13612106-13614606 GCF_036669935.1 Montipora foliosa
GGGCTCCTGCCCGAGGTCGTGACAGAGCCAATATTCCCCAGTACGGCTTGACCTAGCTCGGTTAGTAAGTAGTTTATTATATGGTTTTTTAATTACCTTTTGCTTTGTTTTTGCAAGCCCGTAATCGGCCCGTGGGCATTACGGGAGAATAATGCCCTACAATTTAGTCACAATTAGCCAATCAGAGCGCCGTTATATCGGCTACAAACACAAGCCATATAATAAATGGTCTTAATGACCCCCCAACTTGAAAATAAGTGCCTGGAACACTGCACGTACCACAGGCAACCCAGTGTACCCTCACGGAGGGTCTAGTTAATGTCAAGCACCAGCTTGTGAGACGCTTACCATTCGACCCTGGTGTCTTTGGTGGTGTGTGTGAGCCATCATATGCATGTTAGCTTACTCAAGCCGCGGCCAGTTTAGCTTTACCGATATTACTTTAATGACAACAGTTGTATGTTTCGGACAATATTTTTCCGAGAAACTTCATTACATTAAATTTTCCGTTTTCTGCGTGGAAAGAGCTTATTGTTTTTGTCTGTTATTTAGAAGATGTAGCTGCTCAAGCTCTTGGTACCAGCATTTTTCGTCATGCGAATTCGGCGTCCCGGGAGAAGGCGGGTCTCAGTGGGGATGTTACATTGCCAGGTCAACGGTGAAGATAATTAGCTGCACTCTTCACTGCCACAATCACTGGCTTTCTCTTCCTGAGACTTTTCCAATTCTTCAATCAAAAATTGGAATGGATTATCTGGTCTCTTGTAAACTATTTGAGCAGCAAAGTTCTGGAATAGAATAACAACAGCAACATTATCAAAAGAGTTACTCATCTTCAAAATGGCGTGGCAGAGAAAGAAAAATAATAATGGGAAAAGCAAAAAACAATATTTTTAGAAGCACGTGAACAGCATCAGTCACCGTTAGTCGCAGTTCAGGGATGTATTATGTTTTTGGCAAGGTTTGTGTGATTCAGTGATTTCTCTTATTTATTCGACTTGAGAAATGAGTGTGGTACTCAGTCGGGAATTGGAAGTTAAACAGCTTTGCTGCGAGTTGGTCGGTAATGGATGAGGGAAATAATGAAAGTTAGGGCTTACATTGCAATCTGGGTTCAAATATAGGGTAACGTAAAAGGCCGCCATCATCACAGTTCAGAAAGCTTGGCATATAAAATGTCTTCCCATCTCCTCGGTTAATCAGTAATGATGGCCGCTTTCACCTGACACCTATTTGCATTTTACCAAAAGAAGAAGACGCTAATGACTATTATTAAGCGCGCCCTTTCCCTTTTAATAAATTGATGGGCATAGCGGCATTCCTGCGATAACTTTGGATCAACCATGATATAACAGACACTGGGCATAAGTGCTGAAACATGGGGTCTTTAAATTGTGGCTTTTAAAGATACATTCAAAATTCTCCAAACCATAGTAGCATCAAAACCATGTCTGAGGAAGTTAATGTCAGTTTTAAATTGCAAGTCGCCCAAACACACACTTTACCTTACCATACGCAGTAGATAGTCACGCATCCGCACAGCCTATTGCCTCTGCATATCATTTGGCAGTGCGCCATGGACTGCTGCTGTCAATCCTTGCTACCTACTACAGGAATTATCAGTACAGCACAGCCAAGTAACAATTGTGAAGAAAGTCAGAAATAAAGTGAGTCAGTCAGTCTATCAGACAGTCAGTGTCTTCTCTCTCTGTCTTTCTATTCGTCAAACTGCATTCATTGCATTGATTTCAGTCAATCGCAAGAAGTCAGATAAAAGTATTTTCATCGACTGTAAATAAATTATTAGAAACGCATCGGCCCCAGTTTCAAAACTCAAGCCCTTCCCTTGTGCATGCTCAATAAGGTTACAGTTAACGGTACATTTTGATCGAGAATTTCATACCAGTACCCGGCTCACGCGGGGTATCATACAGCGGCTGATTTTTAAATCAGACAGCAGTTTTTTTTTAATCCACCAGTTGTTAAACGCATCATGATAAACATAACAAAAGGGAACCAGACGTCTGCATAAACAGATCGAGTTTTGTTCTTTGCAATCCCTTTTTTCTTTCGAATGTGTTTTAGCGGATCTAAGCGGTTCGTAGTTTCTGATCTTTGCATTATAGTCATTGAAAGTTGGACATGGAAAGTTCTCAAAATATAGCGGTGGGCTCAGAGCGTTTATTTGGAAGAAAATGTTAAAATTGTGCCACTGGGAGACCGCAAATTTGCCGTAGGAAAAAAAATAGTGACTGAATGACATATCTTTTGCCTTGAAGCGAAATATACTAGCTATTCACTTTATTTTTCCACAACATATCCGAGATATCATTAAACTCCATGAGAAAGAACGTTGAATGTTCTTAACCGTGTGAAATGACTGATTCTGAATAAACGAATTTAATGTTGCTAATAATTTTTATTCTTTTGCATGTAATTGGATGCTGCCATTTAAACGTGAAACGCTTCGGAGAGATGGGAAACTAGCCAAACCACAAGC
>NC_090879.1:13619606-13624606 GCF_036669935.1 Montipora foliosa
TTTGATTGATGTGTGTGTCATCACATATTTTCCACTAGAGAGCTGATGGAAAAGAAGAAAGATGGGGTCAAACAGATTTGTTGTAATAAACTTTCTGTTCATCTTTCCACACCCAATACACTTGTAAGTGTGATTCCAGTAAATATAATTTTAATGTTTCCCCAATTTCAGATTATTGTGCACACCTCTAACAACCTTTGAATGACATTAGCCTGTTCAACTTTCGGTTTTCACCTTCAATACCTTTTCATGCAACACTTGAAAAGTGATGGACAAAAAAAGGCACTTCCCCCAAAGGCTTTGGGAAAAGTAGTGTTGTTGGTCTCAACCTCTAAAGAATTTGATTATTAAAAATGTAAACATATACTGAGTAAACGATACTCACCCTACTAAACAACAGTGTTTTTCCCGAGTCCGTCAAGCCAATCAAGAGAATACTACGACCTCGAGAGCGATTTCTTCCAAATACAAAATACAGTACTGAAAGAAAAGTTAAAAGCTTATAGTTCCAATGTTGACTTAGACTGACTGAAGTATTGAAACTGTCCTTAAGAAAGTTCCTCAAGTTCACACATTAACAGTTTCTATCAGAGGGTGTCTTTAAACACGTCATCAGTGAACCTGTCTACTTGAACTTGTCAAATGAAAGAGAATTCGGGAAAAGGATTATCTCAATTAACAGAAAAACCTTCGTTACCAACCTGCCGTGAGGATAACAATAAGAGTAGCAATAAGAATTCCATACCCAGTTGCATTTGGGCCTTCCAGGGAGTCTATGACCCATGAACGAACGCTGGTCGCCATCTTGGTAAAACTGCGAGCCCGCGGTGAATAGAGGTACGTTTTGGTGAACGTGTTTAGTGTATGATGCATTAAAGAGTCTCGTACGTCTACATATCCAGTTTAGTTGCGTAATACACTGAGACATACAAATTTCCCCGTGGGGGGGGGGGGGGGTACTCCCTTATAAGGGCTTAATGGGGACGTGCGGCCAGCCAGGGTATGTTTTTCGGGATTTTTGTCTTGAACAGGGTATCAAATTTATCATTTTTTGTCTAATCAGGGTACCCCCCCCCCCCCCCCCCGGGCAAATTTCATATATCATATTTCATTCCAAAACTAAATGAGTCTGTAAAAAATCTCATTGTGTGGACAAAGCTGAGAATCAATTGAAATCACAAATTCTTGGATGGCAATTCATGTGCTCTTTGTTACCTTTGCTAGGCAAAACAGTTACCTCTAGTTTACTTCGAGGTACCCACATTCAAAGCTAGTTTTCACCAGTAATGCATGCTTAAACTCAAGCAATACATGCAAAGTCATAAAAGTTTTGTTATGACAAAAGGCCCTATGTTAACAAATTATTATGTATGGATATATTGTGTTTAATCTTATTACATTACTGGCAAAAACCAGCCTTTACTGCCATAATTTTCCATTGAAGTACTAAAAGGGGAGCAGGGGTGGGGCACTCGCCTCCCACCAATGTAGCCCCGCTTCGATTCCCGGTCCTGGCATCATATGTGGGTTGAGTTTGTTGTTGGTTCTTTCCTTGCTTTGAGAGGTTTTTCTTCGGGTACTCCGGTTTTCCCCTCTCCTCAAAAACCAACATTGCCAAATTCCTATTCGATCCGGAATGCACGGACACATGTTGAACCAGCTCCTGAGCCCTCTTAAGATGTTCCTTGGGTAAACAAATTCCATTTTAAACAATTTCCACTTCCATTTCCAAATCACTTTTTTATTTCTTATTTATTTAACATTTATACAATCCTCCACAATTTCAAACAGCTTGTAATGTTTTCCACTACGATAAGCTATGTCATACGCAGTTTCATTTTGCATATTGCGCACAGAGGCATCCAGCCACCTGTTACAAAGAAGCAACTGTAACGTTGTGGTTCCTCCAACTCCACTGGCAGCAAAATGAAGAGCAGTCTGTTTGCCATTGGTTTGTGCATTAATATCAGCACCATTTTGTAAGAGCAAAGAGGCAACAGCTGTCTTTCCTGTCAAAAATAGGGGCAACATAAAATGAGTTTTCTTCTCTGCAGTGGAAGCAATCTCAAAATTAATCATTAATCCTTACCATTTAACCTTGCAAATAAAAAACTATTTTGCACAAATCTACTCTTATCCTAACAGAACCAAGTTTTTTTTATGTTAAGAATATGGTTAGTCTTCATCCTGGATTAAGTTTGATCCGAGGCCAAAAAGTTAAGGTAAACTAAATAATTAATTAGCCACTCCAACTAGAGATTTTCCAGACCACAATGCGGTTTGGAAAACTACAGTTTATACAGTTTACAAAGAATTAGGAAATGGTCTACGTCCCTGTCAAGAATGAGGCTGGAGGACCACGTGCACAAAAACTTTCATCCTTCTCAAACACGAGCGGGTATTTAACGTTCCACACAGTTTTTGTTACCTGGAAAAGGCTTTAACGTTGCTTTTGAACAATTCTTTCCTTTAGAATTTTTTTTTAATGACAACATCGAGGCGACGTGAAAAAAATCGCTGGGCTTGTCAGGCGAGGGGCCAGTTACTAACCCCATCTGCAGGCGCAGTGTAAAGGTTGCCATCCGTCCTCTGTGACTGCTCTCACATCTGCGCCTCTTTCCAAAAGAACCCCCACGACATCCAAATGTCCATTGTAACATGCTCTGTGAAGGGGTGAATATCCGTCTTCATCTTTACAGTTGATGAGTGACGCTTTAAGCTCTAATATCTCCACGACGCGATCGACCATTCCTTTTTCACATGATTCGAGCAAAATATTAGGTGACGGTGAAAGTTCTTGATCTAAATCCTCTTCTCTTATTTTTGACAGATTGCATCTTGCATCAGTATCCTGTTCATCTTCATGTGGGATGGATGCAGGAAGGAAATCTACTATATTTGGTTCCGGGTTGTTAGCTGGAGTTTCTGCAAACGCCTTTCGTTCCTCGTCACTAGAATCAACGTCTGACATGATTAGTACTTTTATCCAGTTAATACCACTCCGATTTGCAGCTCTGAGAATTCAAACATTCGATTGTCCGCCATATTGAAACGATGATGTTGGGTAGGTCCCAGTTCTTTTGATTTTGTAACTCACCAGTCCAAATGGATTAAGGATGTTTGCGTTTCTCTTTTTCAGTCGATTTTTTCTTTTCTCCCAACAAGAAGCAATCCCAACAGGTCATCTTCAACCGTTAGGATCTCACAGGCCACCCGATGGTCCAGTGGAATCAATAAAATACGTGCCTAATCCACAAGATTTTTATAACGATTATGTGTTGAAAGGGCAACCAGTCATATTTAAAGGAGCTTCAAGAGTATCCCCAGCCTTTGACCTCTGGACAGACAGTTATTTAAGGTGAGAAGTTGTGATTGAGCTGTTAAGCCACCTGAGGTCTTGTCACTAGTATTTTAATAATAATAACTGCACAAGGTGATTCATAAGGACAAGGACTCAGAAAGATGAGGATATGGCCGGTCTCTAGGCATGGTGTACATCCTACTAAAGTTTTGATGCAGTAACAGTTTTACCAAGGCATTCTGTTGTTTATGCTCGACAGGGAAAAGTACGGAGATGTAAATGTAAGAGTTGATTATGGAAAAAAGGAGAACCGAGCTAAATCTGCTGATCACATGGCACTTGAAGAGTTCTTGAAAACTTACAATGATTCAGATCACTACTTAGTTGATAGTCTTCCTGAGGAAATGTGGGGAGAATTTTTTCTTCCATCTTGTCTTCTCTGTGGAGGATTTACATCCAGACTACAGGCAAGAACCTTTAATTTACTAGCCTTGATTTAAATCCAAGTAGTTTTATTTATTTCCAAGAATGAAAGAATATTATGGAAGTTTATTTTACAAAAGTAGTGGTACGGTAGGAGGGGTGGATCCAGGATTTTTCTTAGAAGGGGGTACACCCCTAAGAAATGACTTAACTGATGGGTGTTTTTTTTTGCTATACTACTTATGTAAGAAAGACAAAGGTCATCTCGGTAGGGGGGGGAGGGTGCACACCCTTGGCACCCCTCCCCTAGATCCTCTCCTGAGTAGGTATTATGACTGTCATAATCCTATTCAGTTGCAGTATATGTTAACCGATTGACTTCTGGGAGGGAGACTTCATAGATTTTACTCTGTCTAATACCAGACAATTTTACTTGTCAATGGGGGCGGTTCAGGAATCAGTGGGTTAAATACAATTTTAATAAAAAAATCTGTCAGATTAAAATGTACCAATCTGCAGGTCAGTTTATTTCTTATGTGAACATTACACTGTGAGAACACTCGCCCTATTTTTCATCAGGGTTAAGGGCCCACTGACGTATTTTTTGGGGTGCATTGCTAAGGATGTAATCGTTAAGTAATTTGAGAGAATTTGGCATTATTTTGGTCAGTTTCCAACTTTTGTAAGCCAATGACCCTATTTTAAAATATGACGTTATCATACCACGCCCATGGTCACGTGACCAATAAAAGAAAACTCTAAATTTGTCTCTGTGCTATGCAATTTTGGTATTTAATCGATGGCTTGATAATTTGTATTCGTTTTTGCATCCAGCCAAGCATGGTTTTCTTTTTATTTTGAAAAATGTTCTTTTCAAAGACATAAACGATACTGAAATACCCATAACGTTTTCAAAAAAGATGATTTTAAAAAATCAATGCTTAGCTATATTCTGTATTTGGGGGTGAAATGTGCCATGTTAAAAACAATTTAATTTAATTTTAAAACCGCCGGAAATTTAACTTTTTTCTCAAACCGGAAGTCAGTTCGTTTACGCATGCGCAGTTGATCTGAGAACAAGCGCTAGGAAGGGCAAGGAAAAACCTTCGATGGAAACAACAGTAAGTGCGGTGACTTTTGCTTGTGAGTGGGTTTTCTTGTCAGCTCATGATATGATGACGTCAGTTACCGGAAGTGACATTTCACTTCCTTAGCAACGCGGCGAAAAATCTGTCTGTGGTCCCTTAATGGAGTTTAGAAAGACATGGACTCCTGG
>NC_090879.1:13634606-13644606 GCF_036669935.1 Montipora foliosa
AAACCGCGAAATAAACTGTTTGGTATTGTTGAAATAAGCGCACTAAAGGAATTCAGAATCATTAATAGTAGCACTCGCAGCTAACGGCAAAGCACAGCTCTGGGTTCAATTTCAAAGGTGGCTTTTTCTTTGGGGTGCAGGGATGGCGCAGTGGTAAGAGCACTCGTCTCCCACCAATGTGGCGCGGGTTTGATTCAACAGACCCTGCATCGAGAGGTTTTTCTCCGGGTACTTCGGTTTCCTCTCTCCTCAAAAACCAACATTTGACTTGATTTGTGTTAATTGTTAATTTCAGTTTACAGTGTCGCCATTTAGTGCTCCAGCGCTAGAACGACTGGATACTTAAATATTTAAAGTCATTTTCCTTTCCTTTCCTTTCCTCATGTAAACCACGCAGTAGTGTAGGAGCTCTCAGTTGTAACCAGTTCTTGGTTGGTATTGTAAGTCTAAGTCGATTGTTTCAGTCGTTTAGTCTTTTGATTTTGGCTAGCGTAGCGAACCAATCACTTTGTTCCTTACGAGAGCTACTACATTACCCAAACCAAGTTCTTCAAGGAATCGCTCAAAAGCTTTCATTTGAATAATCACAATTTAGCAACTGGAAGGGTTATCTTCCAATTTCACCATCAGTCTTTATATCAGATTAGAACCGCATTTCGCAGCATACCCCATAGGAAAGTTTTCAAAACTTAGTATAACTATTTTTGTCTTTTAATACGAATGGTCACTGTTTTGCAATTGATACGCAGACTGGCAAATTGGAATTGCATCTATTGATAGAGGAGATATCATTCTCGTTCCCAGAAGGCTCTATCGCTGATCAAAGCACGCAGGCTTTGAGGAAGAGATGGAGGAAACAAGAGATTGTTGAGTTAATCGTATATTCTATTTTGCAGATAAATCTCCGTGGTGAATATATGCGCCAAGATCCAAGCGTTGTGGCCTTATTGCGGTCAGTTGACCGGCAGCCACCATTTGTTGAAGAATTTCTTTTGAGGCACGATAAAACTGGAGAAGATTATCAGAGGTTTTTGGCCGAACACTCTGATAAACTGGACCAAGCAGTCAGGGAATTTATAAAAGGCAAAGTTGAGAATGAGATCAGTCATCAACATACGGAATTTTAACTTTTTTATTTGACTAAAAGTATGAGGAATTGCAACTTGAACTCTTTACTCTTTGAGTTACGACGTATTTGGAACGGTGCTTCAAGAATATAAGGATATCTCAAACCGCTGTCACAGCGTTTTGACGGCGTTCCCCCGAACACTGGGCACTAGTGCTGTGTTCCCCCTTCGCCACAACGATAAATATGATAGCAGAATGTGAATACAGAAAGTATCCTAAACATGCATGAAAGCTAACCTGTTCTCTTTGTGCGATTTCGTCTTTTTTTCTGCAGGATTAACTCGTTGGTAGTGGTAGCAGTGTTACATGTGTAGTCGCAACAGGTTTCCCAATCCCATAGGAAGAGTGACTGAACTGGCCGTGTACATGATATATTGTAGATATTTCGAACTTGGTTATAATTATTTAATTTCCTTTTAAGTTAAGTGATATTGAGTAGGCAAGTTTAATTCTCGACGAAAGAATTAGTGGTAGTAATATTTAGATTATAAGTTGTTAGTGTTCACTGCGTGGGTTAGTCCTTGAATTAAATTGTTTATGGGAAGGGACTTGTATTTTTTTCTCTTTTCTTCCTCAAGTTTTGGCCCACGTCGCGAGTTACGGGCTTGTTTACAAGTGCACGATGCGCCTTTTCCTTCTTCTCTTGTCAATATTTTCTTTTTAGAATTCATCTTCTTCTCCAAATTTAATAGTCCATCTCTTGGAGATATATGCTACCAAAAAATGAAATTTCATGTCCTTTGTTAAGCCACTGATTAAACCAAAGTTTCTCTCCTGGCTTTTTCCATTTTCTTAGCGATATCTTTGACAATCACATCCATCGTCGTGTGTTCCGGTGTAAAGCTCCTTTTTTTGACAATTGGTGGGCTTTCAGTCAAATTCACGTTCAGAAGTTTGTTGACTGTTTCATTGCTAATTCTAGTGACAGTATTGTTAAAAGTAGCCAGGTTCGAGCTGGTTCGACGACTATGAACACAGTCCGTATCATCCGGTCTACTAAGTTGCTGTCGGCACACTCTGGGAATAGTCTTAAATTCTCCTCTCATGGTTTTATCGAATAATGAGTAAATGACTGGGTTAATAGCGCTGTTTGACGCGGCCAGCATGAGCCCTAAATGAACTAACCAATAGGGTGGTACCGTGTCGGAAAACAGTTTAAATGTTGTACCTATGGTGTAAGGCAACCAACAAAACACAAATGCGCCAACAACAACGAGGACTGTCCGTAGAATTGCGGTTTGTTGCTTTCGTCGAGCCTCATCTTCTGCCAACGGAGTCATGTGAGAACGATTTTTCATAAAGCGCGCGCTCACTTTCGAGCGGTAATAAATGATAGCGTAAACCACAATCATTGAAAGAACTGGAAGAGCGAAAGCGAAACCTGCTAAACCCATGGTATACAAAGTGTTTTTGAAGCCTTTCGCTGCCCAATTAGGTTTGCACGTGTTAGTAATCGGGTCCTCTATGATCTCTCCCCAGCCCACTAACGGTGCCACAGCCCAGAAGGCGGAGTGGAGCCAAGCGAAGACGATGAGCAGTGTTGCCCACCTTTGTGTAAATGTTTCCTTTGCTCTGTAATGAAAAGGCTTGGTAACAGCGTTTAAACGATCCAAACTAATAAGGAAAAGTGTCATGATGGAGACATTGAGAGAGGTTGAAATCACGGCTGTGTATACGTAACAAAGCATCTCTCCTATCAGCCATATCTGGCTGAAAGCAGCGACGAGAAGCACAGGGGCACAGAATATCCCTAGGGAAAAAAAATCACATTTCAACAGAAGAAGTTATACACTATCAACTGAGTTGATACATGGTACGTCAAACAAAGGCCGGCCGGACTCGTCCCTTGCCTAGATTGGCACATACGTTGCTAGAGCGTTGGAAAGCAAAGGTGGTCAATTTTAAGTCTCCTTGGTAGCCGTCTTTGGGATGGTCATAGAACGCCGGCTACCACTTTAGAGAGGGTTTGTTTGCTAGGTTTCTATGAGATTTCCAGTCCAAGTGAGGGCCAATTTACTGCTATCAACTTAATCAACAACAAATTCATTTAAGCCTGGTCGCAAGCACGAAAGATTCTTGTCCTGTGAAAACAATCCATGACGCACGCACAAGCACACGACGCAGAGACTCGCTAGTTCCATGTTCTCTCTTACAACGCGGCGCTGCGAGTGGAGTCTGGAACGACTCCTTTTGATTGCGTTGTGCTTGCGTTACCTCCCGTTTTCACACCAAGCGAACCCACGCATATGCGCAAGCACAAGGAAAAGGAAAAAAAAACTAGATACTTGCGCTTGTGCTTATCCTTGCGTTGGGCCCGAATTCACGGTGAAATAAGCGCTGTTGTGCTTGCGTTAATGCTTGGGCTTGCGTCGCTGGTGAGAATCAGCCTTTACTTTCCTTTTTACCCCTGGTGCCGGACGCATTTAGAGTTTGTATTAGGAGACGATAAACAATAACAGAGATCAGGAAGTTCTGAACAAAGTCAACAAAAACCGGCTTCAGTTGAAATGGAATGTAATTCATGTAGCGTTCACTTCCATTTATGATTACGATACTTCTCTTTATCGTGTCAAAAGAATTTGCGTGAAAAGGGATGTCTTCTTTTTCCCCCAAACCTTTCGGTCCTAAAAAACACCATGCCTTAAAGGAAGTACCAGTGACACTGAGTGCCAACGAATGGGAAGTCACCACGGGTTACTCGTGCGCACTTATAGGTGGTTTTCACGTTACGTCATCGCCGCCGTGTTGGTGGACGAAAACAAAAGATATCTCTCATTAGCTCCTTCTGTTCGTCCACCAGCAATTGTACATCTGCGTCTCTAAAGATTGGTTGGAAACCACCTATTGACATGATCATGGCGAACCTCGTTCCCAGGGTCTCTCTTCTCAACGACGATGGAGGCAGAGAAGAGAGACCCTGGGAACAAGGTTGTATCACGGCCAAAGCTTAAAAACTGTTTTTGCGTGACAGATTTTGTCTCTGTTTGAAACTACACACGGACGAAGTGCCTTATTTCCGCTCATATCAGTTGGGATCGACGTCAAGATAGCACACGTTCTCCGGAAATCTTGATGTTTGGATAATGCATGCACTTAGATTAAACTGCATTGTAGTAGTATGCATGTATTTGAAATGCAGACAGACGATGCCGCGCCACAATAAGAAGGCAGAACTGAATTGGCCGTGAATATTCATATTTAATTTTGTTTATCAGAAAAGATTGTCGGAAGTGGCTGCGCGTATCCTTAATAGACCTTGTTCGCTTGTACATTTTGTTTTCCCAATTCTTATCATTTGACGACACCGGAGATATGATCCTTTGTATTGAAGTCCGTGAGAACATAAGCATATCCGACTTTAAAAGAAAGACCCTCTTGAGTATTGTCAAATAATGTTCATTTGGAAAACAAAATTTGCAAGCGAATAAGATCTAATTCTTCATCACAAAAGTGGACAAATTCAAAGAATCTATTGTGACATTCGGACATTAAGGTGAATGTAGAAAATTAATTCTTGTGAGGAAAAAAGCATAGATTGATAGATTGGCTCCGGTGAAAAAAAATCGTTCCTATGGTAAAACGACAAATAATGAATCCTTATTTACAATAGTAATGATAATAATAAAATCTTTGTTTTCATGTAATTAACTCTGGTGGAAATGAAACAACAAAGACAGTTTGCTCATGTTAGGGAGTTTGGTTGATTTGAGTTTGTTTGCCGAAAAAAAATCCGAAAATCCTTCGTGACTGATCCTGAGCCTAATCGTGGTGAACCTAAAGATAATCTCACGTAATGACTTGAGCAAGATTGTCGAATGGAATAATTAATTTCCATGAAGTAACGCACGAGTTATTCGCAATTGCAACAACCTTATTTCGTTTTGGTACTTACCAACAAGAAAATCTCCTAACGACAAACTTCCATAAAATTTGATCGTCGATGAACTGCGGCGTTTTTTCATCACAACACAGAACAACACTAATCCATTTCCTACAAGAGTCGTTAGACTTATCAACGTCCAAAATATCACCTGGAATGCTTGCCAGCCCTTGGATGTCTCTAAAATTCTAAGTTCTTGTGTTTGATTGCCAGAATAGTTCTTCATGTTGTAACCTTTAGAGCGAAAAGGGGTAAAATATTATTAAAACGAGGAGTGACAATAAACATCAAATCCGACGATTAACATAATCAAAGAAACGAGAGAACGAACACCCGCCGGAAACAACTGAAATTATCATAATTAACGCCTGAACGTCACAGGAGGTGGGGTAGGGGGACGTTGTGCTATTGTGTAACTGACTGTAAAGCCGACGTAGGAACGTATCCATTCATTACCAATAGTTAGTCCATGAGTACCGATTAAAACGTGCTTGTCATGATTTGCGCTCATTTCACAAACTGAATTTAGTTCAATGCTAATGACTTAAGATTCCTAAATTACATTTCCCGCATTGCTACTTATTTTAATCAGTCAGTGACTCACTGAATAAACGTAGATCATTCAGTAATTAAGTGATTTTTTTTTGCAATAAAGGAGGGCCACTTGCTGACCAGTGTAGATTACTGGCAGGTTTAAAACACAGGACACATTCCACAGGTCTCTCGTTACAGGTCATTTCTTTACGTATAAAGGGCCAGCACGCACATGTTTGGCTCAAACAAATTGTCTCCGCCAAATTTTCAATTTGGTAATCGTGGCCGCACTTAGGAACTTTTTCTTTAGATCATGCCGTGTAAACTGTCAAATATATATAGTTTTCACGCCAGACAAAAATTTGTCCTGCTCCGAAGCAGGACGACGGTGCCTATGAAGTTTGGTAAGGCTTGACAAAATTTGGTGGGAAAAAGGTTACCTTGCACTCTTGTATCACGGAAATAAATGAGACTTTACAGCCCCATCAGTAAAATACGGTTAATGGAACGTGACCATACTAAAAGGGGCTATTCATGTCGCGTTAGTTATCTTCGTGTTCTTTGTAGTCGGTCGTTCAAGGTCATAACATCAATGGTTCTGTTGTAAATAAAATGAGGACATAGTGACTTTGTTCCTAGATATCACTTTATAGCGTACACCTGCATTGGCCAAATCTGTTAAGGCCTCATTCATAACTGTTAAAGAGCACGTGTAATACCTACCTGCTCATAGAAGAAGCTGTACAACTGGCTACTTTAATAGACGGAGTCTACCAATAAAAGCCTCAGTTAGCCGTCCAAGGTTCACTTGGCAGTTTGTCTTCTATAGTAAACCAACTAGCTGTTGGCATTTGTTAAAGTTTTTTCCCCTCCCTCCCTCCCTTTGGAGATGGGTTGGGTTTATCGCCTTGCCTTCATTAAAATTGGGTCACTCCTGCGAGGTGCGGTTAAGTCTGCGCAGCGACTTCCCCCAAGCTTGTTGGCTCGTTTGCCTTTGTACATTGCTCGCTACCAACACTCTTGTCCGATCCAGCACGTGCTGTTTACCAATCAGCTCGTAGTGCTGGGGAGATAAGTGAGGTTGTTCTATATCACGCAATCCGGAAGTCGCATAGGCTAACCAATCGCAAGGCAGTGTTCCCCTCAAAAAACGCCAATACGTCTGTTGTCTCGTTCTATTGCGCCTTACGTTATGCGTTAAAAGCTAACTATGTTGATACCAAGGAACAGTGACATTAATGACAGATTGTTGCGCAAAATAAACAAAAATTTGTCCAGTGCTTACGGGCCCTAAGCAACCGAAAATCTTCAAATTGGCTAACCTTCGGTTTAAAGATCATTTTTAGGCCTACTGAGGCCTAGCCTCCCACGCAGACACTCTTAGGGCTCCGTCTCGCGTTCCTCCCCTACGAGCGTCTGTTGAAACGAGCCACACATTCCTTTCCCTTTGTTAAGTAACTGTCTTCTGGAAATCACTTGCGGGTTACATAGGTCCCTATCGGCGCTGTGTAGATTGCTTCCCTGTGAGCGCGCGTCAATACGTCAACTTACTTCTTCTTTGGATGAATCATGAAAGAAACGAAACCTTTCCAAAATATTCCTCAGAATCATTATTTAGAAATGTGCTTACCATTCAGTCAGAAATCCCGTAAATCGCGGTTAATGCAAAATGGAACAGTCATTTCCGGAAAATCCTTTTGGAAAGTGTGGAAGAGGTACTGCTGCTGCCTCCATGTCGTCAACGGCAAAGGAGGCAGAGAAGATAGACCCTGGGAACGAGGTTGCTGCTGTGATACAAAGGGAATTGTGACACCAAAAAATGGCCCTTAAAGTTTCGGGACTTTCGAGAAACGGGCTCCAGGCCCAATTATGGGTGGGGTGCAGGGATGACGCAGTGGTGAGGGCACTCGCCTCCCACCGTGAATGTGGCCCGGGTTCGATTCCCAGATCCGCCGTCATGTAAGGGTTGAGTTTGTTGGTTCTCTTCTCTGCACCGAGAGGTTTTCTCCGGGTACTCCGGTTTCCCCTCTCCTCAAAAACCAAAATTTGACTTGATTTGTGTTAATTGTTAATTTCAGTTTACAGTGTCCCCAATTAGTACTTCAGCGCTAGAACGACTAGACACTTAAATAAAGTTCCTTTCTTTCTTTTTCTTTCTTTGTGTGCTAAATCGAGTAATGAGAGAAAGTAGCCCTGGTTACAAAAGTTTGATTTCGTCCGGTTGAAAATCGTACGACTTGGTCACTCACCGGGAATTTTGAATTTTAAGTTGTGGTGTTTCTAGGAACTGGGAACTAATCAAATCAAATGAAGATGGTGGACAGCTGATGCTGGATGATGATGATGACCACTTGTCCTCGACCAAAGCTGCTCTTCGTGTTTCCTGAAGTCGAGGAATATTTGAGAAATTCTCTGTTTTCAAAGGTATTTTTTTAATTTCTTCGATACGCATCCTGTCCTAAAAAAAAATTAAGGAAAACTGTGAAAGTGAAGCATTTTTCACTGACTCCATCGAACATTGTAAATTGGAACTGAATAATCAATTCTGTTTCTAAAGTTATTTCTTTTGACAAGACAGGAAACCCGTGATGATGTGAATGGTTGCGCCACAGAGTTTGATAATTTACTGGAAGCACTGCGCACTCCTCCACTGTCTACCGTCGTGCGAGTAAACAGTTTGAAAACAACAGCTGATGATGCTCTGAAGAAGCTGCAGTGTATTTTGGATCAGGTGTGTACTGAGTTTCTTGCTGATCAAATTATCATCAAACTTTGTCGCTGCCAGCTCTTCCAGATTATTTTTGCACCTCCAGGAATTTCCTTGACCCTTGCTCTGTGGCAGGGAACTACTGTGAAGGATAATTCTTAAAATTATTTTCCTGACATTTTTGGTGGACCTTTGAAATCTTTATCTTTGGTGGGAAGGGGAGTATTTTTGCATGGGGACGTATGGGGTAATTTGATTGTGAGGTTGTTGATACAATGAAAATACCAGCATATCTTGTTAAATTCAAGGGTTTGTATCTTTGTTTTGTTATGTTATGATTATATCATTTGAGGTGTAGAGTAGTTGCAGTAGCAAGAGTTTAATTTTTTTGCTGCTTTGAATTATTTTCTTGCATAATGCACTTCACTTTTCCCATGTGATAACAAAGCAAGAAGACAAGTTAGAATTTTATTTGCACTTAAGTGATAGCACAATATGCATTACTGTTTTCATTGCTAAAATGAGTTTCTTATCCTGGTTTGATCAGGTGGAGGACAAATATGAGGAAAGGCAGGATCATCATTATAAAGTGAGAAAACATCCACTGCTGAGAGATGTATTGATGATTGATGGCTCCGGTCCTTATGTTGACATTCCATTAGTTGAGAAGGAGGTCATTGTCGATTTGCACTGTGGTGCCGCTATACTAAGAGGAGCAATCATTTACGTGCCAGGCATCATGGGAGCTCATCCTGGTGAGAGTGTAAGCCATTCAACTTGATTAGGTGTCTTTGAAGAAGTTACACAGCCTGGGAAAGTAGCATCTTAAGCATTAGCAAACTTGGATTAGACTGTTATTCTCACTGCAATATCTGGCTAAGTTTTACTCTGTCAGGCTTTGAGTGGCATGTGTCACCTTCTTGTGCCACATCTGCAACATCAAGTACCACCACAGTCAATCAAGTGGATAATATGGTATTATTGTAAAGCATATATTTCGAATATGTTCAACTCTAGGTATAAAGAAAGGAGACTTGGTATCTGTGTATGCTGACTTGTATGGCAAGTGTCGAAAGGGGCTCACCAAACCTTTTGATGGACCAAAACTGTTCCTTGGAAATGGGATTTCTTTCCTTGACAGGAGAGATATATTCTGTTCACAACAAAATTTCAGGTATCAATAATTGCTTGAATCGGCAAATACCATAATACTCTTCGTTTGTCCACCCAAATTTTGAATAAGCATTGTTTCCAGTTTCTCTAGGGACTTACAATGGTCCCAAGAGAAAACAAAAACAATGCTTATTCAAAATCTGGGTGGACAAAAAAAAGAGTATTATGGTATTTTCCGCTTTGGGCAATAGCTTTAATTAGCATCGAGTTTTGCTCTATTGCATGGCCAGTAATGCTCAGAGGGAATGTGCATTGCAAAGCTGTAGTACATGTATGGGGAAAATCTTCAGTTAAATGTCTTGTAAGAACCTTGCACATTTAGGATCCCAGATCATTGCTATTTTGATGTCATTTTTGATAGTCTCCCTTATGCAGTAAGTTTGACTCAACATGAGACTGCAATCACAAAAAACTGTGGGATTTTGTTGTGGATTTTTGAAAAACTTGTTTCCAGAGGAGGACAGACCAGTAATGTGGTCATGCTCATGGCCATTAATCATTGATATCATTAATAATTTTGTACGACTATGTAACTCAGATTCAATTAACAACCATGCTAAAGGTTGAACATTTGTATT
>NC_090879.1:13654606-13657106 GCF_036669935.1 Montipora foliosa
ATTAAAATTCACGCTTTAACCCACTGTCGCTTTTAAAACTGTGCAATAGTGCAGCCGGTAAGCAAGATGGAGAAATAACTTTGCAGTCGGCTTGCCTCACCTGTCGACTTTTCCACGGCCTATTTGCTGCTTTAGGGTAGTAACAGTGAAAACCTTAAAGATAAATTTGTCGTCGAAAAAAACTTGTCTTTCAGGTTAAAACAAATTTAGTGGAAACTGACATTTTACTGATTTGTTATGTGATCGCAATTATTTATCTTTTGCGGCAGCGTTCTCTGTTTTGCGATGGTGATCACGATCCATAGGCAGTTTGATATAGGTAGAGAAGATTGCTGAATCGGCAGTCAAAGAATACAAACGCCTGCGCGGGAAAACGAAATGATATTGTTTTTTGTGTCTGTGGTAAACCCTTACTGTTTTCATGGGCATACCGGTTAAAAATATTAAGCATGACACGAGCAACGTTGTCTGGACTGTTATCGGCAACGGAAAATTAACCAATCAAATTGCGAGATTACAAGCTATAAATTACGCACAACTTTGTGTTTTTTAGTTGAATTTAAGTGAGGAGGTACAAGTAGAAGCAAGCCGAAAGGTGGAGGAGAAAAACAAGCTTTCGGTAAGATACATGTTATTACAAATTTATAATCCATAAAGTGAAAAGCTTGTTCTCCATCTCTCTCTCACATAATCATTGCAGTGCTGTTATTTCCAAGTATGTTTATACGGATATACGAAAGGGCTTAACTGCAGAATACCCTGCCACTCGAATAAAGTTCTGCGTAGCTGGCTACACGGTATGCGTTACGTATTCTTATGCAAATCAAACTCATTTCCCTTTCAATAGTTAAAGATGAAACAACAACAATGATATTCAATGATATTCAATGTACAATGATATTCAATGATATTCAATGTACATTGAATATCATTGTTGTTGTTTCATCTTTAACACACTCACTTTAGAGGTTGGTTGGCTGCATCTTGATATGCATTAATGTAACAGCGCGATGCTGTTAGTGAGTTTCAAATATGCTAGTCAATACTTGGCTGTGTAGCCGCGCGATGCGGTTCCAGTCGAGACCCACAAATTGACCCTTGCTCACCATAGAGTCTCCAGTAGCTCAGTGGTTAGAGTATCCGACTAGATCACGGAGGGTCGTGGGTTCAAATCCCATCTGGGACTGGGATATTTTTCCGAGTCTACATTTCTCCTTACATTGAATATCGACTTTGAAATACACCTAAAAAATAGAGGGTACCCAGAGAGCAGTGTTAAAAGGCATCTCTCTGAACTGAAATTCCAGAAGAGATTCCGGGAAAAGAAATTGAAACTGAAAGGTTAATATCCCCAATGAATGGGTTTAGTATACGCACTTAATCATGTGACTTACTTTAATCTTTGGTTCGAGTGCCTTCCGCGGTGAAGTTCAAATTAGCCAGTATCAAAAATACAATTGGGAGTTTAAGATCTGCGACGCGACGGTGACGAAAACGTCATTTAAAATTGCAAGTTCAGGTTTATTAATCTTTTTCGTCGTTATATCGGCTTGTCTAACTTCTAAAAACTAGTGTAACTCTCCAGTAACTGAATTAGGAGGTGCGGTATTGAATCTAAGGCAGAAAATTCAAATTCGCTGCCTTTTGTTCACGTTCTCCGTAAAACTTGAGAATTGGTCATTTCACGTCATAGATTCGCCGAAAACGTGAAAGAAATGTACAAAAATGGAAAATGCATGAGTACAGCGTGCAAATGTATTGTTTTTGCTCATTAAATATGCAAAATTTGTGAAGTTTTCGTTGCTGTCGCGTCGTAGATCTTAAACTCCCTAATAAGACCCGTCTTGTCTGTCACATCACTTAACTGTCGAATTTCTCTGTCTAGCTTGGCTGATTCCCCGAATGTGGCAGCACTTAAGTTCTATTGGGTTCTTTTGGGATTCACAACTCGTTGCTTCCGAATATATTCCAAAAGACTTACCACAAGTACAAACGTTTTCGAGTCGGTGGAAGTAGAACGATGCATTTTTTCTAGAGTGTTCGGAACTGTAAAGAACACTATTGCCAAATCCCGTAGGAAGTACAATTATAATGTCTTCTTTTAGACAAACCATTATTCGGATGCATTTTGTCTGCTCTTCCTTTAAAGGTCTTTTTGAAAAAATCTGAAATCGAAGCAACAGCAGCTGTAAACAGAGCTTAAACATCGTTTCTGTTCAAATTTAGACTGCGTGACATGCGGGAGAACCGACAGGAGAACGAGAAGTTCGCCCGAGGAAGAAGGGGAGGGAAAGGAAAGAAATGTAGTCGTTCTAGCGCTGGAGCACTAACTGGGGACACTGTGAACTGAAATTAACAATGAACACAAACGATTGCAACCCATACATAAGGCAGCTGCGAAATCTCTAAAACTGTCAACTGACATCCAATTCAAAACGTTCGCAGTAGAACAGACCTTATTCACGATGGTCGCCATGTTGGATTTGCTATTATCATGCAA
>NC_090879.1:13666277-13698777 GCF_036669935.1 Montipora foliosa
AAATAAAAGTGGTATGCGTTGTATGTTATGACTTTCAGGTATCAATCTTTTAGCTTTTTGTTTTTTGCGTATATCATTAAACGTGTGACTTTTTCACTTTGTTTACTTGTAACAAAAGATTTCACATGCCATTGTGTAAGGATAGTTCTCACATTCACACATCCTTGTGATAACACTTCATTTTCGGGTGCGTTCTTATAACCGAGGTATTTTCGCGTAATTTTCGTTTGAGAACTTAAGCTTGATTAAATTGCAAAGTTTGGGGTGGCGTCTTATAACCGAGTGCGCCTATAACCGATTTAACTACTAGCTACAACCGGAAAGGGAAGAAGTCGAAGCAATGTATGGCGAGATTTCACGGGAATCCAACTCATGGACCTCTTGCACCAAGGCCCCACTAACCGACTGTGCCATCCTTGCTTGTAATAATACTTATTATGCATAGAACGGTTTTTCAAATGAGTGTCCGTAAAACCAAAACCAAATAATTACTTTGGCCAATCAATAGGACGGAGACATTGCGGTAACCCAATCAAACTCAAAGTAATTACAACATAGCCAACAGAAAGCGTGGGAAAATGTGCACACGCGAGCCTACGATCTGGTTTTGGTTTCAAACTTCTGATTGGTTGAAAAAATTTTCTCTCTGTTATCGTGAATGTTACACATTTGTCACATGACTTTGTGAGTCAGCAAAATTGTGAGAATGAAACGATGGAAAAAAATCTATGGAGAGAAGCAAAAGCAAACAACTTTTTGAGCAAGAATTTTATTTATCGTGAAACAGTCAAATGCTGTCTGTGTTAACGCATCACATAAGTTTAGAACAGGTTTGAAGAGCTTAAATGCTTGTAATAAAAACGTTTGATTTTCTACATTCTGCATGGAACAAGAAGAAGGACAGCAGTCTCAAAGGCTGTCCGTTGTCATGGTATACACCCTATTCCAAAATGGCTGGATGCCATTTTAGTATTCTTTTGTTTCCTTGCAAATTGGCCCATTTGGCTTGCTTTCAAATGTAAATTTCAAAAGAACATTTAACCTTGAATGAGGCCAAAAGGGTCAATTTGCAATCAAACAAAAGAATACTAAAATGGTGGCCATTTTAGAATAACATGTATTGTTTTGATAAAATGAAGGAGCACATGCATAATGAAATACAGACGTGAGCGCAAAACTTGCTGAGCTTAGTATTGAGGACTATAATAATCATTAGTTATCGACAAGCAGTGTCACTGGGGAAAATGCAGAACCTCTTAATTGACTGAAAACCCTCCACTTTCACATTTCCTTGGCGTTGCCATCTTAAAAGACATAATTGAGATGTATTTCCATTGTCCTATATAATATGAAAATGGCAGCATCTGGGAAATTTGAAAACAAAGATGTCCTTGCAAAATTCATTTATTCTGGATAACAGGCCCCTTATCGGAAATAATATCAAACAAATTTGACTGTAAGCATTATTTCCTATTGTTTAAAGGTTCTTTTTGTTGGAGTGGAAGTTCTCTTCAATATCAACTACTGTAATTTTCTGGATTTGCTTTTTTTAGGATATGGAGAACGGGTATTTTATGAATGCAAATGATCAGGTAAAATTAATATTCTTTTAAACATTTGGTTCAGAAATAAAATAATAATAATAACATTATTAAATACATTGTTAAAACGTTTGTATACAGGGCACTACTCTAACTTGGCTTGCCTGTTTTGATCAGTCTTTTTCTACAATTCCACTCCCTCATACCATGTCATAATGAAAAACCTCACTATTATAGTCTCCCTGTTGTAAGTTGTTCATCATTTTGATTGTTTTTTTTCTGACAGGTAAAACAAGTTTGTGATAAAGTTGCATCTGATCCCAAATTGAAGAATGGATACAATGCATTGGGATTTTCACAAGGTGGACAGTTCTTGTGAGTACATTTTCAATCCATCTTGGTTTTTTTTCAAGGATACTTTATCAGAAATTGGAATTTGAATAGTCTTATTCTTGTTTTTTAAACTTCAGTCGTGCTGTTGCCCAGCGATGTCCAACCCCCCCTATGCTCAATCTGATTAGTTTTGGTGGACAGCACCAAGGTGGGTAAATAATTCTTTATATTATTATTTGGGGTGCAGGGGATGGCGCAGTCGTCAGAGCACTCGCCTCTCACCAATGTGGCCCAGGTTCAATTCCCAGACTCGGCGTCATATGTGGGTTGAGTTTGTTGTTTCTCTACTTTGCACTGAGAGGTTTTTCTCCAGGTACTCCTGGTTTTCCCCTCTCCACAAAAAAAAACTCCAACATTTGACTTGATTTGTGTTCATTGTCAGTTTACACTGTCCCCAATTAGTGCTCCAGTGCTGGAACAACTAGACACGTAAATAAAGTACCTAAAGTACCTGTATTAGATACATGTATTAGGTGCACTGTGATTGGCTTTTTAATTGGGTGGTATTCTGTGGCACAGCTTTTACAGTAGTGAGCTCATTTTCTCTCTACTTTATCAGCAAGCTCATTCCCAGTGTCTCCATTATCGACAAAGAGACCCAGGGAACCTGGGAACGAGGTTGCCTTAACAGTTGTGGGTTCTTGATTTTTCCAGTCCAGTTTATCGCAGTAGGGCCTTAACCCTTTGACTTAAATAATAATTATTGAACTTCAAACAATTTTAAGGTGAGTGTTTTCCTATAATATGATTCTCAAACACATTTGGTGAGAGGTACCTACATGCTGAATGTTCTGTGTCCTTTGATTGGTTATTACCTGCCAGTGTGTTAATTTTCCTGAAAAGGTCAATTTAATATTTTTATTGCAAAAGGGAATCATTTATATGATTTATGGTACTTCCATGTCTTGTTGTTTTAAACCAATCTATTACTAACAATAATACCCCTTCTTTATCTGGAGTATTCTTTTCTTCAGGTGTGTATGGGCTTCCACATTGTCCTGGTGAGAATTATACCTTATGCAACTACATCAGGAAGCTGCTGAATATGGGAGCTTATGAAAGGTATTGAATTTCACTGATGCTTTTTTTGGTAAAATTTAAGAATCCAATCCCACCAACGCGTCGGTTGACTGTGGTGGGATCGGATTCTTAAATTTTACCAAAAAAGGTAAAATTTAAGAATCCGATCCCACCAACGCGTCGGCCAACACGTCGGCCAACGCGTCGGTCGACACACCACCGACACACGTGATTCGCTGTTTTTCAGCAACGGTGATTGGTTGGCTGGGTGAGCTAAGAACAATCTGTTCCAACAAACAACAAACGGCTCCTTTAGGAGGCACCACATATTAAAAGTCAATGATCAATAAAAAGTTTAAGCTTCCCAATCCTTTATAATGCACGAAAAATAAGCATGTTGGTCGACTTGCAAATTAACTCCCTGCTCTGGTAACCGACCCTTGCCAAAACATCGAGCAGACCTAGGTACTAGTGTTTCATTTTAAAAATGGCGGCTATTTGCCAATGACGTTTTCGTCGTTCCTTATGAAGTTGTCCTTGCTTCCAACTGAAAGAACTAACAAAATTATAAAGAGTAAGTATTTAGACCAACGTGTCGGTAGTGTTTCGACCAATGTGTCGGTAGTGTGTCGGCCAACGCGTCGGTAGTGTGTCGGCCGACGTGTCGGTAGTGTGTTGGCCGACGTGTCGGTCGTGTGTCGGTGGTGTGTCGAGCGACGCGTTGGTGGAATCAGATTCTTAAATTTTACCCTTTTTTTGTGTTGTCTTTTTGCAAGAATGTTGGCTCAAATTGTGGCAAAATAAATGTGTTTTTATACCTTAACCCTTATTATCTTCATGACAGTAATAAAATATTTGATTAAACTTGAGAATCATGGCATGGCTCATTCCAGTATCAACTTAATTTGTTATTGCATGTTCCAGTAATTTGTATTCCAGTACTTTCAAAAGATCTCCAGGGGTTTCATTACAAGCCAGTTACCAGCAGTCAGTACTACCATCTATGTTGTAGCCTGCAAAGCAGGCGTATTGTTGTTTTGGTAAGAATTATCGGCAGACATCTTGGATAGCGAGACTAACAGAGGCCTGAGGCGAGTCAAGAAAATTGCACTCAGCGAGAGGAGGACAATATGAAATGGTACCGGCTGTGTGCTTTCAAAATGGCGGCCCATTACGAACAAGTGTACACCTCCCAAAAAGACGCCTGCTCTGCAGGCTATCTATGTTGTCAGAAATTTGCCTCTCACCGCCAGCTACTCTGCCTTGATTTTCACTCAAATCCTTATAAAAGACCAGAGAGTGACCGCCACTTGCTTGGTCAAGCCCAGGCATCTACCGGTACTTGAAAACTTATTGAAACCCCTGGATCTCATTTTAAACCAAAATACATGTAAACATTTGGCCTGAAATGTCACATAGTTTTGAAATAAACCCTGTACTTTGAACAATAATTCATCGACTTACTGTAGATTGTTTTCTTTCCATTTTTCTCTTTAGCTGGCTTCAAGACCAGTAAGTATTGCTACACTGTAATTTCAATGTATCTTATCAAATTTTGTTTGTATTTTATAATCATGATCGTAATATATATTTTTTAATTACATCTTAGCCTTGCCCAGGCAGAATACTGGCATGACCCACTGAATGAAAAATTATACAGAGAAAAAAGTGTCTTCTTAGCTGACATAAATCAAGAAAAAAGGTAAAAACCTCTGAAAAATTATAGAAAATGTGATGTTAGTGCACAGAATCCATGACTCTTGAATTCCTCTCTGATGTGGCCAGTACTAATGATTTAACATGCTTAATTTTTTACCACTTCCCTTGGCTGAATTTCCGCAACTCACTTGGGTTCTGGTATCATCCGCAAGAAGAGACGGCTGAACGCGTGAGCAAGAGATTGTGTCTGTGACATACAGCTGTAAATTCAAATTTAATTTATACAAAGTTAATGCTTGCCCTTTCCGTTGTCGTGATCTTGGATGCTTCACTCCTTAAAAGCACTGTAAAGCTTAAACACAGGCACGGTCAAAGAATACCATTGCAGCCACAATTTGAACATTTCCTCTAAAAAATATAATTTATGCCATCTCGATTTGGGCAGGCCAGTTTCAGAATGGTGGAGATCAACAATAGCTCACCTCTCTTGTCCAGCTATGTTTTTGTGGGTGCGCGCTTGTTCATTTCTCAAATCAGTGGCTGCTCTAAGGCACTTGTCTAGTGTTTAAACCTGAAATGCTTATATGTATTGGTGTAGCACATGGCTTTTAAATGTATTTGTGACTTTGTAATTTGTGTTACACTGTAGCTCCTTCTATTTACCAGTTGGTGTTGGAATCCTGAAGTATATATTGTCTTGGTGTAGTGACTGACTTAAGTATGTATTGTGCTTAGTATTGTATGAATGAAATTGTTTGGAAATAAAAAGATCCTAACTGGTTTGAAGCATATCTGGCACGGCTATCCCAGTCAAGAAGTTGAACCAGGAATAACCCAGAAACAACACCAGCTGGTGCATTGTGCAGAGTCTTGATAAAAGCAAGAATTCGGGATTACAAGTTTCATCCCTTAAACACTCAACCACACTGCCCCAAATGATTCCTTTGGTCAGCTCTATATAAAACACATGTTTTGGTTGACCATTTCTGAGTGACGAAGGCTACAATTCATGGACTTCCCACTCAATTGCATTGTCTCAGAAAATTTAAAACTTACAATAGTTCTTACTAATGGTTACAATTTTCAACCGCGGGTATTTAGAGCCTCCAGAGGTCATTATTCTTGATGCTGACCAAAAGAATTACATCCTCTGAAGGATGACAAATTGATTCTTGACATATGAAGAGTTAATTTTGACTGTTCAAATTTCCAGAAGAAGTAATGGTTTCAGAAACAAAAAGAATATTGGTTGCTTCTCCAAAGCTTTTACTCTTCCACATGGGCACAGTTTCTTTGATTTTTTTCTCCAAACTGGCTGCACTGACACCCTTGTACCAGCAATGTCCTGTTTTAATAAATTATCTGGAAATGCACAACTCTAAACACTGACTACATGTACCTTTATATTCCCTGTACGTTATAACTAAATTGCATTATTTTTTCTTAGATGAACCCTGAATACAAAACAAACTTGATGAAACTTAAAAACTTTGTCATGGTGATGTTTGGGAAAGATACCATGGTTGATCCTAAGGAGACAGAGGTACTGTTACACTCATTTTTGTTAATGATCAACCAAGTCTTTTTGTCTTATGGTTGGAGCCAGGTCACCCAATATACAAACTGTACCATTAGTTTTGCTGGTAAATTGACATCCTGAGCCGGGGGTCTTATTAAACTCTGGCTACTAGCTTTTTCATAACTATGTAGACTGAAATTGAAATGTCAATTATTGACAGTTTGTTTTTCCATCCCACCAGTCAATCTGTCACAAACCAGGTAAATGGGTCAGTCACATCTGCATTGTGATTTACAGATTTTGATCCACTTTGTGTTTCTATCTTGAACAGTCTGTCAACTGTCACCACAAATGTGATCAGTAAAAGCAAAACAGTATGAATTTGAGAGTCTGTTTGTATATGAAAGCTGGCCTAGTACTTAATTTCATAGCCACCTACATGTGCAGTACCTTGTGTACAGTAAAGTGATTTGAAAATGCTGACTACACAAAAGAAGAGAGCTATTTTAATAATTATTGTGTCATAGTGTTTTAATGTACATTATCTAAAGTTAAGCACTAATAATTTTTAAGGTGGCTTACTACAGTTTTCCGAAGAAAAAGATCAAGGCTTTGGAATCTGTGAAATTAAAGCAACAGGATGTCTCTTCTGAAGTGTTAGTCACTGCAATTGATGTAAAATGTAATTTTACCGAACAAATAAATGCAAATCAGGGGAAAATGCTAAACATAGTGACCGAGCTCCTGGAGGGGGACTGGAAACTAGACACTTCAAAGGCTTTTTTGTCGAAAACCAGCTGTACAACCCCACCTCAAAATTTCAGGATTTCCGAAAGTGACAAAAAATAATTATGTAGAGAAATAAATAGTTAAATCTGCCAGACAGGTTTCGTCTATTTTAATAACTGAAAAACTGTCTGATAGAACTTTTTGAAAAAATGTTGACGGTTTACTAATTCGCAAAATTTTAACCCTGGTTGTACAGCTTGGTTTTGAGAAAAGGCCTTTGAAATGTCTAGTTTCCAGTCCCCCTGCCAGGAAGTCCCTCACTATATTAAGCGTTTTCCCATGGTTTGTATTTATTTGTTAGGTAAAATTACATTTTACATCAATTGCAGTGACCAACACTTCACAAGAGACATCATTTTGCGTTAATTTCACAGATTTCAAAATTTTGATATTTTTTCTTTGGATAACTGTAGTAAGCCACCTTAAGTAGTTAACTACTTATGACAATACAGGTTATGTTCCTAGTCATCTACAGTGTACTCCCTAAATTGCCAAGAACCCCATCCCTCGGCTGACATAAAGGACAATAATAATATCCACTTTCTGTTCTTGAGAAAGTAAGGAATGAAAATACTACATACATAACAATAATAAGATTGATATTATTGTAAGTGCAGTCCAAGATGTGGTTAATGAATGGTTGTGATGTTTTCTTGTTTTTGTTCAGTGGTTCGGTTTCTACAAACCTGGGCAAGCCAAAGTGAAGTACACTTTGCAGGAAAGTCCATTGTACCAAGAAGTGAGTACAAAAGTGTTAGGTATTGAGAAGAGACATGGCTATGTAGTTACAACCACTTAGATCTTTTTAGTTGTCCAAAAGAATACATGTAGCTCTGTGGACTTCTGTAACATTCGTCATCGTCGTCAGCGTCAATTTTTTTTTCCTATCTTAGAGCACAATGTGTATTGCACTTAAGTAAAATCTGACAATTCCAACCTGGCTAGCAGTAGAGGGGGACAATCAGAACCAATAATAATCATCATCATCATCACTTTATTTAAAGTCTCAAAGTTATTTGACCATGCATGAGTGCCCAACTAATAATTGGGGAGCCAACGAAATGTTGATTTTTGAGGAGAGGGAAAAACCAGAGTATCCGGGAAAAACCTCGTGGAGCAGACTGGAGATCCAACAAACTGAACCCATCAAGGAAGGGAAGAAGAGAGACCCTGGGGATGAGGTTGAACTCACATATGGCATTGAATCCAGGAATCGATCCTCGGCCACATTGGTGGCACAGCACCAGCCTTGCAAGCTCCCCTAATAACTTTTAGTAATACATGTAGTTATTCTTATTTAATGCCTTAGTTCCCACAAGTCTCCCAGAGCTGTGCAGTGTAGCATAAATTAGTATTTCAAAGGTCATAGGTTCACTCCTATAAGGAATAACCAAAATTAAGGTTTCTTTCCCAGTATTCTCGAGTTTTCAAGGATTAGAGCTGTATCCCTTTTTAAATAGGTTATTTTGTGGAAAAAAGGGGTCTAAGTGCTGATTGTGTGAACCAATGTACTGTATAATTTTGCCAAGCAATGTGGGTCAAGAGGAAGCTAAACAAGATTGTGATACATTTCATTCCAAAGTTTGATTTCACGTGTTTGCATGCCATGTAACAGAACTCTTTCATTCGTTTTCCTTCCAATGAACAGGATAAGCTGGGACTTCAGCAAATGGATAAAGACAAGAAGCTGCATTTTCTCACAGCAATGGGAGATCATTTGCAGTTTACAGATGAATTCTTTGATAAAGAGATCTTGCCATTTTTAAAGTAAAAGTCCAAAACAATGTACAGTGATCTCCAAAGTGGGTGAAGGTGCAATCTAAATGAATTGTAGATTTTTCAAGAATGAACTTATTGTCATTATTCACTCCTACAGCTATAATAAATTTTTTTAAATATCTACAGTTGTAGGGTAATAGTTCTGCTCAATAATAATTTTACGAGAGAGATGTCTGAGTTGGTGTTTCTAGTATAGATGAAAAATGATCATCTGAAGCACTTCGATGCTTTTCTGAAAAAATTACTTGTCATTGTCATAGTACGTGGTCTTTTATACCTTTTTTATTATGTTTTTACGATAACATTTTAATAGCCACCCACATTAATTATCTGGATCCTTGGTGGCATTAAATATAGATTAGTTTTTCTTTTGCTCAATCCCATTAAACAAGAAACCAAGGAATTTTGCTTGTGCTGGTCTTTTGTAGTGTAAATGATTATAAGCAAGGGAAAAAATGTTCCTTTCAATTATTTAATGGAAATGGGCTCTTTAGCATCCCCTCAGTTACAATTAATTTTATTGCGATAGAGCACAATTTTGATAATTTTAGTCTTGGGGTTTGGTAGTACAGTGTACGGTAGTTCAGTAATATTATTCTTATTGTCACTTGACTATAACAGATAGTAAATGGTTCAGTGCTTACTATCGAGTTATAGTGGCACATCATGGGAGGTTGCTAAGAATGAAAAATAATGGTGTAAGAGTAACACAAGGCGATAGCTGAGTGGACTCTAGCATCTGGAGTGCTAAGCAAGTCTACCAAGTTCAACTATAACTCGATAGTACACACTGAACCATTTACTAATAATTTGTTTTATGACATAACAAAAACATAAGTAAACTTAATTTCTAATCATCCAGTTTTGTAAAATGTTAAAGTATTAAATTTTTTACTGGAAATAGTGTATTGAGGTTTCTAGTCGCTTGTCACGTGATCTGTCCAGGTCACGTGACCTCCAGCATTAGCTGATGAAGGCCATGGTTTATGGCCAGTAAAAGATTTAATTCTTTAACATAGAAAAAAACATCTTGCGACAGTTTATGACATCCTGTCTTCTTTGAATGCCTCATGCTCATCAACTTGTCAAGCTGGCTTTCACTTAGGCTTGCAAATTGCTTTGCCAGTGATTCAGGTAAAATACCCATTAACGGGTTAAGACAAAGTTTCTAAGTCTTTTTTTCTTTTTATAAAGCTGCAATAAAATTTCAGCAGTAGACTGGTCAGTCATTGTTGCAGTTTGTGGGAAAAGTATTTTATCCCAGTGTAAACAGGTGTTTTTGTCATAACTATTTATTTATGGGCAAAATAGCAAATGTAGGGATACCTCTTTAGCTTGGGAACATCATGTGGTCTAAAATGGGAAAACAAATCGTACAAGCTAAAGGGGTCCACCGCACAATTTGCTACAAATTCCCTCTTAGAAATTTCTGAATGTAAATGAAAGAAAAGAACATTTTATTTTCCATAAAATTAATGTAGTTCCACCCAGGATCTCCTTCTTCTAACTTCTAACTAACTTTATTTACAAACAAATCATAATTATTCAAACAAGACCATGGTGGCCCGCAGCTGGCATTTCTATTCTAGGTGGGCCACTTACACTGCAACATTATTACTGTCTCTCACAAGTAAACAAAGACACTTAAAAATTTACAAGGATTACACAAACAAGAAAAAATAAATAAATAAATAATAAAATAAATAAATAAATGAACGATCTGAGGTATTCTACGTAACTGTTAAAGAAAAGCCATATACATCGAAAGATTGATGTAGCGCATAATTATCAACATTCATCTCCTCAATTTTAAGAGTATCCTTCCGCCATATAAAAAGCTCTTAACCCATTCACACCAAAAGCAACCCCAATTGACGAGTAAAATCATCTGGCATTACACAGTAAAATCTATAAAGCTCACTGTCAGGTAGGGAAGGGTCAAGTGTCTCTTAACTTTGATGTCTGCAAAGACTGGGCATCACTCGAAGGTAGTCATCGTACCAGGCTAAATAACTAGCCATTCCAAGGTGCCTGTATTTTAGGTTTGCATGTCCTAAAACCCTCTTCCAGTCCATTTAAAATATTCATCTCTTCTTCAGATAAATTAAAGTCAAATATGTTGGCGTTCTCTTCAATTCGGGATGAATGACTGGACTTGGGAATACAAACATAGCCATTCTGTACACACCACCTCAGTAGAATTTGAGCGGTGGTTTTTCCATGGTTGTTGCCAATTGATATCAGGCTTGGATGTCCTAATTTCTTTCCTCTTGTTAGTGGTGAGTATGCCTGGACAACAATACCTTCTTTCTTGCAGTAGTTAACTACATCTTTTTCTTGTAAGAAGGGATGAACTTCCATCTGATTAACTGATGGTATAACATTTGAGTGCTTTTTCAGCTCTTCAAGATGGTGAATACCAAAATTGGATACACCAATTGACCTGTAAGAAAAAACAAATAGGCAGGCATTGCATACATGTATGTAGTGCAGTAGGCTGGTATTGTGTAGTAATTATTTTTGCAAAATTAATTTTCTTTCACTGTTTATTGCGTTATCCAATTTTGTTGTCATTTTTGCATTCCAATAATATTATGAACAGTTTGTTGTTTAATACTTAAGTAAGCCCTATCAGATAGGGTTGGTACCTGGAAGGGAGACCATTGGGAAATCTTGACAAAGATATCTTATCTTTTTTTTAAATTGATTTCTGTTTTAAATTTGGTTGTGAAAGGCTTATATGTAACCTTCTTTTCACGTTTTTGACAAATAGCAATTGAGTCCCAAAACAGTGCCGTTACTAAGTGGGTGTTGACTCAAAGCCTGTGAGGCCTGATTACCCATTTTATTATTTTAAGTTAAGCCCGTTGAGGTGGAGTTAGTACTTGAATGGGAGACCACTGCAAAATTCCTGTGAAAAGACATCTAATCTTTTTGCTTGATTTTTCTTTTGTATTTGGTTGTTAAAGGTTTTTTTAAAATATTCTTTTATTCCTGTATTTGGAGGATTAGCGATGGAACCCCCAAACAGTGCAGTTGTCTAAGCGGCTGTTGACTTACAAAGCCCACAAGTGCTCTAGGCAAGAATTCCACCAATGTTAACTCCATTGTTGTGGTTAACCATTGCTCTTACAAAGTGAAAAAAAAGCCAACAAGTGGGCAGCAAACAGATTAACTATACATTGATGAAATTCGAGAAAATCCTACATTAGTTTCATAATTCATGCACGCACTGCAGGCCTACAATTTTACACTCGGACAGTCCCCGTGACAATATGGGTATTGCACTTCAGTGCACTACCCACAAAATGTTGGTGAAGCTGGAAGAGACTACTAAACCTTCTTTGACCTATCCAAGAAAGGACTCAGTCTTATCCTTGTTTTTGCTTGAAAGAGAGAAAATAGTGAATTTTGGCATCACAACTGCACATCTTCACTGCTAGTGTAATACGCCGAAATTTGGGTTAATCCACAAGAATTATTATCCCACTTACAAACAGCACCATTTTGTAACAATAGTGTCATGTTATGCAACAGAATTTCCATATTTCTGAAAATTGGCATTGCTTCAATTTGAATAACTCCTGTTATTAAATTTTCAATCTTGGTTAATGAATTCCTCATGCTCTGATTGGTTCACTCAATCTTGGTTATCAGCTCATATACCTTAGTTTGAGCTAATATGGCAAATGATTGTGCTAAGTGTCGCTAAGCTAATTTTTTTACCCTACCGGAAAGTGAATTTTCTCTCTGAATAAAGTTGACATTTAGAAGTATGCGAAAAGGTGAGAAATGTTTTTGTGATGAGACTGCTTCTGTCTGACCACAAGGTATTACACAACATTGCATCTTCATCTTCAAGTTTTTTCGATTTCACTTTGATTTTCTCGCTTTTTATTTGTACGTCCAAACTTTTGGAATTTAAGGAATTTAATAAAGCAGTTGTTCCATTCTCGCTTGTTGGATATGAGACTGATTATAGCCAACTGGGAGCTACGTGCCTCGTTGGCTATTTACCATATCATATCCAACATGCGCTCATGGAATAATTGTTAATTACCCTTTGGGTAAATAGAGGATATTACATAACCAAGCAGGGACACAAATTTTATCTACGAGTGCTCATGGTATCTCAATGGAGTGAGTGCATCCTACAAGTGAGAGAGATATCAGCACAAAAAGATAAAATCTGTTACCCCTGCATGGTCATGTAATAACCATAATCCAAAACTGAGACATCTCAGTTTTTTATTCATTTTAAAAGCACAGGAAAAAGTGGTCACCTCGCCAGTAGCTTCACTGTCTTTGTATCTCAAATCCATTTCTTTACTGATTTTTAAACTAAATTTAATTAATGTTGCCAATGGCCACACAACTTTGTGTGGTGAACAGGAAGCACAAATATTATTGGCTGACATGCCCGTAACCATGTTGGCATCAATATAATTATCCACTTGTGAAAGATAAAAATAAAGTATATTCACTTTGCAATCGTGTGACAAAGATGTAAAATTTTAGGAACAAGGAAGATCTCAATATTTCAACAATATCTCTATAATGGTGTAATTCTTGATAAACATATTCCCTTTTATGAAATGTATTTAATTCGATTAATGGCTCATCCTTAGTGTAAAAGCCTGTGAAACTCATGATGTGTAACACAAAGGAAAGGGAAGGCAACAACTTAGCCCCAATACAAGCTAATGAGACAAAGGAAAAGTTTCTAAGGTCTTTACACCAAGAATAACCTGAATTAATAAACAGAGTGTGCATTAGATGCCACTGTCTTCTTGCATTAGCGGTTTTCTTGATATGGGTTCACAAATTCACTTCAAATCCATGATATTCATAGCCATTCAAACGTATTTTGCTCACAATATCACATATAAAATGTAATATCAATACTTCTAAACAATGATACATTCTTAAGCTAACAACATCAAAAAACTATGTCCCCGTTTAAATATGTTAAACTTTTGAGGTCATGTGGCATTTCCATTCAATATTAAATTGAGCCTTCTTTGTTTGAATTGGAAATATTCTTGGAATTATATCAATATATATTGTTATATGCCTCATTCTTCAAAGGATTGCCACTACGAAATAGTGGCCAGATATTCTCGAATTGCTCCACAACGGTAAACAGTTCTCTACAAACCTGATCAGCCCTTGCTCTTGCAGTTTGACCATTGCATTCCACGAAGGTACAACTTTATCAGGTACAGGTGAATGCATCAGGTACAAGTCCACGTATTCCAATCCCAATTTTCCTAAACTATCGTTGAATGCTCGCAAAGTCTGATCAAAACCATGATCATCATCATAAAGCTTTGTAACGACAAACATTTCTTCTCTAGGAACGTTACTTTCTCTTATCGCATCGCCAACGCTTTCTTCATTCAAGTATCTTGCCGCTGTATCAATTTGCCTGTAGCCATTTTCCAAGGCCCATGCAACGGCATTTCGAGTTTCTTCTCCTGATTTCGCTTGGTATACGCCTAAACCAAGAATGGGGATTTTCACGCCATCGTTGAGAGGCAACGTTGAAGAGATGTTCATGATGTTAGATGGGAGCGACGAGGAGTAGAAATTAAGCTTAACTTGATTGTCTTTGCCTCTGATATTTTCACAATTTAAATTTTGCCTGTTGGAATCGCAAGTGTCATCAGCCAAAGAGGGCGAGAAAATCAATAAAAAATAAAGAAAGTTAGTCATCCTTTCCAAACTGGAATTAGCAAAGAAACCTTTCCAACTGTAAGGCAGGCATTTCCTCTCTGAAAAAATAAACATTCAGAACGTATTTACCCATGTTTCCAAGCCTTGCTTGCAAACCGTGGTTTATAATGGCCTCTACCTCTCACCGTTGGGACAATCCGCACGCGGAATAAACTTCTGCTCAAAACCATGTCTCAAATAAACCTTTCGTGATCTTCTTTGGGAATTCCTTTACGCAAGGACTCCAAAAAATTATAAACAGAGTCTGATATTTTCCAATATTTTCCCTGATTATTTTTCTGGAATCCAGACCTCCATCAGACGGAAGCGTAGCAAACCGGAAGTCAAAGAATGTGAGGGGTGTCGTTCGCCCAACAAATGCTCTCGCTCTGGGTCTCAATAATAGCTTTTTGACTTCAGAGACAGCTAATGAAATGAAAAAAGACTTACCGTGAATCGTTTGGAAGCGCGTGAAATCTGACTGGTAGGAATTAGTTGATCCCCCAAAAAATATCGGTAGGAATAAGCTTATTCAGTTATTCTGCCCTGATTTCGCTGCAAAAACTGCAAAATAGTGCTTGAAAACTGCACTTGAAAATTGCTCAAACAGTAGTCGGAGTTTCAAAACTGTGCTCGAAATAGTGCTAAAAAAAATTGGAGCATTCCCATGGAGTCTTTCATCAGTTTGCCTATTTTTTTTAACCAAAGAATCGTTGTTTATAAATGTTAAAAGAAGTAGAACCTTGATGTTTTTTGAGCAAAAAGGTACTTTACTTTAGTAATGTTTAGACTGTCATGGTCTGAAAACGCTGATTCTATCGTTTTTTGATGTTTTGGCAGCGCGACAAATGGGGCGACCTTCCTTCCTCTCCCTCCACCTATTTTTTGTCTTGCCCCAAAACACAAAACCAAAAATCTTCCCTGTTCCCCGCACGGAAACGCTTGCTGCGAAGGCAACACTGATTCAAGCTCATTGTGCGTACAATAATTCAAACTCGGTTTGCTGAAAACTGTTTTCGACAAACTGTTGCTCTGAACTAGCCCAGAATTCGAAGAAAGAGCTATATTCCCAAAATGTGAAAAAAGTGTGCAAGAGTTCTCGAAGTGAAAAATGAAACGTGTTAATATTCGTGTTTTAACAGTGCATTATTTTACCCTATTAAAACCCCAATGAAGATTCATAACCCCTCTTCCTTGCGTTGAGGCTTTCGAGTTCGTCTAACTTGGAAGCTGATTGAATTTTTCCAGAGGCATGTGTTCTCTAGCCTGCGAACGCAGACGTATTTCCGGCGGTCTTTTTTCTCCCCTGGCTGTTAAATGACACGAGGTTTGAAAAGGCATTTCATCTTTGTTTTCCCTCTCACCTAACACACAGGCGGCTTCCGCTTCTTTATTTTTCATACAGATATAATTTTTTGAAAAGAAAAGTGGAGCGAAAAAGTGTGTGAATAAATTACAAGAGAAGAAAGAGGTTGTCAGTGAAATCAACAGACACAGACTAGCCGATATAATCTACATGTTTACCAATCAGCAAAATTAAAGTAGTGTTGCCGAACGCACACTTACATTCGATGACTAAAAAATTTCGACATAAGTGAAAAGTTGCGATTTTTTAATGTTTCGTTTAAATCAGAAGAGCTCATCTTTTCTATCACTGGGCAAAATTTTGGAGCACAGCGCTGTGGGACTTAATCACAAACAAGCTGATGAAATCTATATTTTTTGTTGATCGATCGCGATGATAAAGATAAAAATAGTTTTCTGTTTTTTTTTTTCTGTTGCGAGAAAACTACTGTTGATTTTTTTTTCAATGCAGGCGGAGAAGTTGACCTGGTCTTAGCGAGTAAAAATATTATATGGGCGACTGGTGAATTTTTTTCTTGTTTACTTCTCTGCAGAATGTCTGTGGAATGTGAGCTTGCGTGACGATCTCCGTAGACGTGAAAAGTGTGATTTTTATTTAAAACATTCAAGAATTTCAATATCTGTTAATTTGACAATAACGTACTCAAACAGTTTTCATTCTCTTTTCATAAAGAAAATTGAGATATGAAAAAGGCAACAAGTGGGCCGCAAGAAAAAATTGTTGTAATTCAAGAAAACTGTACATTAGTTTCGTAAATCATGCACGCGCTGCAGGCCTACAAATCTTACACTCACTCACTCAGACAGCCCCAATGACATAGTGTGTAGTATAACGTGCACTAACACAAAAACGGCTATGAAACAATGCCGAACCAAATGACAATTAGTCACAAACTATGGTGACTCGTCTGTTCCAATACCTGAAGTGGGATCTTTCAAAATAAATTCCAGGTCACTCGAGTGCGTGGACCTTCTGAGAATCAGGCTATTTAATTTCTGTCCGTTCAAACCACGCTACGCTTCGTTGATAAAAAGTCGACCTTGCGACCCAATCGGCGCGCTCAAACTGAAAACTCGCACCCCAATTTAAGGAGGCTCGAACTAGTTTCAACGCTTCCAAGTGACGTTCTTATTAGAAGGATCGGCACCACAACGTTGTATCATGTATTGGCAATATTGTGGTACCAAATGAAACACGAATTATTGGTGAACAAGATACAGTCATTATCGTGACGTACATGTCACCGTGGCAACGGGCAAGGCCTGTAAAAACACCCTTTATTTTGTCTTTAGTTGCTCATATCTCCAAAACGAACTGGGTGACCCCGATTTTTTATTTCTGAAACGTAATCAGAAGGGCACAATGAAACTTTCATCAAAGTTTTAAAAAATTCTGTCCAGTGGATTCAGAGCCAACTTAATTTTGTGATTTTTTAAAGGTAGCTCTGAATCCTCTGGACATAATTTTTTTAAACTTTGCCGAAAGTTTCGTGGCCTTCTAACCACTTTTCAGCAATAAAAAAGGAGGGTCACCGAGTTCGTTTTTGAGATATGAGCAACTAAATCCAAAATATAGGGTGTTTTGCTGGGCCTTCCCGTTGCCAAGGTAACTTATTACATCATAATAATGATCACATCTTGTTTGGAAATAATTGGTGTTTCATATGGTACCATAACATTGCTGTTACGTGATACAGTGTTGTAGCGTTATTCGATCTAAACAGAGAGTCTTCTAAGTGTTGAAACCCCTTCCGAGCCTCCTTAAAGGTCGCCAATAACGTGGTATATATCACTGACTGTTGCAAGAGGTTTCAAGGTAACGTATATTTTATTCAAACTTCAAACTATTTACAAATCAATAAATACCTTATTTTACATTTAAACGAATCACTGGAAAGGTATCAATTCGATGACGTTCATTGGCGATCACGTAGTTTTTTCAGTAATTCTGTTTGATCTTAGACCTCAACGATGTCACTTTACAAGACAATGATTTAACAACTTAAGAAAAGTGGAAAACTTTGTGTCGAATAGGGCCATGACAAAACTGAGTGAGTCATTCATCAAAACGAATCCTGTTTTAACAGCAAACCCTCAAACTGGTATGAATCTGTTTCCAGTTTATACCAAATCTGAATGTAAACATCAGTCCGACATAAAACCTCTAGCCAATCTCAGTTTCCCAGGCCGCACTGTAACGGATTAAAAAGCCACTGCTAATAAGAACTAGGTGCTTTCGTGCTTCTGTATATAGTTGACAGAAACCAAGGCATTGGCCATTATTTTACATTTATAATTAGATGGACATTTGAACAATGAACGATCCTACAAAAGGGCTGAGATTAACATTTGGATTAAGCACACAAGCCCTCTTGTTTTGCAAGAATTTGCAGTGATATTCATGTCAAAACAAGGCATGTCCACAGGCGAAATTACAAACTCAAAAGTCATTCTTTTGCCAATACAAAAGCAACCTGCATGTGCTTTGTACTTACAGGCCATTGAAATCTTTCTTAAAGAAAAGGCTTTCAGCTTTTAATCGTGTACTATAGAACATTTAAATTAATGAGACAAAATCGCCCTCTTCAAGGAAATCCTGAACTTAAAGTAATTACACCAATAACACGTTTTCAAAAGGGCGTTTTGTTAACTATTTTTTTTGCTAAGCGACACTTGAGAACCTCAAAGGTTTATTCACTGATTTTATATGACGTGGCAGTTGTTTCCTTCACAACTTCCTAGTGCTCTCTCTTTCCGCAAACCAAATAATCTTCTCAGATGCAAACTGGAATAACTTTTCTTTCAAACTGAAAAAACAGCGTTACTTCGTTGCTGGACATGAGATGATTTTTTCCCAAAAGAGCCACAATAAATAGACTAAATCGTGACAAAAAACAACGGTCCAAAAGGGAAAGTTTTCACATACGAAATAGTTCCCTATGAGATGGTGTCCATGAATGCAACAGATGATTCGTTGGTTGGTTCATCGGGAAGTTCCTACAATAAAAAAATTTCTAATGTTATTACAAATTAATGTTTAAAACTACATAACAATTACCAGGGTGGAATCAGTATGGCTTAATCTTGGATGCCTTAACATAGATCGTGGTTTCTGCTCAAGGGTTAGATAAAGATAAAGGTTATTACTATGAGCTCAAGAGAAAACCAGAACCTTCACTGTAATTGCACTTCTTATCAAGGCAAACGGGCTTCACCCCACTGATCAGTGGGTCAATCATCACAGCTAAGGCAGCTCGGGAAACACGAGCTTGCAAGGCAGATAGACCCAAGATATAAGTGAACGAGTCCATGACTCCCCATATGATCCTACTGCGCTCTATCATGGAACAGAGGCAACAGGTAAAAGGTAGTTCAGGGGAGGCATCATCGCGAGGCTCTGGGGAATAAACTCATATAAATCCTTAAATTTATTCCCCAGAGCCTCGAGATGATGTCTTTTGTTTTGGCCTGAATTTTAATATATCGAAATTGGTCTATTGCGGGTGTGACAGACAACACCAGCACGTCACCGACATGTAACCAACGCATCGAAAGTATTTGGACAACACAATCCCGCAAACACGTCGGTCGACTGCGGGTCGACCGTTGACGGAAGCGTTGGCGAGCGAGTCGGCCAAAGTGTTGCTCGGATCGGATTCGTTACCATTACCCGCTCTAACACTGATCTATTGGAGACTCAAAGGAAGTCTTAATGCCAGGACTAAAATTGTCTAAATTGTAGACGGTGAAATGTTAACCCTGGTAAATGAATGAAGGAATTTTTATCTTTTTAATGAAGTTAAATGCAGTTTAACCGAGTAACAACTAGGAGCGACTACAGTCAATTGTTGGCAGTGGTTTTGTTATATTTGCGTATGCGTTGGATTCCTCGTGCTTTGCGCTGTACAGCTCATTCATCAGTGTGGCGGGAAAAAGGAGTATTTTGTGTGGAGCGTTTAGCAGTTTTCCCTCCCTCTCGGAGGAACGGGATTCGAACCCATGGCCTCTGCGATGACTGGTGAAGGACTTCCTTACTGCGAAAGTTGCGTTCATAACTGCGACGATCTCAAAACTTAACTTGTTTCATTCCTGCAGTTCAAATGTATGTCTTTAATACATTGTTCCTTCACCATATCATCCACGGGTTCAGTTAGGTTCTCACACAAACAATGACCATCTCCCAGTTGGCTCGATAGCTCAACTGGTAGAACGATGCACCGGTCTAGCGGTATGGCACCGTTCGAGCATGAATTTTTCTGGCTTTAGTTTCGTTAATGCCAAAGTAGCGTCCATAACTACGATGATCTCAAAACTTAACTTGTTTCATTTCCGCCGTTCAAATGTATGTCTTTAATACATTGTTCCTTGACAGTATTGTGATGTTGGAGGGAAATGTACTAGAGAATTTGGTATCAGCCTGGTTAGTAAAGGAAATTGGCTTGCAAAAGTTTACCAAGCTAGTGTACCTGTGATCATAAGACCTACGTAGACATCAGAGCAGAGAATGATTTCTTGCATCAAAACGCAAAGCTTACCTGATTTAACTTTTTGAATTCCACCACTTGATGAAAAATGTAATCCAAGATATGCTTGGCATCTCTGCAATCAGCTGGCAACTTGCTGCCGACACCAAGGATATCCCCACACTCACGAACGTAATATTCAAGATCATCTTCAGTACCTTCATTCAAGAGAAGAAAATTAATAAAATGTGTCACCTGACAATGGGAGCTGGGTATGTATTGATGAAGCCTCCTTGCGCAGACATTCGTGTGACTCGTCACGCAATCTTTCATCCGTTCGTATAGGAGAAAAACATTACGTAACGAGTCACAAAAATGTCTGCGCAGGAGGAAGATGGGTATGAAAGGCGCAATGAAATCTCGGACGCAAGCAAACACAGTTAGTTGAGGGGACTGGTTATGAAATGAATGCTGAGTTACCATGTCACGTGACTTCCGTGACCGTGCACAGTCAAAAACAACAAGGCCGGCGGAAAGTACAGGACCTGATGTATTGACGAACTGTTTGTATTCGGGGAAGATTTTAAAGCGATTCTGAACATTTTAGAAGATGAAGAAATTTGTTGCTTCTGTGCCAAGAGTGAATTAGATAAGAGTGTTGCTATAGCATGGGTAGGCTACCCAGCACAGTCACAAATAAGTCTATTTTTAGAATATCCGTTCCAGCGAAAATCATCTGTTATGTCCCCCAAAAAACGTAGCAGAAGCAGTCACGCGTGACATAGCTTCTTCTGATTGGTTAAAATTGACGGCCATTTGTTTCGCGCGCAAAGTGTATCCAAAAATGAATCCATTTGTGACTGTATTGGGCCACAAGACAGCAAAGTGATAGATCAACACTCTTATCTAATTCAGTCTTGTTCAGTGCTACAAACTTGGCCAATTAATTCTACGAAAAAGGCCTCGTTGATAGTGTGCTTTCCAAAAAACTTCAATCTTGTAGATCACACCTTGTTTTTTTCCCTTCAATGTCAAATGTGAAAAAAAAAAAAAAAGAATCTCATTTTTGTTTTCTTCCATGCTTTTGCATTTAACAACATATGCTAGTTTCGTAGGCCTTCTATCAAAATAGAATCCATTTTAATGCAACGTTTTTACGTTTTCTTTAATTAATGTTGTCCGGTTCTCAACCTCACCATTTGAAGGAAATTTACCCTGAACAAGGGATAATAAACACTCCCATGAGCGCTTGTTGGATGGGAGATGATAGATAGCCAAGGAGGCGCGTAGCGCCGAGTTTGCTACAATCATCTCACGTCCAACAAGCTCACAAATTATGGATAAATCTTCCCTACTTTATTTTGTAAAAACAAAAAAACTCATGCGTAGTTACTGATCATACTATTTGTAGAGCCTCGTATACCATGATGACTAAGCTAATGAAAACTCTGGAATTGCCTTATCTATGAGTATGGTTAGTTTGGAATAAAGGTGTACTTAAAGAGCATAATAAAGCCAACTCTACTCACACTTGTTGGTTATCTGTGCCAATCTTGTCTTTTCTGAAGAGAAGCTCTCATCCAAATCAAACAGATCTAATGCAGGAGTCGAAAGCTCACGGAATGTTGGCGGAAATACCTATAATAACAATACGACATGGATTTTATAATGTAATAATACTAATAATAATAATAATAATAATACTGAACTTTATTTAAGGTGTCAACTTAGCTCTGAGGCGCTAATTGGGGACAATGTACAGGAATCAAGCGAAACAATTAATATCAAATTATATGTCGGTTTTTTAGGTGAGGGGAAAACTGGAGTACCCTGAGAAAAACCACTTGAAGCAGACTAGAGAACAAACAAACTCAAGTTCTAACCCACATGTTACGACAAATCTGGGAATCGAACCCGGGCCACATTGGTGGGAGGCTAGTGTAACCTCACCACTACAGCATCCATGCTTCCCTCAAATATGAACACTGTGTTACATGATGGTGCCCCACATTAATTCTTCCTTACATGTTTATTTTTAATATTAATTTTCTGCTCACTTACTGCAGGCTGGAGTGGTGGAAGAGGAGTCTCAAACTGCGGAGTTATTAGAAGAAGAGCTTCATGCTTTACTCGCAGATCCTCATATGCTCTGAAAGGAAATAAACAGCAGGTTAATCTAGCTGTTGTTATAAAGAAATCAATTTCATAGTATTCAATACCTTAGGTTAAACAAAGTAAAAAAGTCACTTGCCATGGTTCAGGGTTTAAAACTAAGGTTTCACAAGGTCATTTGATAATCAACATCCAGCCACAACATTAAGGTAGCTTGAACCACTTCCACTACCTTTAAGAAACCTTCTTATTACAAGGGTTGGAACTACAACACTGTATCACGTAACAGCAATGTAATGGTACCATATGAAACACCAATTATTGTTGCTTAACAAAATGCGCCCACTATTGTGACGTAATAGGTTACCATGGCAGCCCCGTGACCTCGCGATTCCGGTGCGGTGCCGGAATCGCACCGGAATCGCGAGGTCACAGGTTTAAACCCCGTTGAAGTCCTGAATTTTTCAGGCTTCTCTACGCAATTGTAAAAATTGTGTTCATAACTGCGAAGATCATAGCTTCACTTGATTTCATATCCGCAGTTCATATGATTCATTTCATATACCATTTCATCATTGATTCATTCCTCACCCGACCATTAGAACCCACAAATGACCATCTCCCAACGTCAGTGGCTTCATAGCTCAGTTGGTTAGAGCGTCGCACCAGAATCGCGAGGTCACGGGTTCAAACCCCGTTGAAGTCCTGAAATTTTCAGGCTTCTCTACACAATTGTAAAAATTGCGTTCATAATTGCGAAGATCATAGCTTCACTTGAGTATAGTTGTTATAACCCTTCTAAATAAGCAGATCTCTTAAAAGTGGTGAAACTGGTTCCAGCCACCTTAACCAACCACTTTTGACTTTTGATGACATTATGGAACTTAAGCTGAACAAGCAAGACAATAACATTATTATAATAATTAATATTATAATATTAAAGGGAACCTCCACTAAAACAGGAATATATCTTTAAAATAGTTAACAATGCTCACAATCAAAATTGTTCGAACGTTTTCCAAGGGGAGCGTTTGTATCCGAAATAAATAAATTTTAAAACTGGTTGTTTTGGTTTTCAAATTTCCCGGGCGCCGCCATCTTGAATAATTGTGATGTGTCATGGTTGCTCTATTGTTTTAACACAAAAGCTCTTTGTGCAAATACAAAAGAGCAACCATAACACGTCACAATAATTCAAGGTGGCCGCGCCCAGGAAATTTGAAAACCAAAACAAGCGTTTTTGAAATTCATTTATTTCGGATACAAACGATTCCGTTGGAAAACGTTTGAACAATTTTTACCGAAAACATTAATGTTAAATATTTTAAAGTTGTATTCTTGTTTTAGTGGAGGCTCCTTTAAGAATTTAATTGTTTTGTAATGATCACTAATCATCACTGGAGAACTGACAAAATTAATCACAGCTACTTTTTTTCAAGCCTTTCTTCGATATCACAAAGATAATTTCAAAGATACAAGAAAATAATAGAATCTACTGAATTCCATAAGCCTCCAAAAGCAGAATCTCAAATTCTGTAACTTTGTTGGAAAGTAGTACTGAACATTTCCGTGATAGTTTTCCACTAGTTTGACAAAATTGCTAAATTAATTTAATTGTTTCTAATTAAAAAAAGCAAGATGTCTTCTTGCCGCTTCGCGACTCACTATTCCTTTGCTCTAAGAGAAAAAAACGTCTGGCATCCAGGCCCATAAATTTTATTATAATTTGATGTTTGCCAGGGACAAGGTAAACCACTAGTACTACCTGTACTTTGTCATGATAAGGTTGGCTGAAAGTTCACACAATCAAAATAATATACCTATATTTTGTACCTTATTGTAGCAGGGACTACACTTGTGTCAAGCTTGAAAAGATCCTCACTAAACATTTTGGTTATGTCTCTCCCTACATGCTGTGATTAAAACCACAAATAATTACTTTAGTGTTCAACAATATCTCTGAGATAGAACCACTGTACGCATACTATGGAATGGGAATTTAGTGGGCCATACTCTACAGTGAATATGATTCAAAGAGTTAGAGGTAATTATCATTAAATATCTTGCCAACCCATTTTCTCAGGTATTGTTGTATACTACACTTTTCCAGTATGAACCATAACTCGCCCCTCCAGACAACTTTATCTCAGCTACTGTCTTGGTGTCACGGAAGGTATAACATGTGAAAATTCAAAATGCTGTATTCTCAGAACGAAAAACGCCACAGGGCCTAAATCTGGTAAAAAGATTTATTTCTAAGTAATTTTTTACCTGGTATCAACAAAAAAATTCAGAAAACCTCGCAGCTTTGATTTTAGGATTCGACGACGTCAAGCGAAAACACTCTATACAGGCCTTGGAAAATTGTGCTAAATATTAATGATTGGTCTATGTAGCTTAGTTACCTCATCTCCCTCCTGAAGGCAAACTCTTAATCTCTCTGACATCCTGGTAGTATCTGGAATATAGTAGTAATCTGACACCTACAAGAAGACACAGAAAACAAGTGGTCAAAATTCGGGAGTTAAGTCCATGCCCTCCTAAACATGAAACTTACAGATTTTACACTAACACCGGACAATTTTACTTGCAAATAAGGTTCCGGAGATATTTGTAAAGTTTGAATACATGTAAGAGCTATCTCAATCAATTTGCAGAAGAGGACATTGAAACTTGGTAGGCTAATAGTTATACAGGGAACACACCTTTGGCTATAAAGAAATTGGTTCCCATGGCAACTCACTCTTTTCCAGTCCCCTTCAACCTGATTCAATATTTTTGTGATCATAAGCTAGAAAAACATTTAGCAAGGCAACAAAGTCGACCTAACTTATTTATATGCTTGCAGGATCATGCAGATGAGGCACCATTGGCAAAATTATCAAAATAGAACACCAAAGATGGCAAGCAAAGCCATCATGTTGCCATGATAACAAAACTGCTATGCTCATACTGTGGAGCACATCTTCTAGAATCTTAACGCAAAGAATCAAGCATTTCTGATACAAATTGGGATATCTTTTTCCATCATATTTGATCATAATTCAGTTGAGTTTATGACGTCATCACTTGGCTAATTTGCATATTTTGAAAACTTGAATATCTCTGGAACAAAAAGAGATATTTGAAAATAGTAAACAGAATTCTTCTTCTCGTACAGACTACACATTTATCTATTTAAATGGCTTAAATAGGAAACGTGAAATTCGTCATAGCAGCACTTTTTGGGGGACACTTTGTGACATTGATTGTCTGTATTCTGAGACACGTGGAGTGATGTTGAAATTGGGAAGAAGAGCAAGGAGACACTTTGTGACGCTTATTGAAATCTTTGCCTTTTTTGATATATTAATATTCAGCTCAGCTGGAAAGAGGGGTTTAGAGGACAAAGACCTGCAAGGAAAGTGGATGATATGAAAATATTTTTCAAATTCATTCCAACATGTTTCTATTGTTTTTGTCCTCACTGCCTCACTATCAAGCTGAATATTTGATATTTTAAAAATGGCCTATGAGATATCTGTTTCTCCCAAGAGTGCCACTTCAAGATTTTACTCTGTATACATCTTTGTAGTGCTAGACGATTTTTGCTTATCGTGGGGGCCAGTACAGGACAGTCCAGGGCTTAAAAAATTGGGTGATTAATTTTTTTGTCAGTACAATCAACAGAAAAGGGTCCTTTTGATTTTTGACACGTTAGAAATCATACCTCCGGGTCTTCTGCATCAATGTTGTTAAGTTGGATGTCACTGGTTGTCAGCCACTGACACATCACATCCTAAGGCATATGGAAACACACAATGTTTCAGACAACAAAAAACTTAAGTTAAACCTTTGAGCATCGAAGTTAAGTTTACAGATAATTGGGAAATTTAGCGAGGACAACAATGACAGCAACAAGAAAGTCACAAATTTGCATATTTAGTGGGCAAAAGCAACAGCTTTGCACGCTCTGCACATGCATCTTTTCATCTTTGTCTATTTCTTTGCTGTCGTCAGCGAAACAACAACGTGAAATTACCAAATTTGATGTTTTTGGAAGAAAATCAGCACTTGAGGATAAAAAAATTAATGTTCATTTTCTCCCCTAAATTTAGCACCGTTCATACTAGTTTTGTTCTTGAGGGTTTGCCACACCTTCGTCACACTAAAATGCTTCGGAATAGTTGCGAAGCGATTACAATAATGCAAATTCAAATTTAACAACGACATTCTCATTGCCGTTGCCATCGTCGTTGCTAAAGCTCACTAAAAAAACCTTCAGCCAACAGCAATCTTCTGAGTTCTTGAAGTAACAATAAGCAGTTGAGTTTGGGGCTTTTCCAAACTGTACTTAACCCTAATGTAAGACTTTTACTCCCAGTGACTAACTTAATATAGATGGCACTCTGTCTAACGCCAGACAAGTTTACTTGTCAATGGGGGACCCCAGGCTTTAAACGGGTCGAGATAGGTATGAAATACCAGCACTGTGAATTTCCATTTTATCTTTACAACATACCTGAACCTTAGCATTCTCTTCTTTGTCGAGGTACTGATCACTAAACATGTGTACTGATCCCAAAACAACCAGTTTGCCTTTTGAATACTGTAACAGGAAGCAGAGATGTGGTACATGTAATTTTAAAGTTTTCTGCTTCACTGGATTATCAAGAGATAGAGTGCATATGTACAATCTTGTTCAATGCTTTAACATAAAACAAAGAAACACATTTTGGGGTTGTTATGTAAAAAAAAACAAACAAACAAACAAACAAACAAAGCAAAACTTCCAAATGCTGCACTACAGGGGAAATGAGCCACTATTAATGTCAGTACTTGTCTGATTCTAAACCAGTCAAACCAAAATATTTCTGGCGTGTAAAGTGTATTAATTAATGCTCTTTGATCTGTACATTTGTGTAAGTTCTCTCAAGTGGCCTTTTATGATTGAGACATAATGATCTGTTAGTTGTTTAATATAGAGTAATATAGAGATACTCACCCTTGATGAATGAAATGCACATATTGGTCTGTTAAGAGGAAATGACACACTTCCACTGGACAAAACAGATACAGCAGGCTTGACAACATTGAGAGTAGCGCCATATGGGTAAACAAATGTTAGCGAGCTGAAAAATGATAATTATAATATGAAATTATGCAGTTTGACTCTTTCTATATTAATGACTGTCACCTTTTCATAGGCTGTGTAAATGTGCAATAATATTCCCATTTTTCACTGAGGCCTAACCCTTTACATTATTTAGGATGTTTGGCAAAACAAAAAAAAATCCTTCCCTTTTAAGGCTTTCCAGCAAGCAGCAGAAACAAGTTCTGAATGTGGCATCACATAAAGATAAAAGGAAATGTGACACGTCCCAAACCTGACATCCACAAAATCTAGATTTGTTCAGTGCTTAACACAATGACAACTCAGATAAAGGTTGGTCTTGTTAATTATAGGCTCACCAGCAAATTATTATAATTTATTATTATTATTATTATAATCATCATCATCATTATTATTATGGTCAGTTCTAACTGCCAGGAAATTGGGAGAAATTGAATCCTTCCTACAGAATATGCCATATTAGACTTCAACATTGGACTGGACATTAAAATTAATAGAGTCAAATCTAAAGTCACTCTTTGGAATGAGAGTTGTTGCAAGTAAAAGCCTGTTTGAGGTGGATAACAAACTTACTGTCCTTGATCAGTCTTGTCAACATCACTTGATCCAGGAACAAATTTTCCAGCAGCTCGGTTGATCTCTCTAGCACAGTATTAGAACAAGAATAAATAGTGTTACAAACTGTTACAATTTTGTAGCACCTAGAATAAATTCTGAGTAACAAAAAAGAAGCTGACATGAAATGAGAGCAATCAAACATTATGATCATTATTCGCCGAAGGCAAGGTGAATATCACTGAATAAAAACCAGACAAAGTCGAGGTTTTTATTCCCTGAGCCTGAGGCGAATAATTGTTTTAGTTTATTACAAAGGTGATTATTTGAAAAATATGCATTTTCTTTAAACAATTAGTTTCTTCATCTGTTACCTTGACAAAATTTTGTCACCTCTAGAGCAACCAATCAGTTCAGAGAATTTTCAAAAATCACCTAATGTAATTATACTAATAAAAGTTATTGATACTGGATTAACACTCACCTGTTGAGAACTCCATTGGATATTAAAACCTCTTTTGGGTGAAAATACTTGTAGTAAACAGTTCTGACCACAGAATCTGAACAAAAAGAGTAAAATGTGTACTTGATTAATAAAACACACTAGCAACCTTAATTATCTTGTTTCTGAATTCCCCTCCCATGTCCTTCAGAAAAAATAATACCGGTAATAATCAAAGCCGTAAGTAAAAATAAAAGAACAGACCAGTCAAGTTGACTTTGAATTAAGTTTTGCAACAGATTACTCAAAATTTATTAAATAACTGCCTAACATAACTCCCCTGGGACAAACAAAATTATCATTCTTAAATTCTCTTAACTTACTATGGCTGACCTCTCATTTTCAGGTCCTTAAGGTAACATGCCGCAACATACAGTGGGAGTGGATAAATTAGAGAGAATGAGAACGTGGAGGCTTAACGAGAATACATGTAAAGAGAATAAAATAATTACCGGTATTATGTTAATAATGAGTTAATTTTAGGGTACAGGGGTAGGTCGAATTGTGATTATGGCTGTGTCTTTAGCAGGACAGAAAACATTCTGCTACAAAGATGTATATACTTACCATTATTCACCATAATACCATAGTCTTCTAACAAGAAGTTGATGTTTGTGTCAAACCGTGACTCGCCTCCTTCACCCAACATAAATATAAGGCTGCCACCTTTTTCAATGTACTGTTTAAGAGCATCAAACTAAAACAACAAACACAAATCTCGGTAAGCAAAAAGACCATTCTTCTTTCTGTTAATATAAATTATTATTATTATTGAAAGGAAAGGAAAGGAAAGGAAAGGAAAGGAATTTTATTTAAGTGTCTAATCTTCTAGTGCCGTAGAGCACTAATCGGGGACACTGTAAATTGAAATTAACAAGTTAACGAAAATCAAATCAAATTTTGGTTTTTGAGGAGAGGGGAAAACCGGAGTACCCGGACCCTGAAAACCTCTCAGGGCAGAATAGGGAACCAACAAACTCAACCCACACATGACACCGAGTCTGGGAATCGAACCTGGGCCACATTGGTGGGAGGCAAGTGCTCTGACGATTGCACCATCCCTGCACCCCAAGTAATAATTATTCTCTTCATGCATGTGATGGTATTCCAGGAGTAAAGAAGCCATTACTAGAGGATCTGAGTGAAATAATAAGCTAGCATCAATACCAGAAGGTCTCAGTGGATTACTTTTTCTTAAACCCACTAACTCAAACACCCCAGGATGCCCCCAAATGACAAGTAAAATTGTCGGGGGTTACACAGAGTAAAATCTGTTAAATCTCCCTCCAAGGAGTCAATGGGTTAAGTTTACCACTTGATTGTAACAATTGGTATGGATTCCCATATACTCTTCCACACAATGGGTTTAACACCGACTTTCCTTTCTCTTCCTAGGGGAGTCAGGGGAGTCAGGGTGGTTAGGTGGAGTCAGAGTGGTTTAGTGGTCATCAACCGTGCCTCCCACCTCTGTGACCCAGGTTCAACTCTGGCCTGGGGTCGATCAGTTTCAGTCGATCTCAATCTGACTCTGAGGGTTTTTCTCCGGGTACTCCAGTTTTCCTCCCTCCTCAAAATCGACTCCCGGCCTATTCCATCAGGCTGTGGTGCTGTGCTCCGAGGTCATACATGGGTCGTGTTCAGGGGCCGAGTGCCTAGCTGGCAGCACAGCTCCTTCGGCCCAACCTCGTTGAGCTGCGCCCTTAGTAATTCAGTAGACCTCCGACTGCGAGAAAGGGCGATTAGCAGATCACATATTTATATTTCTCTGCATTTTCCATGTTACCTTAAAATTAATGTAAAACAAGACACCATTTGAATTCCATATAGATCACTATGCAGTAATCAGATGATTTCCAAGATATGGGTCAAATACAGCTGGAATGAAAGTTTTTTTTTCATGCAAACACAGACCAACTACTGACGAATGAAAGATGTTAGTTGTTAACCGATTGACTCCTGGGAATGCGACGTAACTGATTTTACTCTGTCTAACGCCAGAAGATTTTAATCGTCAATTGATGGTGTCCTATGGTGCACGAGGAGTCAGTGGGTTAAGGCGGTGAAAGACGAGATACAAAAACCCTCAACTTGTCGCGCAACATTGTTTCGTTGCAAGTTTTGGTCGATGTTTCGCCTTTTCCACCTTGCGTGATCAACTTGACCCGAAACAAAAACATTTGTTGCGGGTTGAAGAAATGCAGGGCGCTGATTGGTTGATTTGCTAGTACACGAGCACATTTGTTGCGCGACAAGTTGTGAGCTTGATGAAAAACGAGCAACAAAGCCAAAATTTGTTGCTCAGAGTAGACCCACGCTCTACTTTTCGCAACAACTTTCTTCAACTCGCAACAAATGTTCTTGCTGCGCCACAAGTTGAGCATGCAAGATGAAAAACAGGAGACATCGACCCAAACTTGCAACGAAACAATGTTGCATGCCAAGTTTAGGGTTTTTTGTATCTCATATTTCGCCGCCTTTAATGAAACTGTGTTGCTTCATCAGTGGGGTCCATAGTGACAATTTGGTTTTATCAAACAAGTTGATACAGGTAAGTTAAACACTGTAAAAAAGATTTAAGAGCTAACATTTCAAGCCAAAGTGAGAATTATAGCCCGTGCACTTATCTGGACAATTTAAGCAGTTGTCTCATATAGACACAGCATATTCGACTCTTTGTCAGAGTGAATTCGTGACAAAGGGCTAACGCATGAAATGCAAGCTTACAAATCGTTTTTACAGTGGTGTCGGCAATGATATTAGGATATCAAGTGAAGTTACATCCTGGCAGTTATGAATGCAATTTTAGCAATTGTGTAGAGAAGCCTGAAAATTTCAGGACTTCAATGGGATTTGAATCTGTGCCTGTGCGATGCCCGTGCGATGCTCTAACCAACTGAGCTATGACGCCACTGATGTTGGGAGCTGTGTTGTGGGTTCAAGTGTTCCTGTGATGAACGAATTAATGAACAAAATGATATACAAAATGAATCCTATATTTAACTGCGGAATTGAAGTGAAATCAACTGAAGCTTAATGATCCTCGTATTCATTTCATGTATCATTTCATTCATTGATATTAGGATAATTCCAGAATTGGGTAAATAATTTATTATTACTCAAGTCTGCATGATTTCTAATTAAGACTAAAATTTGATGTTGACTGCCATTCCCTTGTGTGGTTCAGATTTTATCAGATTTTTTTCATAATTATAAATAAGCTATGTCTTATATGATGTATTATATAAATTTATTTATATTTGGTTATTTATTAGTAATTTGTCCTTAGAGATAATTATTTGGTAAGTATGCTTTATTCCTACCTTAAATTTGGGATTAAAGAAAGTTTATTGTATTGTATTGTATTGTACATAACGTATAATGAAAGCATAAGCCCTTAAGGACGTTCGCGCCCAAAACGTTCCCACGTACAGATTTTTTTTAAACTTGCCACGCAGAAAGGTAATGATCTACTTTTGCCAAAAAGGCAAAAAAAATGGGGGGTCACCGTGCTCGTTTTCGAGATCATGAGGTGCATTTTTAGAAGATTGCGTTACTTTAAGACGATCTTAGCTTACAACTGTCAGCAATAAAAAAGCTACATGAGTGAAATTTAGATCAGGTAAATGTACTCAGTTCAACATAACTAATAAAACTAAATTAACCTTTGCAGCTGGTGTCTTTTTCTGAGGTGAAATAGACCTTGAAAAACGATACATATTAGTCTAAGAAAGAAAACTTCGGTCACACGAGAGCATAAAAGGCCAAATATTTGTAACTTCTCAGGTACAGATTTTTTTTGTTTTTTATTAAAGTGGACAAAATCAAGAAAGGAAGTAGTGATCTACGGAAAGAAAAATGGCTATCCCATGATGCCACATACTTTCATGTTCCCTTCTTGTGGAAAATTTTTGCGCCTTTAGCATCGTGTTTACCTGCGTGGTCCATGATGCATGACGTGTGCGTGACACCTGCAAA
>NC_090879.1:13703777-13706277 GCF_036669935.1 Montipora foliosa
GACATTATTACCTTCGGCAAATGAGGATCAGGAATCACACGACCACAGATTAGAAGATACTTTCAAACGATTACGAGAGTGTCCCAGAAAGAGATTGTTAATGCATCGAAAGATGACCCAGTGCTGCAGCAATTACAATGGTATCTCAGTAGTTACAAATGGCACGCTACGCCCTGAAATTCTTCCTTTCTACCATATTCCTTCTGAACTTGCGAACTTTGAGCGCCCCAATGACTGTAATTACACTTTTCCTAAAGACGTTTTTGTATCCATTTTTAGCTTATAGTAGATAATGAAAGCATCGTGATTGATTTTAATGATTGCCTACATGAAAGGTTTCTTATCTCAGGACAATTCGGATTAATATTGATCCGTGGATAACAATAATAATAATATTAATAATAATAGTTTACAATATGGTTATTATAATCCGGTAATAGATTATTATAATCAAGTAATAGATTATTATAATCTAGTAATCGATTATTATAATTCGGTAATAGATTACGGCACGGCAAAAAATTGCAAGGATTAGATTATTGTTAATAATATCATACGGACTAATATTAATCTCTATTATAATCCAGATAAAACAACAGATCTATATGACACTACAGACATAACAAGGAAATGACGGGACATAACACTGATCACATCAGTTACATGACGATCACTTGCATCTATGGCAGAGCTGGTAGATACCACGATGTTTTAATCTTTAATCTTTAATCTTTAATCTTTGATATTAATCTTATGTAAGATTAATATAATTAATTAAGGCACGCCTCAAACCTCAGTAAAGGATTATAATAATCTATTACTGGATTATAATAATCCATGGATTATAATAATCATTAGGATTAATGGAAAATATACTGCAAAGGTTGGTCAAGACAACGTGAACATAGGCGTTGTTACAATACTTCGGCTGGCGAACACCAGCCTTCTTCAGGTTTATTGAATGGATAAATGCTTGTTACAAGATCTTTATATTTACCGGAAATGACATAAAAAGGCTACGTGATGTGTAAAATTAATAAAAACGGAAATGCATAAAAAAGAGGAAAGAGAATAATACATGATAACAAGATAAAAGAAACAAAAGAAAATTAAAAGGTAGCTAAACTAAATTACATTTCATCTCTTCTGTTAAGGCCTTCAGGCTCCAGTGTTTTTCCTCTGTGTATGAGGAATGCCTCACGAGCCTTTCTGATGGAGTCACGACTAGTGTGCAGTTGTTCGAGCGGTATAAGGATCATGTGATCCTCCGCGTGACCACTGGTCAGGAAGTGTCGTGAAACCGCAGTGGGGGTATAACTACAAGAGGGGTTTATAATAGGTCGCGTATGTTCATTAAAGCGGTCTTTAAGACGACGTTTGGTCTCTCCGATGTATTGAAGATTACATTTAGTGCACTGAATCATATAAATTACATTAGGGGTTTCACAAGTAATATGTGATTTGATTTTAAAGGTTTGTCCAGTACTATAAAAAGTGTATTGATTACGGCCATCCTCAATAAAAGGACTGGCGGTGCAACTAGTTTTATTGCACCGAAACGAGCCGGATGGAGATCCAGATTGGTCGGTGTTAGTAGGTTCCGGCAATTTAGCTCTAACTAGAATATCACTAATGTTTTTACAACGCCGGTAGGATACTAAAGGGAGATTCCGGTAAATATAAAGATCTTGTAACAAGCATTTATCCATTCAATAAACCTGAAGAAGGCTGGTGTTGGCCAGCCGAAATATTGTAACAACGCCTATGTTCACGTTGTCTTGACCAACCTTTGCAATATATTTTCCATTTTAAAAGTTTTTTTGGTGTGGTCACGATCCATTTCGATCCAACGTAGAGCAAGTTTTGATCGTACACGGTTTTTGCAGTGGTTTAATCCTTAAAAAGTTATTAGGATTAATATCAATTAGATTGATTTTAATCCGAGTTGTCCTGTTATCTCAACTTGGTTAAGGATACAGTATTCGTGGATAATGTTTCTGATAAGCGTATTTGTTATTCGTCCTCGTGACTTAGATTTGGTTTCGTATGTATTCGTGGTATCAATCGATGCTTTATTTTAACACGTTAAATCAAGGAGCTGGTGTGTTATCTTTGCAAAGAATACGCACAATGTTCGTGCAGATGCTAAGAGGTCACTGGAATAAAAGAAAGGAAATTCTGCGGTCGCATCAGGATATATCTAATTTCCGTTTTACTGTTAACACTAAATCTTGTGTCTACGGGTCACATTTCCTTTAGAAAGGGTTGGTGTCTTTACTTGTTGACAGATCGGTGATGAACATCGGGAACTTTCATTTAAAAATTAACTAAACATAATACCGGATTAAGGCATTCTCATACCAAGTTTGGTTGTAAATTAAACTCATTTTTTCGCGATTTTCTCCACCTACAACGTGGCTGCGATTATTGAATGACACGAAATGTTGTAAGGGAAGTTGGCGTACGTGGTCTACAGAATGATGCGGTTTCCGGTCCTTTT
>NC_090879.1:13721277-13731277 GCF_036669935.1 Montipora foliosa
ACACAGGCCTTTATACCTGTGTTGCAGAGAATACTTGTGGCGCAAGGAACACCCTTAATTTGAGGCTTTTTGTTGCAAGTAAGTCACAGTGCAAGTTCTGCAAACACAAAACTACACATTCTTGGGGTCACCCTTTCGGGATGTAATATTAAAAAATATCAAGTAAAGCTATAATCATCGCAGTTATGGACGCAATTTTAGCAATTGCGTAGAGAAGCCTGAAAAATTCATAACTGCGAGGATCACAGCTTTACTTTATTTCATATCCGCAGTTCAGTATATGATTCATTTCATATATCCATTCGTTCATTAATTCATTCCTCACGGGAAAATTAGAACCCACAAAAGACCAGCTCCCAACGTCAGTGGTTTGATAGCTCAGTTGGTTAGAGCGTCGCACCGGTATCGCAAGGTCACGGGTTCAAACCCCGTTGACGTCCTGAATTTTTCAGGCTTCTCCCATAACTGCGAGGATCATAGCTTTACTTAATTTCATACCTGCAGTTCAGTATATGATTCATTTCATATAACATGTCGTTCATTAGTAGGGAATATGTGTGAATTTTAGTTTTTCGTGTGCCGCTTTGTTGTCATTCAGATTTCAATAGAATTAGCTTTTGTGCTTTTTGTTTTAAGGTCCTACCCTGGATCCCAAAAGGACCTCAATGTTAGGTAAGGTTTCACTTGTCTCAAATAATTTTCCACGACCGCAACTATTATGTTACTTCATGCAGACATTCCTTACGAAAGAGTCTCTCAATGTTTGCCCTTTAGATTACCTCGATGATTTTCTAGTTTAATTCCTATACGCATTTAGACAATAGATAGATAGAGAAAACACATACTATGATAATCCATTGAAGAAAATGACACGTTTGCCCTAGTCTGTTGAATGCTTTTTGGTTTTTGTTAGAGGCCGCACCGGTATTCACGGTAACAGAAGAAAAGAGAAGACGAAATCTCCTCGCTGTACCTGAGGGTAACTCTGTTAAGATGGATTGTTCAGCAATTGGTTTTCCCAGACCCACAGTCAAATGGTATAAGGACGGAGTCATATTTCAGGAAAGAAAGGGTGGTTCCAGGCTCTACATAAGCAAGTTTACAACCGTGGTGACCATTAGAGATATTGTACCCTCTGACAGCGGGTTGTATACATGTAATGTTAGTAACGCTTACGGCTGGATCAACCATTCCTATAGAGTTGACGTACACGGTAAGAGAATTGAATGATATGACATGATTAAAATACTTTCTTCATTAAAGTCGCAAACACTACTTTAGATCTAGTGGCTAGTCTAGCCACGAACATTTCACTAGTATTTGACAATAGTTTTTGCTTTTGAATAAATTTCTAACTTCTATTTCATGTATTCCTATTCCGGAATAGATTGTACTTTCTAAATTTCCTGGTGACATTAGCAGTCTTTCCCATCTGATAAAGTGTTCGCACGTTCCAACACCCAAGTCTCAGGGTAGCTTTGGGTGTCAGGAGGGAAGCCCCAGGCGACTTAATCAGGTTGCGGGGATCCTTTCGGCTTTGCCCCACATCTGTCATACGCGTGATACCAGAATTCCAGCTTAGAAAGCTATCCTCGGGCACCTCACACGTCGCCCGACGACACCCCCGGATGAGCTCGTCAATCATCTTTTTTTGGTTTCCGTAATCGGATAAGATCAATGTGTACCAGAGGACTGGAAGAAGTCACTCATAGTGAAAGTGCCGAAGAAAGGAGACCTCACTGAGTGTGATAACTATCGCGGTATATCCCTGCTCTCCGTACCAAGCAAAACCTTATGCATGGTGCTCATTGACAGAGTGAAGAGCGGTGTGGACGAGATGATAAGGCAGGAGCAGGCAGGGTTTCGATCTGGAAGGGGAGCTTCTTAGCAAATCTTTGCTCTACGGAGCATCCTGGAGCAGTGCCAGGAATGGCAAGCACCAGTGTACATTAACTTCGTTGACTTCTCAAAGGAATTTGACTGCATCATCAGAGAGCGACTTTGGGACATTATGGGGCAGTATGGCATCCCTGAAATCTTTGTCAGGACTTTCAAGGCACTATACCATCAGAGCTCAAGCTGTGTTACAGAAGGCGGAAGGTATTCTAGCTGGTTTGAAGTGAAGAGCGGTGTGCGGCAGGGGTGCGTGATGTCTGGCTTCATCTTTGTCTTGATCATGGACTGGGTCATGCGGCACACAAACAACAGGAAACGCGGCCTGAGATGGAAAAAGAAGCTTACTTCAGTTCTAGAAGACCTGGATTATGCTGATGATGTTGCTCTGATCTCAAGCAGATTTGCTGATCTTCAGGAGAAGACTGATAGACTAGTAACCACCGCCGGCGTTGTCGGGCTCAAGATCAACCCGCGCAAAACAAAGACGCTTAGGATGAACCACAGATGCACAGACTACATAAGGATAGAAGGAGAGGAGGTGGAAGATGTGGAATCCTTCGTGTACCTAGGTTCAGTACTTGACAAATTTGGTGGCACAGAAGCGGACATCAAGAGGCGACTAGCACTAGCTAGAATTGTCTTCACCAGACTTCAGAACATCTGGAGGTCAGGCAGATTCAGCCAGAAGACCAAGCTGCGCGTCCTGAACTCAAATGTGCTGTCCGTGCTACTGTATGGAGCCGAAATGTGGAGAGTGACAACAGCTGATCTCAACAAACTGGATGTGTTTCACCGCACATGCCCGAGGAGAGTGCTGAGGAGATTCTGGCCTAACCATCTTAGCAACGAAGAGCTTTATGAAGTAACTGGAAGTACGCCGGTATCAGCCCTTGTACGAGTGAGAAGATGGCGATGGATAGGACACATATTGAGGACTAGTCCTAGTAACATCTCGAGGACTGCACTAACGTGGGCACCTGAAGGTAAAAGGAGACGAGGCCGGCCGAGAGAAACGTGGAGAAGAACTGTGGAGAAAGAAAGAAACCAGCTGGGATGGCATTCGTGGGGGGCTGCGGTCGCATCGGCGGCAGACCGGGATGGATGGCGCAATCTTCTGGCTGGCCTTAAGAGTCCTCATGGGCCCGATGATAATAAGTATTCCGGAATACGGTCAATCGAACGCACCCTAACTTTACAACCTGGTTGTATCTGTAAGCAGTTGACAGCAACCATGTAGACCTTGAATACAACCAAAATTTCATCAACAGAAAACTGCTGTAGTCGCAGTTGGTCGACGCGAAAGAGAAGAAAAACGTGTAAAATTGCCCCCTGTTTAGGCGTCTTACCTTTCCTCGCCACTACTTTCTGTTTGGTCGTTTTTAACTGTCTTTTATTGCAAACAACTGCCTCTTGATCTTCGAATTGTTTGTTTTGAGCAAAGGTGGTTGATAGGTGCTAGGTTATGGGCGCAACACCACGACGTTTTTTGATGATTTTGCTAGTTTAACAAATTTTTTTAAATCGGCAACCGAGATGTTAACACATAGGAAAAAAACATTTAAAAGTCGATACTTTTCGTTTAACCATGTTAAAACTTTGATTGAAGAGGCCCAACTGAAACATAATGTACCGTTTAAAATTGAAAATTGTAATGCTGTGTCGGAGGGTGAGTAAAGCGCAAAGGTGGCTCAATTGGTTGAGCACCAGGCTACGCGGGAGGTCGTGAGTTCGACTCCGGCCGGACCAACATTCAGGGTGTTAAAATAACAGAGGAGAAAGTGCTGCCTTTGTAATTACATCCGCAAATGGTTAGACTTTCAATTCTTCTCGGATAAGGACTATGAATCGTAGGCCCCGTCTGACAAATATCTTCCATCTTCATAATTTCCTTGTGGGTCGTTAAAGAACCCACACACTAATCGAGAAGAGTAGGCTAGGGGATCAAGTTCCCGGTGTTGTGGCTGTCCTTTGTGAGTATATGGGTGGGTTGGTATAGCAGGTCCACATCAGCTGAATAGCTGCCAAAACGTCAACTTGCTCGAACAAATAAATAACAAACAAGCGCGAAACTTTGGTTGAATAAAATGAGGTCTGTGAAGTAAATATAGCACCGTTAGAAGATCGGAAGCTAACATTTTCGAGCGTAAGTCGTTCGTCGGAGTCAAGCAAAGGATTTCGGGTTGTGAACATTATTTTATAGCGTTCGTAGATTCCGTTGTTATAAGGGGTGATGCTTTGAAAGATTCTGACTAGATTCTTGCCACCCTCCCTGTTATGTTGCCTCGGCTGAGACCGCAGATAGTCATTTTATAACTCATCACAGATAATCTCTTGATTTTCTGTTACGTCTTCCTACATTTGTTGATATACTTTTGTGAACTCGAAACATTGAAGTAATGCTTGCACTTATCGGGACCAGACACCTGCAAAATTCAGGCGGCTTTAGCGGGATTCGAACCCAGGACCTCTTGATACCGGTGCAATGCTCTACCAACTGAGCTATGAAGCCACGCACCAGTTGGGAGCAGGTCAATCTGTTGGAGTCATCAGTTCTTGCGAAAAGCTTGTGAAAGGGCGCGTTTTTAAACATACAGGCAAATAAACATTTCTTTCCTTCATAATTCCTTTCACGGGAACACATGAACAAATTGTGGCTTCATAGCTCAGTTGGTTGAACATTGCATCGCCGACGTCATGGGTTCAAATCCCGTCGGAGTCACCTGAATTTTTCAGGTGTCTGTAAGAGACAATTGCTTAAATTGTCGAGATAAGTGCGAGGATCATTTCAGTCTTTCGTCTATAACCCGCACTTCAAATAAACTTTTCTTTCCTCTATGAATTCGTTTGATACAACCAAATAGAGCGGTTTTCAGTATTGAGTGTCGAAAGTAATTAGCGAATTGCTTTGGTTTGGCATTACTTCACTCAGTGATTGGTTCAAAGTTTTCGCGCCACTTTTTCAACGAATCAGAAGTGTAACTTTCTGAAACCAAAACCAATCGTGGCTCGCGCGTCGATTTTCCCGCGCTTTGTGTCGGCTACGTGCAATTACTTCGAGTTTTGATTGGTTTACTGGATTGATTGTCCCCGTCCTTTTTGATTGGCCAAAGTAATTACTTTGGTTTTGGTTTTACGACATTATTTGAAAACCGCTCCATACTAACTGTAGTGTAAGCGTAAAAGATATGTGGAAGGCTTTCTAAAGGAAGTGGTCAACAATATAAAATATGTAAAAGACCAGCCTAAAAAAGCAATTATCTGATTACACCCCTTTAATATTTTCATTTCAGAACGCGTACGCGCTAAACCAGTCATCTTACGGATGGGAAACGTCACGGTGATGGAAGGCGAAAATGTGACTTTATTGTGCAAAGCACTTAGTGATTCCATGCCCCATTTCCAGTGGCTACGATGGTTTGCATCCCCTGCCAACGCCTCAGGCAACAGTTCAGAGAACCCTATCTATAGCTACAAAGTTATAAAACAAAACGATCAACACGGGATCAATCATGAAAAAACCAGCAAGTTAGATTTCCATTCCGCTAAGTTAACCCTGGTAAATGTTACTAAAAATGACGAAGGAAAGTACACTTGCATTGTGGGAAATGCTATAGGTTATACTGTGGCACCAGCTTATATCATCATACGTGAATCCATTCCCGATTCAGCTCTAACGACCTCTTAGGTTACTGGCTTTTAGGACATAATAGTTTCATAAGAAGCCAACATAATTAATTCACAATAATAATTGTGGTAGGTGTGCGGAACTGAGTTGTTGATGACAGCTAGGTAATAGCATAAGTTAAGAGAACCGAATTTATCTGTAATGGCCTAGAGTACTTAGTCGCTGTGCCTTCTGCTCAGTTGCTTTGTGACATGGAGTCATGTCAGTGGCCCTTACAACATGGCTCTCTGTAGATGTTAGCTCAGTCATTTCTTGAAGCTTTTAGGTGCTAAGCTATTCTGAGTAGGAGGACGCAGTGTGCAGTTGCTGTTCTTACTTCAAAATTAATTTAATTGCACTTTAACATTTCTTTGTTTCTATTAGTGCATTATTCGAAATTACTTTAAGGTATATCAGTTTTCATCATTTTTTTCAACGCAAAAGCTTGATTTTACGACATATAAATCTTGGAGGGTTTAAATTTAGGTTTAGGATGCATAGTAAGGCCAAGAGTAGCTGGAATCACCTAGTTAGACCAATGAAGTGGTAACATACTATGTTATTTGCCATATGATGAATAATATTATCGTTAATGTGACTTGTGCACCAATAACTTGTTAGGGAAAGGCTTTATGAAGAAAATAAAGGATTCGTGGGTAAACTACTTGCGTTATTGACTTATTATGAATTATTTTGACATGTTGTATACCACTTTTTAGGGAAGGGCTTTAAGGACAAAATAAATAGTTCTATTGAGAAGATCTTCAAAGCCTTTTACACAGGTGAATCTTCTCATGTTGCCAGGATAAAAACCCCAAAATACTTAAATTCCAACAAGACGCCCATAAGGGCGTATCCGTGTGGTTCACAAACAGTTAACAAAAATTGTCCAGTTACAGTGAACTACAACTATGGGTAAACTTCTGAAAGTGGCGATAGATTACCAAAAAGATAAATCTGTAATTTAACTAAAAGTTGTTTGCTGTAGAAACAGAAATATAGGTTTTCTTTTATTATTGATGCTATTAATTAAATTTTCCAATGCAACAACGAAGCGCTGTGTTATTGCACTACCACACGTACGCAATGCATGCCTGTGTTTTCCATAACTGTCAACTGAGCTGTGTTTTGTTTTTCAGGAGATTCAAGGTGTTTTTGCGTAATATGTAGCATTAATAGTACACGAATTTTTTTGGTATCGTAAATCATTATAGTGCCATGGTAGATGCCTGAGAAGACATGTGGTTCAGTAAAATAGTAAACGCAGAAAGACTAAACAAAATAAAAGGAAATCGAGAAACATTGGCTTCGAGGCTGACATGAATTTCCCTTCAGCTTCTTTTTACAGCAAGTTTAGCGAGTACTCTGAGCGTCTGACAGCTTTCCACGACACGACGTTCGCGCCCATTGCTACTGCGCATCCTTACAGCGCACGCAAATTCACATGCCACATCATGCATCGAGCGCGCGCGTTAAGTACTAAAATGAACAATGATAGGGCAGATGGCCATTGCTATAGCTTTGCTTGGATTTAACGATCTTGGATGTTGGGTGACCCCTACTTTTCTTTTCAGAAACGGATTTTATTTACAGTTATCTCCACATTGTCCAAAAATGAAGAAAAAATCAATGTGGGAAGTTAAAAATAAATCAAGATTTCTGTCCTCAGGACATGGAATCCTGCCATCTTGCGGCTGCAAGGCGCATGAAACTATGGTCGCTAAATGCGAACTTGTTCTTTGAGGAACCTTAACAGTTAACTAAATTCACTTGATGGGTCCACTGAAACAAAGTTTGGAAGAGAACATTTCACTTCAAAGATGTAATTGCAATATTTTTGGGCTTACAGACACTGTGGCCTTATTCACTAAAGAAGCCGGTTTTTTTTTTCAGATTTAGGGTGCTCTTCTGGGCAAGTTCTCTCCAAAACGAAGTCAGTGACCCCCCATTTTTTTTTTACATTTCTGACATCATGGTAAAATTTGCAGAAAAAAATCAATGTTAGAAAATTTTCGCGCAAACGTCCTTAAAACCGTTTGTGTTGGCCTGTAGCTCCACTCGCGCATGCACTAGAATGAGTGGGTGACGCATGCATGTGTAAATGCTGATCTTGTAACCCCCTCATTTTTCCTGATTTTTATATCTCTGCTTCCGGAAGGTGAATATTTTTTTATTTTTTACATGTTATCTAAGATTAATTTAAAACGTTTGTCTTTCAAATTTAAAAAAATTATGTAGGTGAAAAAAAAAATTTAGAGACATTTCAAAGAAACTAATTTTTCTGAAAAACTGACCTACAGATTTTGTTGAATTTTAAATATTTTAGAGATTATTTCTAACATTATCTGGTAACGCTGAAAGGGAAGATTTTTGCTACGTTCGATTTTTCTATCGCACTTTTGGTGGTACAATCGAAAGAGAGATCGATTTTAGCGGCCGCGGGTGATCAAGTTACCTTGCATGTACTAACAACTCACGAAAAGAAGGATACCTTTTCAACAAAATGACGGCAAGACACCGGGTTTTTGTTAGTTTGCTTTTTTTTCTTTCAAGTGTTATAAAGTTCGAAACGATATGCGCGAATTCAACATAAAGATCACAATCGTGGATGCTGAAGTTAAGCCCCTTCGAATGCGATTAGCACTTGGACGGGGGGCCGCTGCGAAGTCCCCGTGACGACAAAAGCTAATTTTTTTTAAAACTTGATTTCATTTTTTATTTTGCTTGGCGGTTGAATTACCAATTTCAACAGTACCTTCTGTGGGTTTAGTCATTTCTTCATTGTTAGTGCTGCATTTAGGCGCCAACACCTCAGAAAGCTCAGCAGACTAAACTTCACTAATCTTTTCGTCCTTAAATAAAGCGTTTGACCGATGACCAGTCCGGTCCCTAATTAGCTTCTCTTCCACACCTGCATTAAATGAGCTGGATACACAAGTTACTTTAAGACAGTGGTTAGTCTTGCGCTTAAAGCCTTCTTCTTTGCACAGCGTAGCAAAGGGTAGTATGTTATTGAGCGTGTTAATTCCCACAGGTTGTTTGTCAAAAGCAAAACGCTTACAATTTGGCTTAAAGTAAAACGCTGTTACTTCATGAGAAGTAAGTGAAGTTTATTTCTACATTTACAGCTTACTTTAGCATTTATAAGCTCAAGGTTAATTTTCCCATACAAAGTCTATAAATGGGCTGCCTATGCCCCAACCTCGTTCCCAGGGTCTCTCTTCTCTCGGCCTCCTTCGTTGAGGAGAGAGACCCTGGCTCAGGCTGGTCACGTGGCACTCCTCGACAAACATTTTCCTACTAGGATAGGGTTTTTGTTATATTTTGATCACGCAACTGGGCGAAAGCGTATTCGTTTGACAAAGCATTTTTAAATAAATAATCTTTACTTTACAATGTCAGGAGCTCATCAAGAGGAGCCTCTATCTCCTCTAATTCCTTGAGTCAACCCTTTCCCGAGTAAATTTATTTTTAGGAACAGGTTTTTCCCGCGAAAAGTATCATAATTCCCTTGTCGCTGAGATAGCTCTGTTTTGATTGGCTTTTATAACAGTGGGCGAGCTGAATGTCCCAAGGGAGAGTGGCTTTTACAACAGTGAGCGTGCTGAATCTCCCAAGGGAGGTGTTCTATAAATAAATCTACTCGGGAAAGGGTTGACTCCGAGGCCAAGTATGGGAGATAGAGGCTCTTCTTAATGAGCTCCTGACAATGTAAGTCAAAAGAGCTGATGATTTCCACATGAGATGAATTCCCACAAAAGCGGTCAAGCTTTTGTGACCGATAAGACCACTTCGTCCACAAAAATAATGAAATTGATTTCGTTAGTAGCTAATGTTGCTTCTACAGAACATACACTATCATAAAACAATACACCAAACGCTACGTTTGCTTGATAAAATGTCTCTTTTATTTTACTGGGGCTAAAAATATACTTCACGATTTGTGTTAAATTAAATGTTAAACTATGTGAAATTGTAAAAAATATCCTAACGAAAGTTTGCACGAAGTTGTTGAAAAACTGTCTACTCGCTGAAGAAGCTTGCGACTTAGGACTCACTTTGTTTAGCGTTCGAAAGAAAAACGAAAATCAAAGGACAAGATATAATACCTGCACATTGTTCATACAGTTTGATTTGAGGTCGATACGTGACATATAAACCATGACACTGGCTGATCGATCGCTGAACATGTTTGTTTAGATTTTTCGCTTGTTTCCTCGCACAGCAAAACCTTCTTTTCTTTAAAAGTGTCTCAAACTATTAGAATTCTTCATTATTACTCAATTCGACTGCTCACTTAAGCTTCAATCCGGACCTTCACACGGTCGACACAGGTGAAAATTCCACTTGAACGATGCGAGTGTATTTTTCTGTAGTGTCCGATCGATTTGACAACAACCTTTTGCCTTTTCACGTCGAATTCTATGTGTAGTACATAAA
>NC_090879.1:13736277-13746277 GCF_036669935.1 Montipora foliosa
ACACAAAAAGCAGCTTCGTTATAACTGTAAAGTATCACAGACAAACAATTCCCGGCACCAACCAACAACTCTCTGCAGAGAACACAAGGAAAATTTTATACTATGAGCGAGGGGAGGGGTTCCCAAGCAGCGTACATAAAAAGATCTCGAGCGAGGATGGAAGAAAGGTGAAGAACTGTTTTCGGATCTCAAGCTTGCTGCAAGTATTTATTTTCCGCCAAATCGAGGTTATCTGTAGAATCAATTAAACTCCTTTAAAATTAGAGTCAGCTAGCGAAAGGATTAAAGCAACGCCCAGTCCTTCAGAAAAAAATTCTACAATATTGGATATGAGAATGATATACACATATCAAATGAAATGTTGCTGAAACCCACTGGGAACTCGGAAAAATCCGAGCCCCAGATGGGATTCGAACCCACGACCCTCCATGGTCTAGTCGGATGCTAGATCACTTGGGTGGTTGGTTGGCCGCATCTCAGATATGCTTTAAGGTGACTTGCGCGATGCAAATTATGAGCTATGCTGCCAGTCGTAGTTTGACTCTGTAGCTGCGTGATGCAGCTCGAGTCAAAGGCCCACATTTCATCCTTGCTCGCCATAGAGTCTCCAGCAGCTCAGTGGTTACAGCATCCGACTAAATCACGGAGGGTCGTGGTTTCCGATTTTTCCGAGTTCCCAGTGGGTTCCAGCAACATTTCATTTCAATATTGGGTAGACGACATAAGTTGAGCACTACTTGAAAAGGACCCATTTGGTATGGCGCAAATCTACGTAGGACTCTTACAGGCATAGAGTAGAAGAACAGGCCCATAAGGGCCACCAGCAATCCAATGACCAGGAACTTGATCAGGCACATCTTGTAGTTATTCCATAACATGTACTTCAGAGACTTGAACGGGTTCATAAACCACGTGAAGGTTGAGTCAGGACGACTGCAAAGACAACACACGCAAAATGAGTCGCATCAAAATAGCAAGATATGGAAAAGGAAGGTCGTTTTCTATCTGGATTAACCATTTCAAGCGCACAGGTTAAGGTTAAGTTTCAATGAAAAACGTCTGGGAACACTCGATGGTGAGATAAGCAGCGACAATATCAATCTCGACGAATAACTCACTTGGTCTATCTCGATTTTTTTATCACTTCTTATTGAATGATTGCCCTATGGGTGTTCATGTTGTAAAACAGAGTCTAAACATCTAAAAAGACCATACTTGGGTTTCTCAAGAGCCTGCGGATCCTCGCGTGCCCGTCCAGCGGGCTTCTTCTCTCTTCTTCTTGGGTCAGCAATTCAAGCTCGGCTTCAACTTTGCCCTGAAAAAACAAGTACAAAATTTACTTCGAGAGCATTTACTTCATCTATTTACATTTAAATTTATTTTGATGCTTGGTTGTCTACCTTCGTATCAATGAAACGCGTCACCGAGGGATAGAGCGAGTTTCGATCGAGTGTCGTAAAACCAAAACCAAAGTAATTACTTTGGCCAATCAAAAAGGACGGAGACAATCCGGTAAACCAATCAAAACTCGAAGTAATTACACGTAGCCGACACAAAGCGCGGGAAAATGTGCTCGCGCGAGCCACGACTGGTTTTGGTTTCACTTCTGATTGGTTGAAAAAGTGGCGCGTAATCATAAACCAAAGCAATTCGCTAATTACTTTTGATTGAAAACCGCTCTAATATTCCTTTGCATCCACAATGGTAGAAAGAATAACAAAGGGGACTTTTGTCTGATTGGCTGTTGAAAATTGTAGTATCCAGTGTTCCAACCGCGCGCTGTGATATAAACAAAGATGGCTTTCGAAGCGGTGACTTCAACCTATGCTTCTTCGATCGTTCTCTATAGCTTCTGCCAGTTGAAGGTGGTCATTTATAGTTTACGTGACAGGGAAAGATTCTGCAAGGGCCATTTTAGTCGGCGGGAATTTTTCTTTCGTTACGCTTTTTGTAAGCAGCCCTTTTAGTCTGCTCGGGGAAGCAACGCCTCTGAAGTTGCTTCGAGTCAGCTTTTATACTTTTTAGCTTTATTTCTCCATTTAAGTGAACAACAAATGCTCAAAATGCGAAAAGACCCGAGCAAAGGCCAGATTCCTTTGTTGGGAAGGGAGTACTATCTAACGTGGTTGCGAAATATATCCCTCGAGATCGCAGGCTTCGATTTATCCAACTTGAATGCAGCGCTGGAAGGAAGTATGTCACTTCATTCACTTTCTTTCATTGATCGTTAAGAGTTATGAGATGTCCTCAGTCCTTTGAAAGAACATCTTATCTCAACAGATACGTCGACAGAAATTTAATACCAGCCGCTATTTTGTGTATGTGTCTGAGGCCAACCTGGTTCACTGCATTTATCTCATGTGCAAACACTCTCAAGATACACTACCTTAAAAATTTCAAGAAATTTCATTTAACGGAACCAAAACATTATTCTTAGATACATCAACTGATCATGAAGGCATGCTTGATAATATGTGCTAAAATGAGTCAATAATGAAGTTCCAGTTTATTACTTTATTGGATAATTCTGTCCTTGATCTATGGTAACTCCATGAAGTCTAGCCATAGTAATTATTCATTGTTTTCATCATTTATGCTACCAGCGAGTTATTCAAAAGTGATTTTGAAGTTCTTAAGAAATCTATACAATAGTGACGAATGATGTGGTCACTGCCATCAGACTTGTAGGTTGTACTGAAATGAAATTTTCTGAATGAGTTCTCTTTGGGGAGGTAAAAATTTCACTTGACCATTTGTAGATGTAAAATTACACCCACATTAAATGTACAATTAAAATTGGGATGTCTGGAAATACATAAAGCAGGTCTTGTGTTCTGTGCAATGTTTAAAATTAAAAGGGCAATTAAAGGCAAAGCAGACTTTGTGATAGAACTCTGACACAATATTAACTACTAATTAATTTTGATGTGGGCAGTTCATGCTCATTCATATTCATTGCTCACTTTTGTGGTAAGTTACTATCTCACTGCAGAGAATAAAGTAAATTTATCTAAATCAGGATGAAAATGAACAAAACGTGCAGCCATTGATCTTAAATGTTTTTAGTCTATTAATTAACCCATTGACCCCTGGGGGTTCCCTATTGATGAGTAAAATACTAAGTATGGCCGGTTTTGGCCAGTTTAGGGGTGAAAGGGGTATAATTATTAAATATAGTACATCAATAATATTACCGTATCAGTAATTGAGCCAGTATTTAATAACTAATATGTCCCAATAAAATTTAATATTGATTCCAACAGTGTTAAGTAATTAATATACATTGATTTAGGATGATGGAACATCACACACCATTTTGTGTTCATTAATTTTATTTTTTACTTCATTCTTGGTGTATGGCAACTTATAGTAACTGCAAAAAACTTGCAGAAGAAATTGAAGAGAAGGTATACCTGAATATTATGGCTGTTTTGTGTGTCAAAAAATTTAATTGACCTGATTTTTGTTTATTTTTGCTGCCATTCCTTGCACACAGTCACATGTCTCATAAAACTTGAATGTGCAGACAAAGGTAAAATAATTCACTGTACAAAGTTTAAAGAATTGTTATATTTGTATTATTTATTAAATATTAATTCCAAAAGCAGAAAGGTGCAAATAGTGACACACACACCCAAGGAAGGCAGCCACACAAGGGAGTGAAAATTTTAAAATATACATTATTTACAAATATACCGGTAATGTATAATTACTTATCATGTAAATCATCATGAACAAAATTATTATACTTTACAGTAATAACTTGTCATGTAAATGTTACTATACAGTTTGTAAATATCTTTAAAATTTCAATTACTACAGTTTCCCTCAAATTTAAAGTAAGAAATTTATCAAATCGAAAAGTGCAGTGCAAAGTTGTGGTAAGCAGGCATTTGTATTTGTAAATATTACTACACTAACGAAACATTTTTTATGTAATTAAGTATAATTTTTAATAGCTGGGACTAATATTTATTGCAATACAAGCAAGAGTCTTATTTGCAGTACATTGCATTTAAGAATGCATTGCATCTGAATAATATGACCCAGAGTTGAATCAACGCACCACAAAGTGCCAAGTTTCGATGGAAACTAGGTTTACTTTCACAGGGCATTTTCGTGCGCCCTGCCACTTTTGAAGGAAAACTTTCAAAGCAGTTCGATTCTTCACAAATATGTGCTTTCCATACTAATGCCGATCGCTGGACGAAGACATATTTGCTGAGATTTGACCGAAAGTAACGTGAACACTGACGCTATTGTCTGATTTGGGGTAAGAAAATTTCAGTTGCGCGTCAAATATACACGGTTGTAGTTCACATTTCAAGAGGAGAAAAGACAAAAAAATGTCCAGAAGGTATGAAAATCACACATTAACAATACAGAGACTTTTGATGTCTTAGTCCAGAGAAAATAACACTTGATGGTGGAAAAAACAAGCACTGTTTTGTCGACAAAGAAAAGCCCTTTGGTAAACGAAGAAGTCGAAACGTCGGGGTTCAGTATTCGCTGTGCCACTTTTACCGGGAATATCTCTAGTCAAACCTTATCTTTGGCTCACAAAATATCACCTGTTGACGGCTTTTCGTGGACCAACGTCGGAGACAAAAGTCCTGTACTCTTAATGACAGAGTTCGGTTTAAACAGAAAAAGCTATAAACCGATTGACATTTTGCAAAATGACTCTTTCGTCCGGATAGAATGTATTCGCTTCAAAGAGAGAACAAACGAAATTCTTCTGTCATGTTTTTCTGTTACTTACCTTAACTCCATTCATTGATAAATTTTAAGCTGTGACATCCTTTGAACGGATTACCAGCTCATTTACCACTGACGCGCCATAAGCAAATCCCGTCAACCTGGCAAATTTGTTTTGCATTCACTTCAAGCGCGGGTATCCACGTGAAAAAACCACAGCGGAAAATTTTAATGCCGGTTCCAGTTACTTTAATACGTAACATAATTCAATATTGTGATTTGCACATTCAATCATGACCATACGCGTTGCAAATAAGGCAAAAATTTTCCAACATCGCGCAATCCTTTGACTAGTCTGAGCACAACGCAGCATTCTAAAACAGCCGATCTAAGCATGTTTCGTTTCATCCGAGATAAAGGACTTTCCCAAGTAGAAGGAATTGCCGAGGTCTTTCTAGCTTTTGTCCATCTTCTTTCGGTATTTGTACCACAAGTGCATAGATAGCATTGAAAGTGAATGCAATAAAAACTACAACTAGCGAGAGCGTCGACATCTTCTCTTCCCGCGTTCTAAGACTGTCTGGAAGGTTTTCAACCAATCACAATGCAAATAAAATTGAATTTACCATTGATGATGCGCATGCGTGACATTAGTCCCCTTTGTTAGAAAGAATAGGAATACAGAAGTTACTTTTTATTACACAAGAGGTTTGGAAATAGAATTCAAATAAAAATATTTCTCTTTGAAACGTTCAGTTTGTAAGTCGCTTTAATACTACATTCGCTATCAAGCGCGATGCGAGTCAACAATTTAAAAAAGTGATTTCAGAGAGGAAGGGAGAGAGAGGAAAAAAACTAAAACTTAAGCAGAAAATATCCTATATTTCTTCAGTTTTAGGGTGCGTTCGCTTGACCCTATTCCGCAATAAGAATACGTGGAGTGATGATTTAAAAACAGTATGTCCGTCGTTTTGAAGCAACAAAAGGATAATAAAGATATGTTTGAAAAAGCATTTTAGCAGGTATTTGACAATTCTTAAGTGAATTTCCGTAAAAACAAAGGATTTCTAACTTCTATTCCTTGTATTACTATTCCGGAATACCGTCAATAAAACGCACCCTTAGACAGAAGGGCAGACGATATTCTGAACGCATTTGGACACCAATGTCCACTGGTCGAAATAAACATTCTGACGGCAGCAAACGACGTTATCGTCATTTCATGGAAAAATTATTTTTCCAATAGGCCACTTTGGAAAATACCATAATACTCTTTGTTTATCGGCCCAAATTTTGCATAGGCATTGTTTTTGTTTTCTCTTGGGACCATTGTAAGTCCCACGAGAAACTGGAAACAATGCTTATGCAAAATTTGGGCGGACAAGCAAAGAGTATTACGGTATTTTTCGAAGTGGCCTATTGTGTTTAAGCTGAGGGGAAAGTGTTAATTAATTAAACAGGCACTTGTGTGTCATCATGAACGCCCACCTGTTCCACACCGGGTTTTTCTGGGTTAAACAGTGATCTCGTCTCAACGTGTTCTGGCACCAGAGGAAAGCCTCTCTTCAGTGAACCAAAATTTCGCAGAGCTTTCAGAGCTACGGGCTCATCGGACTGTTTGAAATGACCTGAAAAAAAGAAATTTGAAAAAACATCGGTGAACTATTAGCAAACATCATATTCTGTTGATTTGACAAGGCTTATCAACCAGCATCAAAAACAGCTGGAAACAGCATGGATAGAAACCGCTATCACTTTCGCGGGCTTTTTAAAGATGACCGCAAGCTACAGCCGCATCTTTTACTCAAACTGTCAACGCAGGAAGTCTGGTAATGACTATGGCTATTTCTCACGCAGCGGTCATATTGAACCCCAAAGGAGTACGAATTTTGTTTGCCTCATCGAACCTCATTTTCAAACTTATCACCTAGAGACAGGGGCTGCACCAGGTGCACATATTTCTTGTTGTTATCCAATACGGACATCTCGTGAAAGCTAACAATTATCAGATACTACTACCACGTTTCAATCGAAAATTCTCTTGAGGCAACCTTCAGCGGTCTTAAAGTAAGCGGTTGCGTTGGAAACGGATGACTAAACCAAAGAACACTAACGATGTGACTCATGCACCACAACTTCCCCTCTACTCAGAGCATGTGGTGATCACAGGTAAACTACACAGGCAAATATTTATTTGTCTCGGGGGAGAAAGGAAAGACGTTTGGCAACACTTAACAAAATGGCCTTACTTACCGCTTTCTTCCAAGACTTGAGAAGTTGCTCCAAACACTTTGTTGTCAATACGAACTCTCCCAGTAGAGTAGTGAGGTCCGTCCAGTCCTTCATCTTACCCACTTTACTAGAGATTATTTCAGTTAGTGAAGAGGAACCCCTTCCTGTAAGGGGATTCTTGCTTCAGCACCATAATCATGCCACAAAGGTTGCTAGTCTACTGCTGTTTTTGTTTTTTTTCCTTAAACAAGTAGGTACTCAATAGGTATCTACAGCAGTAGAGTGCATTAGTGCATTGGGCATTTTCCCTGTCATGCTGGTTCCCAGATCGACTCCTTCGCATTTTTCGTGCCCAGGCCCTGTGTGCAGTTTGGGTGATATTTGAATTCTTTTGTCGTAAGCACAGCTGACGTTTGCTGGAGTCTTTGCAAATGTTTAGAGAGATGGGAAATTTGTGCCAGCTTTTTCTTCCATGTAAGTAACCAGGTATCCATTTTTCTTTATTTAAAACTATAATTTTGCTTCAGTAATCATATTATACACCCGGTAAGTGTGTTCTTGGTTAGTGTTATCAATCCCAGTTTTGCTTGATTGGCTTTGCAGTTTTGGTGGCGTTTCTGTCCATGGTTTTGGTGTTGTTTTCTCCTGGTTTTCCGCTTGTTCTTTTCTTTTTCCTTTCTTGACTCGGCACAAGGGGGTCGGGTAGAGGTCCAGCGCTGGACTAGAAACCCCTTTGCTCGGTTGCGCTCTACCCCTGAAGATTCGCAGCCATTTACGAGCCTAAAGGTGTCGTAGTCAGCTTTTCTTTACCTTTGGGTTGTTTAGATTTTCCTCATTTAATACACCTGTGTTTCATTTAGCATGGGATTTCTTTGGGTTTTTTACCTGCCCTTTCCTGTGTTTTTAAGAACGAAGGTTTTATGTAGGGTTTTTTTCTTATTTATTATTTTTTAAGAACAAATAAATTTCATGTTCAATTATTGTTTATCCCTCTTACTTGATTTAGTTTCTTATACATGTACTATCTGGCTGTTTCTGAAATTAAAGTTTTTATTTTCACACAGAGTTTGTTTTGTTTTGCTAACTCCACTGTGAGGTTGAGAGTTTGCTTTGTGAATTGCTCTTCCTCATTTCACAGACTAATTTTTGGCGATGATTTTCCCTCAACTCACCATCCACACACACAATAATTTCCCCCCACTTACCCACTTTACTAGAGATTATTATTTCAGTTAGTGGAGAGGAACCCCTTCCTGTAAGGGGATTCTTGCTTCAGCACCATAATCATGCCACAAAGGTTGCTAGTCTACTGCTGTTTTTGTTTTTTTTTTCTTAAACAACTAACTTTATTCCTCTGAAAAGGGGGGCTGCTTAAAAGGAGATTTACGGTAATTCCACGCGATTTGAGAAAGGTCTTGTTTTCGTTATCGGAAGCGATTTCGTCTGGAAATCCGAACCTAGTAAAAATCGCCTTGATTTTCTCACAAGAGGTCTCTCTTTCAATGCAACGAATGAGTATCGTTGACCTTAGGTAAAACAAGACACTCTCTTATTACTGCCTAGCTTATTTACTTCTCATAAAGTGCATACTCTTAGATGGCCAGATTGTTTGGGAACAATTAGTAAATTGGAAGCCCATGGGCTGGTTTCAGTTACCTCTTCAATAATATTAGACTGCAAAACAGTCGTATTTTTTGCGAACGCAAGCGACGCGGTAAATATTCGAACGCGCGCTTCACACGCGAGGGAGGATCAGGCTTACGGCGCTTCGCGCCTTCCGAATAGGGAAGAAAACAGTCTACAAAATGATATCGTCTTCAAGTATTCTATCAAGCTCATTATTGACTGCAACAATTGCATCCTAGGTGTTGACTGACAGGTTTGACGCTAGGGTCATTGGAAAGTTTATGATCGAAATCAATAACCTTTCCTATGCCTTTGAAAATATCATCATACTCCTTTAACAAGGAGGCTAGCTTATTCTTATCAGAATTTCGTTTAACAGACTCGAATTCAGTGATGATTTATAACTTAAAACTAGAATCTGAATGAAATCGATACACTACCGGACAATCCTCAAAAATCTCTGACGCATATGCTTTCGATCGCAGTGTACATTTGACAGCTCTGCCACTTCACCATGACGTGAATCTTCGTATTTCGTGCATCCCGGACATTTGATTATCGATTCACGATCGGCTATCGATAAGTTAACAAACTTTTTTAAATAACTTAGTGTCTACAGCGCTAAAATCGTTTTAAAAAATAGGCGTTCCACTTACCGTGGTGTCCTGCGATCGCTTACCCCCCTCTCCCCCCAAAACGAATATAATGTTCTGTTACATTTCCTTAGCTCGATATGTCGGACATCTTTTTTTTTTAACCGCGCGGCCATGGGCCGAGCGCGGTTCTTGCTCTGCAATCGGTTTATTTATTTATTTATTTTCGTTTTGTCGGAGAGCTGAACCAGACTACCACTCGGCCACATACAGGGGCACCCAACGGATCTGTTCCTCACTTTATCTGTTCCCCAGAGGAATCCTACTGGCTGGCAAAAATACAGGTGTTCCGATGAGCTGGCTGGGAAATTTATCATTGATAGAGGTTTTGCCTGGGAATTACTGACTTTTTCTAGCATTTCAACCCGAGCTGGCTGTAGAAACTCTGAAGACTGAGAACGACAAACGACGGCTGGTCAGAGTGATTGCGCTTGCGGAAAAAACCTGTGTCGGTTTTGTTCGGTCGTTTTTTAAAAGCGCGCGGAGGTTCCACAGATCGACGAACACGGATTGTGCTGTTTTCCTCATTTACATGTAAGATTAATTTCCATTGTTATTTTATCTGTATGCTGAGATTCTCGTGATGTTCTTCTACAGTGAATTGAAATGAACAGAGTGAATTTAGCAGTATTAACTTGTATTTTCATTCACAGTTTTTAGTTTCGACCAGAGTTTCGACGGTGTACAATGTGTTTGGTGTTAGCGTTTTCGGAGGTAGAAGACTTCCTATTGTAGTTGTTTTAATGCCTTTTTTCGGTTATCTGTATTAGTCAAGTGCGTGATGATCTTTT
>NC_090879.1:13756277-13758777 GCF_036669935.1 Montipora foliosa
TCCGCGACACATTCCGCCATTATTTTTCCCTTCAGGTATGGCCTTCACCTTCTATATTTTTTTTTTCGCGCGCGTAGCCGCGAAGGGGCAAAATAACTGGTTTTACTGGTTTAATCCGAGCTTAGTCGGGGGATAGTTAATCGAGGATTAAATCTGCTTTCAGGAACAGCTTTTTATCCTTGGATTAGTTATCCCAGGAATAACAAATTTAATCGCGGAATAAACGCTAATCATGGGTTAGTTTAATCGGCTTTCGAACAACCGGGGCCTGGGTTGTTAAATCACCTGACTGCTGGGGATTTGGTCCTAGCCGACAAAGGCTTTCTGATTCAGGACCTTGTACCAAATGGTGTCTCAGTAAATATTCCACCTTTTCTAAACAATGGGACATTCACTGAAAGTGAAGCACAGGCAACAAAGGCCATCGCAAAATGTAGAATTCATGTTGAGAGGGCAAATGCTCGGCTTAAAGATTTTAAGATATTAAGCTTTATTCCTTCATATTTACGCTGTCATGCAGACATTATTTTTCAGCTGTGTGCATCACTTGTCAATTTGCAGTTCCCACTGATCAAAGAGGGATGTGAAGGATATGAATTTGATTAAGTTAAAAATTTATAATATTAAATCATCTTACTTAGAAAACATTTTTGTTTTATGTCACATTGTGTGGTTCCAAAAAATATTCATACCTCCTCCAAAGATGGTTCTTTGGTTTGAATTCCCCCCCCCCCCCCCTCCTCCCCCCGCCTGGAATTTTTAGCTTAGCTTCATGCTTTATTTAAAAAATTGGCTGTTGAGACCCCATTCACCTTGAAATTTCCAAAGACCACCCTAATGGTGGGCATAGATATTTTCTGGAACTGCAAAATAGAGAAAAAATACTCAGAAATTTTCAAATGCCTTTTTTTCATGTATTTGGAACAAAAAATCAGTTCCCATGATTAGCTGGCCTTGAAATATTTGATTTCCTCTGTTCACTTGATAGTAATGTAATGCGTCAATTAGCAGAAAATAACTATAATTGTCCCTCAACAATCTTTGGGAAGAGGTTTTCAAAATAAAACTGGGTGAGTTTTGTGATGTTTTCACTCCAGGCCTCATCCTTTGCTATTTTCAAGACAACTGCATCTTTACTTGTCCAGACAACAAAGTAGCAAAACTTCCTCCGACTAAAATATATTTCCCCTTGCACCTGATGCCAATAAACGTGGTCTTGCTTTAAAGCATATTGGCCATTTTCACATTTCTTTAGGCAGAAATTGGGTGAGGTGTTGACTGCCTCTTCAATAGTCATGTTTCTTTCCGTATAAGGGCATTTGGCCTCCAGAACAGATTCCTCATCCACGATCCCATCTGGGGAGGCACCAAGAATACCAGACAAATCAAGCCAAATTCCAGTTTCCTGGACAGTCTTTCCGGTTAGATTGGTAAAAGCTTTTACAGCTTCAGCCTCATTGTTTACCCCCACTGCACTGCTTTTACCTTTGATAAGTCATATTCCCCCATGAGTCGTTTAAGAAGTGAAGGGGTGACCCTTTAGCATTAAGAAAACAGAACCGAAATTGCTTGCAGTGAGCCGTCCTCGTCTTGCAATGTGCCAGGCTGGGTTGTCTCGTTGACCCACAGTCTTTTGGCTGACTTGAAGGACATCCACTTCAGTGATTTTAGCTTTGCGCACTAAGACATCCAGCTGTTGCTGAGCACCTATGGCTTGGAGGAAGTCCTCTGAATAGATGATTTCTTCAATGGTGGGTATAGATAATTGGGCTGGGGGTGCAGGTTCTGGACACATAAGCCAGCATAAACCAGTGAACCTCCCATATTCCTTCAAGCGAGTATAGAGGGCAGAGCGGTCTACTGTGGTGGGAGATCTAGAAATTGCCACATACTTCTTTGGCATTGGAAACATTTCTTCCACTGCCAACAAGGACAGGGAGCTGTTTGTTTTCCTTTTCCTCCACTGGCATTCAATATCTGTGCGCCCTATATTATGAATGCCATGTATAAAGAGAGCAGCTGCATGACTACATTTAAATTTCCCCCGTGGACATTCACAGTCCGTCGATTTTATACCAAATTGCTCATCCAGGTATATCTATAAATGAAAATTAAAAGTATTGTAGTTCAGGCGATGTATTGTGAAACTTAGATTAGTTTAAGATAACAAGAAATTAGCTTGTCAAACTGGCTCTACTATTTAAGCAAAACAGCTCGTTGTACTTGAGAAATTGCCCTCAATCTAAAAATGTGAAATATAAAGCTAAACAACCATCCGACAAGTGGAATAACAGCAAAGATTTCCTCTGCTATTCACGATCGATCAATCGAATTCGACTTTCACTTACCGTGACTTTATAGACCTTTTTCTTCATACTTGCGTGGACCTCTCCTCGCAAAACACCTTGGTTGTAAGTTACCGATTCAATATGGTCGGATTTATAATGATTTTCCCCTCGCTCAATCGATTTTTTCTCTTCAGCAAAGAAAGATAGCAAAG